>NC_041381.1:634433905-634514204 GCF_002162155.2 Triticum dicoccoides
ACACGCACCCCCCGTCCACACACACTTAGACTCCATCTCTCTCTCTCTCTCTCACACACACACACACACAAACTAAGACTCCATCTCTCTCTCCTCTCTCTCTCTCTCTCACACACACACACACCACACACACTAAGACTCCATCTCACACACACATGCTCTAGGCGGAGCATTTGTTCCTACCACCCTTCATCCAACCTTACCCGTATGATAGACAATCACCTTTATTTACTTGCATAACATGGACAGATTCCACTTTACTTTAGTAGTCAGCAAACTTATCATCTGTATACCCTTATAAAAAACGAGTTGGCGATGATGGTGTGCCTGCCATCTTGTAATACAGACAGTATGATATATATCTGACGGATAGGAAGCAAACTATGATAATTTTACAAAAGATACCCGCACCTCTCTCCACATCATTATCTCCCGCAACCTCATTCCTCAGCAATTAAAAAAGGAATAAGTCTCTGGAACAATCTAGCATGCATGGTGGCCGCTGCCGCCTGCCGGCACCGTCCATCCCCATGCCTCCGCCCATTCCGACCACCAGTCACCACCACGCTCCACTCCTCCTCGCCTTATCTCTCATCTTTCATTTTTTCGATGACATTCTCGAGATACCAGTTTTCCGATAAAATTCTCGAGATATCATTAGTTTTTACACATGGTATTACTCCTTAATGGGTCAATCACAATAGGTGTTTTGTAAAAAAAATGCATATTGATGTTCCATGCAATGCACGAGAATCTTGCTTGTAATTATATAACGCAAATCACGAGCAGGAAGTGACATTTTTTTGACACAACCATGTTAACATGGCCACGTAAATCACGAGCAAGAAGGAGAAGGGAAGCAGGCTGTGGAGTAATGTTTTTACCACAATTTCTTAGGAAACTGAGTGCAATAATTGAGTAGTTTTGCAAACTACCATTACTACTACACGTGAAACGGTTCAAAACCTATACTCCCTTGCCAGCGCGCGCTTCCCGCGTGAAACGGTCAGTGTCGCCTGGAGCGTCAGTGCCGCATTAATGCCCGGCCAGAGCGGAGGTGACCTCTCACTGGCGCCGGCTTTGAAGTGGCGCGACGGTCGAGAGAGCACCGCTTCCCGGTGCACGCGACTGCTCCGCGTCGAGACTAGCCATAGGCCCTGTTTGGATCCATGGGTTAGAGTTAGTTTGAGCTAGTTGGGGCTCAAATAGCCCTAAAGTATCCAAGCATGAGGGTTTAAGTTGGAGCAAGTTGCACCGAACCCACCAAAAAAAACTATCCCACCCAAGAGGTGCTAACTGGAGATAGTTCTCATTGGGACCACTGAAAGTCACTTTTCTCTCTCCATGAAGTGCATTTATTGTCAATCTAACCCTGTCACCCAAACACCTCTTTGGCTACAGTTAGTTCAGGGTTAGTCATGAGTTAGTCTAACCTCTAGCTAAGTTAGAGTATCAAACAGGAGCAGTATAGGACATGCAAGTTTCTCAAAGCATACAGGCAAATTCGTTCGTGAAAGGTTTTTTTTCTTTTTGAAAACGGAACGTGAAAGGAATTTTTTTTAGAATGCTCTTGGCATGTCGCTAACATGTGATAGTTAACCGACCTCAATAGACGGCAGAAATGCCAGCCCGCCGCACTTTGATAGAGACGAGGAGGGAGAAGCGATACAGGCTTCTAGATTACTAGAGATAGGTGTCGCACGGAAGCCAAGAAATATGGTGATAGCGTGGGTTAGCCATGTACTAGTATGATGTAACTACACTGGGCTGCCGTGTTTCGTACTCTTCCAGTCCACTGTGGAGATGATTGGTTAATTTTATATCGCTGAATAATTTTAAATATTATGAGTGCAGACGCTCCACCATGAGGTTCCTTGCTCCTTCTCGGTCGTCCGGAATCTATGTTCTTCCACTCTATTTTTTTATGTGAGCTTTGTTCATCCTTTTGCCAACACACGAGACATCTAGCATCAAGGCGCACATGTTATGCAACGATCATTCTATCTATATGAAGAACACGTGGCACTGGAACTACGAGACGGACATGTACCCAGGAGTGGACGTACGAACCTGAGTAATGTAGCGCAGTAAGTGAAGTAGAAAGGCACAAATGGTATGAACATGTGTGGCATACAGGGTGTGTTTGGTTGCGTTCTCGTCTCAGCATAGTTGTTCCCTCTTCATGCATGCTCAACTCAACACCCTCTTCATGCATTCTTCT
This sequence comes from Triticum dicoccoides, assembly GCF_002162155.2. Lineage (NCBI taxonomy): Eukaryota > Viridiplantae > Streptophyta > Magnoliopsida > Poales > Poaceae > Triticum > Triticum dicoccoides. Next base: position 634,436,127 of record NC_041381.1, read on the forward strand.
AGTGTATTTGTGCTAAACTAGTATGGACTCATGCACCCTCCATACACTCTACTAAACACCCAGAAGTAGGTCGAGAAGGGAACTCTTGGGCGGCATTTGTCTCTTACTACGTACTACCACTAAATGTTGTACGTGCAATGCATAGTGATGTTATGGAGTACGTGTCTAAGTACTCTACTACTACTATATTAGTTGGAGGCACATATTAACTTTTATATTTGTTTACGTGTATGCCCCGAGACCTTCCAACTAGACGTGTCTTTCTCTCCAGGTCGCACTTTGTATCGTTCATACAGCTAAGTACTACTACGTGTGGTCTCCGACCCAGAAGTGGAGACGCTCTACCATGCTGTTTTTTTACGCTGGGCTCTACCACACTGTTCATGTCCCACTCCTTTCGCTGACGTGTGGGACATCCAGCACGTGCCGTGTTTGGCACCCTTCGTTGTAAGAGCTGAAATGCTAGCATTCATCAGAAATAAAAAATAATTATATATCGGCAGTGATACTATTTTTTTTGTGAACCAATCAGCAGTGATACTATACCACGCGGTTTCCTTGCTCCTCGGTATTGGAAAGAATACTTCTGTTCACCAACATGTGGGACGTCGACCATCCTGGTCCACTTGCCATGCACGCAGAACTCCAAGGGAGAGTCATCCAGGTCGTCGCACCGCAGTAACAATGACTAATGAGCCGTCAAATCACAGGCCCACTTCCCACTTTGAAGTTGCTCGGACGAAGGAACCATCATGACTTCGTTGAATTCCGCTTCTTCAAGAAAACTACTGTACCAGCAGTACTGCTAGCTACAGTATTTACTCCAACAGAGGCCTCCTTTCATTCATAGGATAGGAATATGAAAATCACAGGAAGTGAGATGACATGCATCTCAATTCCTATAGAGAAAGAGATGCCATTTGATGCATAGGATAGGAATTTTTCCACTTAGTCTAGGCTAATGTACTGGTAATTTGCTCTAAAAACTACAGTAGTAACTAGTAGTACTGGTACATGCTCGTACTCAGACACAGACACACACACTAACTACTAGTACTACTACTTCTCACATGCTGCCCAAACGCCGTCGTTCTCCTTCCCGGCTTTGTCAGTGACACCCCACCATGCTCGGATCTCCGTCGACCTCTCCGCAGCAGCGCGTGCGTCCTTTTCTTTCTTGCGGCAATGGGCCTCTCTTTTATTGAGTGCTTTCTGACTTTTCCGCTCCCTCTGTGCGGCTTTGGCTGCCTCTTGCTCTACCGCCCATTCGGCCTTGGCATCTTCGAATTCCTCCCACATAGTTGTGAGGTCGCGAGCGGCGATGAACTCGGCACGGCGGGATGCCATCGCTTCCCTACCATTTTGTGTGCGTTCGTGGGCAGCGAGGAACTCGGTGCGGTGGGATGCCATCGCTGCCTTACCGGTTAGTGTGCGGCGCGGTGGCATGAACGACGCTTGGTGAGAGCTCTGGGGTGGAGTGGCCGGACAACCGTATAGTGCATTGGTTTGTCAAGAGCTAAAGGACAGAAGACAAAGCAAATTAGGATTCCCCTTCAATCCTGGTCATTTATTACCAAGTAAAATGCATTGGCAGTCATCGAACTTGTCTTGATAGCTCACTTTGATCATTGTATACGAGATATGGTGATTATACGGTCGCTGGCTCAGCGTATAGCTCCGTATTTGTATGGTTGACCAGTCAAACAGTCCGAATGTGCCTGAAATGGTCACCGTCTCTCCAGAATGTCAATGCCGCATTCACTGGACTTAACTACAGGTGCAATTGGTGTGTCACTGATATGCGGGCCAGACGCCCGTTGGGCCCACATGTCAGTCACCCAAATGCATCTGTAGTTAAGTCACTGAAGCAGCGTCCGCATTCACGCCCAATGAACCTACTTCGGTGCCAGTTGTCCATCCGTCTGCCGTGGCTCATTGCCATTCGCCCGCTATATTAACTTGAGCCCCAGCTCCCAGCCATAGCCAAAGACCCACACTTATTCTCCTCCGGTCCCTTCCTTCTGTCGGCACCACTTCAACTATGGCCTCATGGCGTTCTGAAGCTCTCTTGGACGCACTGTCACAGGAGCAGACGAGGGACATCGGCGGCTCCGCTCCGAGCGCGCTCCAAAGCTCTCTTCGACGTATTGTCGCAGGAGCAAACGAAGGAGATCGCCGGCACCACCGGGCCGCCCTCCGCCGCCACGACCACGAAGCCGACGCGCGTGCGCGGGCGCAGCCAGCAGCGAGGAAGAGTAGTACACGGTAGGTCGCCACTGCTCTGGTCCCGGGAAGGCCACCGCTACTCCACTCAGTCGACGCCAAGCTTGGTGGGGTAAACATCGGCGGCCGATTAGCCACTTGACGGCGATGTGGAGGCAGAAATCTTCATAACCTTGTGCTCCGACCGGAGGAGGAGGTTATCGAGGCGGATGAGGAGGAGGCAAAGGCAATGGCTGGCTTTCTCGAGTTCATGGCCGGACTTGGTGGTCGGGCGCATGCGATCATTTAGATTAGGTTTACAGTAGGTTTAGTACGGTTTGTGCGAAATATGTAATGAATTTCGTCCAGTTTGTAGGAAAAGTTTTCGAAATGTAATGAATTTCATCCAGTTAATTTCATCCGGTTAATTTGAAATTTGCTTCATTTGCACGAATTTCGTCCGGTTAGTTCATATAGTTGTCGAAAGGTATGCGAGCAGCATCAGATGGCATCCATCAGTGTCCTCGGACAGATGCCGGTGTAAATTTGTGGGCCAGCGCTGGATATGCCCTAACTATCATGCTATAATTGCTAACAATCCCCAATTATTTGGCAGGGAACAGTTATCCCTCGATCAAAATCAGATCCGCGGTGTTTCGCACTCCTCACTCTTGCTTACATAAAAATGGAGCAAGTGGACGGCACTGTAGCACGTCATATCACTCGAACTAGCCCGCTTAACGAGCGGGAAAGCACCGCCCTCGCCATTTTGTTCTGGATTTCTATCGATCGATCGCGCGAAAATGTTACGCTTCGCAAGTTCTAAAGGAAAAGGCAGCACACTTACGACTCGTACGCGTCGCAACCCCGACAGTCCGGCTTGCACGCCGCTCACCAAAGGGGACACGCGTTGTCTTGCAGTTTCACTGACATGTGGGACCGTAATTGAATAAATTGTCGATAGCCGAAATCTAATCGCTCGGCGGGTGTCGGCTGAGAAGAGAGAAACGGGGAGGGAGAAGAGATCGCCCGCCCGCCGCGCACATACTCCAAGAAATATATGGTGATAATGTGAGGTGGGCCATGCTGGAGTCTGGACCACTTCCGGAGCCTGCTCTCACCGCCCTGGCCCGTCAAGACGCCAGCTGCCCGCTGCATGCATAGCAAGTAGTCCCCGCTTATGTGGAGGAGAGAGAGGCATTGACAAAGTCAAGGAGTAACAGTGGAGACAATAGCTTTCATCAAAAATAAACAATGAATACTCGTTTCTCGTCCTCTATATCGAAAAGAATACTTTCATTCGCTGACATGTGGGACGTCGACCATCCTGGTCCACCTGCCATGCACAAAATTATCCTAGTCTACCCCGGTCGTATCGCAGGCCGAACCTTTCCCACCGTAAGTTGTTCGGACGAAGGAACCATCATTACTTCGTTGAATTCCGCTTCTTCAAGAAAACTTACTGTACCCGCAATACTGCTACCACACGCGAAGACTGGACGGCACTGTACCACGTCATATCACTGAAACCCACTAGGCCAAACTAGCCCGCCTAGGTCATCTATTTTGGAACCGAGGGAGTACGTCTCTGCACTGCTATGATTTTGTGTTGCACGTTCTCTGTACTTTTGCTACGATTTTCCTACCCTATGAACCAAATGAGGCCTGAATGTATGTCGCCTATTGTCTGATCGATCGCTAAGCCTACAATTTTAGGATCTAGGGCTATTGGTCGATCGACGAGGGATAAGGATAAGCGTACCACGAGCTCATCAGCACCAACGTTTCTCTTCGGTGAGTGTTTTGCAAGTACTATAGCTCGCACAGTAGCTAGCCTACTAACACCAAGAATCATCAAACAAGCCCTGCTGATATGATAAACAGTTCAAACTTACATCTAAGCATGCCATATATTACATCAAAAGCTGGTGAGGATACATCTGTTTCCATAACTCGGAGAGGGTTCGCATGATTCATCGCATGATTCACTATCAAACAAAAGTAGCAAGATCCGCCCACACAAGACAGTGCACTAGCCCTAAGATGGTTTGATAACACGCATCGTTCTGGTAATTAAACATAGGGTAATGCAAACTACCCTGAAGGATTAGCGCGACCAACTATTTCTTGTCATCGATCTCTCGGGCAATGACCAGAGCACGGACAGCGGCATGGGAATTGATTTTTGGGGCGATGTCCAAAGGACTGACTGCGACATCGGAATTGATCTCTGGGGCGATGTCCACAGGATGGACAGCGGTATCAGAATCGATCTCCGGGGCGATGCCAACAGGGCGGGCCACGACATCGGAATCATCAAGGACAACCACCGGCACCTGCACAACACTAACATATTAGCAAGCACATTGCAAATAATCAAAAAGCAAGCACATTGCAAATAATCAAAAAACACAACTATGGTAATAAGCCATTATTTTTTACCTTGTGCAGCTCACCGGGGGATCTCATCCCTCCGGGGGCCATCTCCTCGTCCTCGATGGGGGCCATCACCTTGCCAGGGGAATACTACTTCTCAACAGCGACTATCTCCTCAAACTCGGTCTTGAGCCTCACATAGGTGGCAATCAGAGCTCCTGGAGTAGGCACGGTGGGGCCCTTGCTGTTCTTCCAACTTTCTTTGAGGAGTTCATCCGCCAACGTCCTCAACTCTTTGGCTAGTGCTTGTTTCTTGGAGTTCTTCGTCTCCATGGGTTGGCCCGCCAACATGGTCAACTCGTTGGTCGGTGCTCACTTCCTGGAGATCGTTGTCTCCAGTGGGTTGTCCACAGGCAACTCTTTGCCTAGTCCTCCAGGATCCATCAATGAACTGACAAACAAAAAGCAATCGAAAGGAAACCACAATCGCAATGAAAATGGGGAAAGAATAGGATGTGAGAATCGGTCAGTGCTTCGCAAAAAGAAGATTATTGGAATGAAAATATAGCAGCATAACTGATTCGCCACCTTTGCTTCGTCGGTAGAGAAGAAAAATGGCAGAAGTGAGTAGCCTGGAGTGAGGTTTTCTTCAAGAAAGGGAAGAAACGGCTTGAACGAGCGTTCCAATGAAATGATGGTTGCTTCGTCCAGTCCAACTTGGAGGCCACCTTACCACTGCTGGTAAAGGTGTGGGTTTTGTGATATGACGTGTCAGGACCCCGACTCGATGTCACATCGATCTAGCCGGTAACACCTCATATAACTTTGCGGCCTCACGCACGGTATCCCCACGGGTGTCGCCTTACCTTTGCCCGGGACCGTTTGCGCCTTTTGGCTCACGTATATGATAGTGTCGCTAGCATCCATATGATAAGGAGCCCGGGCTGACATGACTAGTCGTAAACCCAAAGTGGCACAGACTTACAGGGACAGGCATCCATGACCCAGCTTCGAACGTGTCGGTCATCAGCAAGTGGGTCCGGGCTGTAGCACTGGGCTAGCAGGACTCCGGTAAACCGGGCTGTAGCGGGCTAACAGGACTCCGGTACTCAAAGCGTGACATTTCCTCGAAGGGACAGACACAGGAACGAATAAGGACACATGCCGGCCAGCCTAAGTGTTCCAGAGCAGTAGAAAGCTACCATGGCTCAGCGGTAACACTAGGAGACATTTCCCGGTAAGAGAGGCTACTAAAGATAAACAACTAGATAGTCAGATCCCACACATACCAAGCATTTCAATCATACACACAATATGCTCGATATGTGCAAATACAACGGAGCATCACAACATGACTCTACGACACAAGTACTTTATTTAAGGCTCAGGGAGCCATACATAGCATACACAAAGGTACGGGTCACACGACCCAACATACAAGTCATACAGTCATACGAACCAGCAGCGGAAGTAACTTGTCTGAGTACAGACAACTAGTAAAATAAAAGAGGCTTGGAAAGCCTAGCTATACTACGTGGTCCTTCACAAGCTCAGGGTCACCACCTGGGCCTTTAGCCTACTCGTTGATGTCAATGTCTACATAGAACCCATCAGAAGAGGTTGCAGCGTCTTCTGTAAGAAAGTAAATTATAGCAACATGAGTACAAAGGTACTCAGCAAGACTTACATCAGATCCTACATACATGCATATTATCAAGAAGGGTTGGTGGAGTTATTGCAGCAAGCCAGCTTTGACTCTTGGCTAGGCTATCCTACGATACTTCAACTTGAAATGGTTTTGCGCACACGAGTCCACTACTCACCACTTCAATACACTACCGAGGATCCACCTCCGTCTTCCTACGGAAGAGCCATCCTCGGCACTCACACTTATCTTGAGGCTTTTAGTAGTTTCCATTTACTTGTCTATGAACTGTATAGGCAACCAAGTAGTCCTTTACCGCGGACGCGGCTATTCGAATAGATCATGTTAACCCTGCAGGGGTGTACTTCTTCATACATGTTTCCACCACTTAGCGTCTGCACACGATATGTGCTCGGCAGACTTCAAGCGAAAGCCGACGTGGGTGTAGACCACGACCTACCTAAACACTTAAGCCTCTAGTCCAGGTTTATCGCCTATTCAGGTTCCATCCGCAGGGAGTCCGGCCGAGGTTTCCCATACGGCCCCGAACGATGTGAACAGGGTTCCCGAGATACCTAACGGGTATTCGGTACACCGTGCCACGTACCTACCGCATCACAGCCCACCCCTACGGTCAGCGCTGTCCACAGCCTCCAGTAGGCTACAAACACCAGAAACTACTTGCAACTCCTGGACAGAGAGCTAGGGTGAATAAGAAGTCGAGCGGGGTCATATTTCAGGGCCCAATGCATGGTAGTAGCTGTATCTTAAATCACACATACAGATCTCAGTGCTTAAGGTCGGCTTCAATGAAACAACCCACCATGTACTCCTACATGGCCTCTCATCGATACCTTTACCAAATCGTGTTCACCACACCACTCTCATTACCGACATAATCATTTCACTCTAGCCATCACCCAGATGAACCAGACCTGACACGACTCTAAGCATAGCAGGCATAGCAAGGTAGGAACAACACATACATATGGCTCAATCAACTCCTACACATGCTAGTGGGTTTCATCTAGTTACTGTGGCAATGACAGGTCATGCAGAGGAAATGGGTTCAACTACCTAGCACACAGCAGTTTGAAACGCGTTGTCCTAATGCAGTAAAAGAGAGCAGGAGCGAGAACATGGGATTGTATCGATATGATCAAATGGTTGGTTGCTTGCCTGATGGTTCGATGCACTGATACGGTTCTTCGTTAGGGTAATCACGGTACTCCTCGGAGGCAGAACCTGTCGCAAAGGACACCGATACACAACCATCACCAAACAATGTGCAACAGTATGATGCATGCATGAAACATGGCAATATGAGTGTGTTGGGCTAATGCAACTAAAACCAGAAGGGTTTGAACCAATTTGAATCAAAGATTCAAATTTCAAACTCAAACATGGCCTTTTAAAGTGCTTTTCCTTGTTCTGCTTAAAACATCAATTTAACTTGTTTGATCATGCATGAGAATAGTACAGATGGATAGATTGGATTTTTCTGATCATTTTTCATATATAATTTGTCCAATTTGGAGTTACAGAATAAAAGTTATGAATTTTTGAAGTTTAAATAATATTCTGGAATTTCCTGATTTAAAATAAATCCAGAAATATAAATATTGCACCAGCATGACGTCAGCATGACGTCAGTGGTCAACTGCGGCTGGCTGGGGTCAAACCTGACGTGTGGGGTCCACACGTCAGTGACAGGGGGGGTTTAACAGGTTTAAATCATTCCTAATTAGGGGTTAGTGGCGCTGGGGCCCACTGTCAGTGTCAGAGGGTTAACTAACAGTGGTTAGCGCTAATCCTAATTAGCTACAGGGCTGGGCCCACCTGTCAGGGACTCAGGGGGTTCCTGCCGTGGTCAAGGTGGGTCAAACCCACCGGCGACATGACGCCGGCGAGGCCCGAGACGGCGGCGCGATGCGGAATCGCGCTACAGGGCACGGGCGAGGCCATGCTTGGGCTCGTTGGAGAGCCCTTGCTCCCGCGCGTCGAACGGTGGTGGTGGCCGTGCCTGAGGTGGCCTGTACCGTCGACGGCGAGCTCGCGAGCGGCGGCCGGAGTTCGGGTACGGTCGGAATCGGCGTTGCAGGGCGTTAGGGGAGGTGTTGGTGCGTGCTACGTGCTCCTAGTGAGGTGTGGAGCACGATGGTGTGCTCCGCTTCGAGCTACAGGGGCTCCAGCCACGGCGGCGACGAGGCACGGCGGCGGCGAGCTTCGGAGCTCAAGGGGGCGGCAGCTACAGGAGGCTAGGGACGACGGGGAAAGGGGGAACCGGATCAGTGGCTCACCGCGGAGCTGCAGGGATGGTTAGCGGGCTCGGGGACGACCGGTAGCTCCCGATTCGACGGCGACGATCTCCGGTGGCCGAGGAGGGGAACGGCGACGTGGCGGCGATGCAGGGCTTCCGGAGGCCCGTGGAGCGGTGGGGAGGAAGAGGGGGCCGCGGCGGAGCTCCTGAGCTCAACGGAGGGGCGAGGGGTGGCCGGTGACGGCTGCTATGGCGAACGGCGGCGACGGTGGTGTTCGGCCGTGTGAGAGAGAGAGCGAGGAAGAGGAGGGAAGAGCCGAGGGAGAGTGAGAGAGAGCAGGGGGGAGGCGTGGCGTCGTCCGGGGCATCGAGCGAGGAGGGGAGGGCAGGCAGGCAGCCGAGCAGGTGGCGTGGCGCGGTGGCGCGCGCGCGCGCCGGCCACACTCCCCTCCCTCTGTCGAGGACGAAGACGACAGAGGAGGGAGGTGGGCTGGGCCGCCTGCTGGCTGGGCCGGCCAGCTGGCTGGGCTGCACAGGGAGGAGCCCAGGTAAGCTTCTCCCTTTTTAATTTTTTTCTGTTTTCTAATTTCTGACATTTGTTTTGATTTAAAAAAAATATTAAATCATTTATTTACCTTATGCCAAATTTTGTAGGAGCTAGATATATTATTCCAGTGCTCCTTTATAATTGGCATAATATTTGGACATATATTAATATATATAATTAATATATTTCCAAAGCAAATAGTTATGCATTAATTCCAAATGCCCAAAATAAATACCTATGAGCTCTTAAAAATATTGGTTGATTTTTATCTCTGTCCAATATTTTCAGAGAGCAACATGAGCATTTTCTTGGACCCTTTTGGAGAAATTTTTATTTGGGTCATTTTCAAAAATGATTCTGAGGGTTTCACAAATCCCCATTTCAAGTTTCTGATGAAAAAGTAAACATGATGCAACACTCTAATGCATGACTAGCTAGGGTGTGACATGACGGGTCATGACGGCCACACCGGGGTGACAGGTGGGTCTCGACTGTAGCACCTCATTGTGATTTGGTGGATGGCACGCGGGGCCGGATGCTTTGAAATGTCATTAACTTGATTTTAGTCTCTTTAGTATTTGGATCCAAGCATGGATGAGGCTAACAAGTTTTAGTCCCACTACTTTTAGTCATGAGACTAAAACATATCAAAGCACTCTCTTAGGCTGGTCATAGTGGGGAGTAACTTAGACTAGTGTCATGCATATGACACTAGTGTAAGTTACTACTTCCATAGTGCAAAGTAACATAGTAGTAGTATCATAGATTGCTTCATTTATTATCTCATAGACTCATTTTGCCCTGGAAAGCGCTATGCTACAGTAACATATTATGTTACCACAAGCACCTCTTTCCTCATTAAATACTTGCCACATAAGCAAAATTGTCTTGGGATGTGTTAAGTTACTACCTAAGTTACTCCCACTATGGCTAGCCTCAATATTGTGCACTGCGGCCAAGGCGGAGAGGAAAACAAGAGAACTACGTAATTAATGCATGAGTTTAATTAGGGTAGTTTTGTAAAGTATGAGATACATTCCTCCAATCGCAAAATCCCTTGGTTCATGAGATTTGAGATTTGAGCCCTATAAACCGGAGGGGAGGGGGTACTGCACACGGTGTAGTCTAGTCACTTTTTTTTGAGCCGAAGTCTAGTCACTTGTTGAAATCTCTAGAAAGGCAAATACTCCTTTCCGGTTTACAGGTCTATACTACTCCCTCCGTCTATGTGTGTAAGTCATCTTACTAAAACCAAATAGTCCCAAAACACTTAGGCGCGGTGCATTAACTTCTACCTTGTTTCTTGTTTCTTGACATACGTATCAACCAATAAGAGATGATAGGTGTGCATGCTTTTAATGACTTGCAATGGCTAGTTCATTGCATGGAATGCTATTAATTAGCAAATAAACATTGGTGACCCCAGGAGGAAACGGTGCTAAGCGCGTGGACCTATGCAGAATGAGTATCAACCAATGGATAATGGAGTTTAATTGTTAAACAATAGCAATTTTGTCTCATGCAAGAGCCTGGCTAGTACTCCAAGGAACCGCACCACGCGAGCGTTCGCAACTGCCATGTTCGGTTTGCACTTGGCTCTTTGCCTCTTTGAGAAGACGAACAATGATGTTACTCCTACTTCTACAGTATCGAATCCACTGCTGCATGTCCGTCCACCTCGTGCGAGAGGGATAGCGTGTAGCGAAATCTTCTACTTACTGCTCCTGCCTTTACGTCCATGACAGGTGGGCCCAACAGGTGGTTGGCCCACCTATCATGCAGCCAAAGGCAGGTACAGTTAAGGCACCGGAGCTCAGTCTGCAAGGGAGAGGGCGTCGTAGTAATCAAATTTCTCGGGCTTGTACGAGTTGACGTGACACATCAAAGCACTGCATTCGATAAAACTCTTTTTACACATTTCAAATGGGCTACTTCATATGTAGGAGTAGACATATTCTGCTTTGTATGTACTCCCTCCATTCCAAAATATAAGTCTTTTTAGAGATTTCACTATGAACTGGAGTACATACGAAACAAAATGAGTGAATCTACACTCTAAAATATGTCTATATACATCCGTATGTAGTTTGTAGTGGAATCCCTAAAAAGACTTAAATTTAGGAATGGAGGGAGTAGTCACTTGTTGCAATCTCTAAAAAGACTTATATTTGGAAACGGAGGGAGTACAACGCATGCATGCATGTCGTGACTTTCCTTTTGATACTTGCATGTGTTGATTTGATGCACCTTGCCAAATTTTGACTATAAATTTAACTAACCAAATTTTCATGCATGTCACAAAAAATCACGGGGCTGTTTGGATTGTGACTATGTTTGTCTTATGTTGCCACATTATTTTTCCCACAATTGTCACACTTGCCTAACCTGAGTTGCTCAAATTGTTAGACACACTTTGGCTTGCCTAAAGGAATCTTGCCACAATTTTTGTGTCTATGACATGTGGGGTTCACTACTAATAAAAAAATTCTTGTCTTAGGTGTGGCTAATAAAAAAGACTTATATTTAGGAACGGAGGGAGTAGAAAATATAAATAATAATGCATGTTGGGGCAACCCACGTTTCCACTAATTTTAGCCGTGGGCTTGTTCACAATTTTTACGAGGGGGTGGTTGTTCATTTAATGGAGGGACTTGTAGTACTACCAGACTTGAACGATACAAAGTGCGACCTGGCACACCGTAACACCACTTGGAACAAGCGGGTAGCTATCTCAAAAAACAATCAACAACTAAAAAAACCGCGACCTGGCATGTAGTATAGTACACAATTTTAAACGATTGTTTTTGATGGAGTGAAAAAGGAAAACTACCCCACTACTTATATATAGGCCGGAGCCTCCGCGCTTGCTTGCTAGGGCTGCTCTATTCACACACTCTCATCCTCTCCAGATCTAAACAAGATAGGGGTAGTAACGCTGTCTTTCTCCCTTCAAAAAACACTGGCCTTCTATCCGCACCGCTGGTTACAGATCCGGACGTATCCCCCCCCACCGGTGAAGGGGAGGAGGGGCAGCATTTAGGCCGTCGTCGACAGCAAGGGAGGAGACCCACTGCCGGCCGCATCGTTATCTCTGGCCGAGCGCCGGCGCGGGAGGTCCTCCGATCCCTTCATCGTTGCCTGTGGGCGGATCCAGCCTCCCGCCGCCCACCTATCCACATCCCGACAACCTTCAGGTATATCTTCGTTCGAAACCGCCTTAGCTCTACTTCCCCAGCTCGCTACGTTGCTGCATGTGCATCATTTTCTACCTCTCAGCCCCTCTCGATCGGATGGTCCAACGTCACCTATTTTTTTTCTTCTATTGTTAGAGGTAAAGCTACTTTATGGAGTCGAATCTTGTACTCCCTCCGTCCGAAAATACTTGTCATTGAAATAAAGTGGGGGTGGGGGAATTTAGTATGTACATCGGACTTGGTACAAACAGGAAGGAAAGAGGATGAAAGTAGTACAGACTGGTCATCCAACCGGTCTCTTGGTCGAAAAGGGAAATATAGGGGTAATGTTGTACACAGTGGTATGACCAGGACTAGATTTGCTATCCACACATAGGAGTAGGTGGCTAGAGTGAACAAAAATGGGACCAACCCAGATATGTTTCTTGGATGTTTGTTTCTCGGGGCAACAAACTATGAATCACCACTTTATGCCCCTGTTTATGTACATGGTGCTGTACTGCTGGTGCACCCACTGTCCCATGCCCTTATACCAAATATTTAGGCTCTGGTCGGAATAAAGGGGCAGAAAACATAGGTCTTGATGAAAATAGACGAATAGGAAAGGAATGTAGGTATAAAACTATGGAACAGCAAACCGGAGGAAACTCTCAGGAGAATGTGTTCGGATGGACTACGAAATGTACAGATTTGTTTTTTTAGAGTAGCATGCTTGGCAGTATGAGATGCTATTTGTTTATTCAGCTGCACAGTGACTACTCTTGTCCTCACCTCACGTACCACACATAGGTTGATTTTTTTATTCCGGCAAACACAGCACAGCAACCTGTCTAACGCATGGTAGCGAGCGCCTGCCTCGGGCTTCCGCCCAAAAAATGAGCAGCGCGTGGATGTTTCTAATCCAATGGAATCAGTACTACTAGACCAGCTTTCCTATGAAACACTCTTCACCTTTCATGTGTTCCGAATGGTTGGAAGGGAAATAATACGGTAGGAATTGTGTTCCTACGAAAATCCTGCACCAAATCTATGAACCAAACGCAGCCTTAGTTGTTCTTAATATAATGTCCCTGGTAAAAATGAAGCCATGCCACTGTTTTTGCCTGTAATTGTTTGAGACTCTAACAAGTTTAGCTAAATGTTTTTGCCTGTAATTGTTTGAGACTCTGATTGTTTCCTCTGTGCCTTTTTGTGCAAACAGGGATATCCAATTCACCTGGTTGCTGTTGTGACCTTTTGGTGCACTGCACAAAACTCTTCTTAAAAGAAGTGACTTTTGTGTTGTTTAACTGGAATGTCAGATGGAACAGTTGGTTCATTTTGGTGGAACTGCACAAAGGGATATCTGTGTTCCAATCCTCATCATCCATATTGGCGCCATAACCTTCCTTTAGGTAAGAATGATATTTAATGCATGTGTTCATCTCTATTTTCCGACTGCCATGAGAAAATAATGATGTTTTTTACTAGTACACTTGTACTCCCTCACTGACAAAACCAATTCTGAATTAGAAGGCCAATCATGTACTTGGTTTCACCAACTGGTGAGGAGAAAGAGGAACATAGCATGAAGAGGAAGAAGAAGAAGAATAAACAGTGCCAACGCGATCTTGCTCAAGCCAGAGGCCTCAGTCGAGGCTATTCAAGGGCTCCGGCAACGACTACCTTACATGTGAGACGATCCTCCAGGGAGCCCTTCCACTTCTGTTGTCTCACTTAATTAATTAGGAGCACTTAAGTACCACTAATTTATTACTGCCTAATTTTCCTGTTGGAGTTAAACAAATCTTTAGTAGGACCCTATGTTGAATCATGTACGTGTGAATGTTTGTCTATGGAGGTGAATCATGTGGTGGAGCAGGGAGGGAATATTATTAGTGTCATGACATAATAGTGCTATTGTTTTGCATGTCAATTTATTGCCATTGGTTCAATGAGGCAATGTTTTGCGTATTTTCCATCATGAATTTGATGCTACTGTTTGAGTAATATGCTAATGTCTTCCTATCCTTTCTCACTAAGCTAATGAAGGTTTCACCTTGTTCCTACTTGTGCAAACAGGGATCATGTTGTGCCAATCATACATTTTAGTGGAACTACACAAGACAATACAATGAACTGTATCCCAGCCAGTGCTTTAACTCTGCTGGAAGTTCTTGATAATCTTTCGATATAATCTCAGCACTGGTAAACAAGAGTGATTTCAACCATACATTTGAAGTGCACAAAAATATATACTATTGTGTGATTCCAGTGAGTGCTTTATCATCCATATTAGTTTGCTGTCATCTCTATTTGTATCGTGCTACTGTCATGAGAAACTCCTTTATCTTTGCAATTTTAAGTTTTGCAACCTATGATAAATGGCAATGCTTTGAGTGTTGAGTTGAGCTAATTGGTACTGATTAAATAAACTAATACCTCTCTTTAAGCAAGACTACTATGTTGCTAACTTTACCGATTAAGATAATGAGGGTGCTTCTATTTGTTAGTGTATGTTTCATCAACTAGTCCCACTATTACAGTAATCTCACTCTCTCAATATATGTGCCAACAGGGATGCTCGATTTTGGTGGAACTGCACAAAAACTTTGGGTGCTTCATTGCATCGACAACTTCCGTCCTTTCCTGTCAGTCGCTAATCTCCGCTTGCTTTCTTCCTTTGCTGTCAGTCGCTTGGCTTATCTCGGCTTCCAGACAAAGGAAATAGTAATTTATATGCTACCTCACACAGGTTGGTACTGGTCTTTATCCTGATTATTGTGCATGTCATATGTATTGGTAATTTGGTATTGTGCTACTGTTTGCCGATTTCATAAAGGAGTAATTTGGAGCCTGAACTCACAGGCAAATCATTCCATCGGGTGATTTCAGTAGAACTGGACAAAATGATCAGATGGACAGGTACTTATGTTGCTGCTATGTACTCCAAAGTTCACTCAGACAAGCATCGATGTTGACAAGAAGTGCCTATATTCATTCGAGTATCAACCGGCGTCAATCAATAGTCAAACTCCAAGTATTAGGAGAGTGAACGCCAAAAATATTGCTTGGTGCATAGCCCAGAAAAACGTAGTCCAGCCTTTGGTCCCAACTTGCGCCTTTTGGTTATCGGCACATATGGTAGCGAACTATATGGCATGGAGTCTAAGGATTCCAGACAAGTTGGTTGACGCGTATATTCATCTAGGACTTAATCAGTCTGCACGCCAAGGATGCTCCATTTCAGTTGAACTGCACAAAAAATTTGGGTGGTTCATTTTCTCAACCGCCTCCTTTCTCGTCTGCAATGTAGAATTTTGGCGAGATACAGGACCAAGATGAACCAGTAAACTAGTTGGATGAAAGTAGTGGCCAGGTTGCTCAAACCTCCGTCGGCACGAGGCCACTATTTGAGGATAAACCTACAAGCAAAGTTCAGATTGTCTGTGCTGCCTCTTATGTACTCGAAAGTTTACTCGTATAAGAACTAATTTTAGCAAGAAGTACCTCTGATTGAACACCATTTACCAGTCTGTACCCTAGGTAATTAAAGTTCGTCCATGGATCATATTGGCTATGATCTCAATCATTTGGATGCATAAACATAATGAACATGTGTATATCTGTATCTTTTTGTGAATTATGTATGAATATTGTCGTGTGATCTATCAATCATTTGAATGCATAGATATGCTGAGCTTGTGTATATATGAATCTTTTGAGTTGTTGATAGTGAATGTTGGCTATGAATATGAATGTGTCCTGTGAACCTGAGTTTGATATGAATTGCAACAGAACCAGTTATAACCCTTCTCCTCCTCTCAATCTGCGACTCCACTACCGCGTTTTCCCATCTCCGAGTCGTTCCCATCCGGGGCCTCGCCGTCGTCCACCGCCTCGCTGTGTTCGGTGCGGCGTGGTCAACAAACGAGAGTCATCGGAAGAGGATTGTACATGGAGAGCCTGATGGCTGGGACCCACGAGGTCCATGGTCGCACGCAAGGCAAGTTTCTCCTTATTAAGCTGAAAAAAATGTTTCCTCCACCTGACAGCTGGGACCCACCAGTTGTATCTTCGCACGGAAGGAAGTGCCTCCTTATTTTGCGAAAAAAATTATTCATCCCGTTGATAGCTGGGACCCGTCAGATTTGGTGACTGACTTGTGGGCCTGCTAAGCGGACATGTACGCACGGCTTTGTCAACTTAATCAACAAATAATTCTAGCAGCTGGACCGTTGGATGTTAATCCAACAGCCGTGCTCCTTCTTCAACCTCTGTTCTTGCTCCTGTCTCCCGTGGGCGACACCGCGGCTGTGTTGCCGCGCACCCGAACCAGTGAAGTTTCCCACTCCTCTCCATCTGCGACTCCACTGCCCCGTGTTCCCCATCTCCGGGTCGTTCCAGTCTGGGTGCGCTCGGCACGGCGTGGTCAACATGGTCAACAACCGAGACTCATCGGAAGATGACTGTACGCGAGAGGCTGACAATGGGGACGCACCACGCCCATGGACGCATGCATGCAACGGAACGCGGTGAGGTCAACGTGGTCAAGGAACAACTTCCATCGGAAGTATACTGTACGTGGAGAGTCTCAGCTGGGTCCACGACCGCAGCAAGTAAGTGCCTCCTTATTACGCGGAAAATAATGATTCCTCCAACTGACAGCAGGGACCCACTAGATGGGCCACCATATTTTGCGGAAAAAACGTTTGCCCCCTGACGGCTGGGATCCACCTGACGGGCCACCGTATTTCGCGAAAAAAACGTCCCCCCGCTGTCAGCTCGGACCCACAGGAAGTGCCTCCTTATTACGCACAAAAAAATGAATACTCCCCCTGCTAGTTGGGACCCACCTTGGTGGGAGGCTGACTTGTGGGCCTACTAAGTTGACGGGGACGAAGGGCTTTGTCAACTTAGTCAATATGAACGATTCTAGCTCCAGTGACCGTACGATGTCCATCCAACGGCCCTAGTGCTTCTTCAACCTCTGGTCTTCTTGCTCCAGCCGCCCAAACCAGCGCCGATTGTGCCTCATGCTCCTGCCTCCCGTGGCCGGTTGTGCTGCCGCGGAGGACTCACCGCCCCCTACTATTCCCACTTCTGGCCAGGCCCTGCGGCGACGGCAGCCTCACACCGCAGCCGAACCAGTGAACCCTCGTACTGAAGGAAATATGCCCTAGAGGCAATAATAAAGTTATTATTTATTTCCTTATAATCATGATAAATGTTTATTATTCATGCTAGAATTGTATTTACCGGAAACAAAATACATGTGTGAATACATAGACAAACAAAGTGTCACTAGTATGCCTCTACTTGACTAGCTCGTTAATCAAAGATGGTTATGTTTCCTAACCATGAACAATGAGTTGTTATTTGATTAACGAGGTCACATCATTAGTAGAATGATCTGATTGACATGACCCATTCCATTAGCTTAGCACCCGATCGTTTAGTATGTTGCTATTGCTTTCTTCATGACTTATACATGTTCCTATGACTATGAGATTATGCAACTCCCGTTTACCGGAGGAACACTTTGGGTACTACCAAACGTCACAACGTAACTGGGTGATTATAAAGGAGTACTACAGGTGTCTCCAATGGTCGATGTTGGGTTGGCGTATTTCGAGATTAGGATTTGTCACTCCGATTATCGGAGAGGTATCTCTAGGCCCTCTCGGTAATACACATCACATAAGCCTTGCAAGCATTACAACTAATATGTTAGTTGTGAGATGATGTATTACGGAACGAGTAAAGAGACTTGCCGGTAACGAGATTGAACTAGGTATTGGATACCGACGATCGAATCTCGGGCAAGTAACATACCGATAACAAAGGGAACAACGTATGTTGTTATGCGGTCTGACCGATAAAAGATCTTCGTAGAATATGTAGGAGCCAATATGGGCATCCAGGTCCCGCTATTGGTTATTGACCGGAGACGTGTCTCGGTCATGTCTACATTGTTCTCGAACCCGTAGGGTCCGCACGCTTAAGGTTACGATGACAGTTATATTATGAGTTTATGCATTTTGATGTACCGAAGGTTGTTCGGAGTCCCGGATGTGATCACGGACATGACGAGGAGTCTCGAAATGGTCGAGACGTAAAGATTGATATATTGGAAGCCTATATTTGGATATCGGAAGTGTTCCGGGTGAAATCGGGATTTTACCGGAATACCGGGAGGGTTACCGGAACCCCCCGGGAGCTATTTGGGCCATAGTGGGCCTTAGTGGAAAAGAGAAGGGGCTGCCCTAGTTGGGCTGCGCCCCCCCCCCCTTCCCCTAGTCCTATTAGGACTAGGAGAGGTGGCCGGCCCCCTCCTCCTCTTTTCCCCTCCGGGGAATCCTAGTTGGACTAGGATTAGAGGGGGAATCCTGCTCCCAGAGGGAGTAGGACTCTCCTGCGCCTCCCCCCTTTGGCCGGCCAGCCTCCCCTCCTCTCCTCCTTTATATACGGAGGCAGGGGCACCTCTAAACACACAAGTTGACACAAGTTGATCCACGTGATCGATTCCTTAGCCGTGTGCGGTGCCCCCTGCCACCATATTCCTCGATAATACTGTAGCGGAGTTTAGGCGAAGCCCTGCTGCTGTAGTTCATCAAGATTGTCACCACGCCGTCGTGCTGACGAAACTCTTCCCCGACACTTTGCTGGATCGGAGTCCGGGGATCGTCATCGAGCTGAACGTGTGCTCGAACTCGGAGGTGCCGTAGATTCGGTGCTTGATCGGTTGGATCGTGAAGACGTACGACTACTTCCTCTACGTCGTGTCATCGCTTCCGCAGTCGGTCTGTGTTGGGTACGTAGACAATACTCTCCACTCGTTGCTATGCATCACATGATCTTGCGTGTGCGTAGGAATTTTTTTGAAATTACTACGAAACCCAACAGTGGCATCCGAGCCTAGGTTATTGATGTTGATGTTATATGCACGAGTAGAACACAAGTGAGTTGTGGACGATACAAGTCATACTGCCTACCAGCATGTCATATTTTGGTTCGGCGGTATTGTTGGACGAGACGACCCAGACCAACCTTACGTGTACGCTTACGCGAGACCGGTTCCCTCGACGTGCTTTGCACAGAGATGGCTTGCGGGCGACTGTCTCTCCAACTTTAGTTGAACCAAGTATGGCTACGCCCGGTCCTTGCGAAGGTTAAAACGGAGTCTATTTGACAAACTATCGTTGTGTTTTTGATGCGTAGGTGAGATTGGTTCTTACTTAAGCCCATAGCAGCCACGTAAAACAAGCAACAACAAAGTAGAGGACGTCTAACTTGTTTTTGCAGGGCATGTTGTGATGTGATATGGTCAAAGCATGATGCTGAATTTTATTGTATGAGATGATCATGTTTTGTAACCAAGTTATCGGCAACTGGCAGGAGCCATATGGTTGTCGCTTTATTGTATGCAATGCAATCGCGATGTAATGCTTTACTTTATTACTAAACGGTAGTGATAGTCGTGGAAGCATAAGATTGGCGAGACGACAACGATGCTACGATGGAGATCAAGGTGTCGCGCCGGTGACGATGGTGATCATGACGGTGCTTCGGAGATGGAGATCACAAGCACAAGATGATGATGACCATATCATATCACTTATATTGATTGCATGTGATGTTTATCTTTTTATGCATCTTATCTTGCTTTGATTGACGGTAGCATTATAAGATGATCTCTCACTAAAAATTATCAAGTAGTGTTCTCCCTGAGTATGCACCGTTGCCAAAGTTCGTTGTGCCCAGACACCACGTGATGATCGGGTGTGATAAGCTCTACGTCCATCTACAACGGGTGCAAGCCAGTTTTGCACACGCAGAATACTCAGGTTAAACTTGACGAGCCTAGCATATGCAGATATGGCCTCGGAACACAGAGACCGAAAGGTCGAGCGTGAATCATATAGTAGATATGATCAACATAACGATGTTCACCATTGAAAACTACTCCATCCCACGTGATGATCGGTCATGGTTTAGTTGATTTGGATCACGTAATCACTTAGAGGATTAGAGGGATGTCTATCTAAGTGGGAGTTCTTAAATAATATGATTAATTGAACTTAAATTTATCATGAACTTAGTACCTGATAGTATCTTGCTTGTTTATGTTGATTGTAGATAGATGGCTCGTGCTGTTGTTCCGTTGAATTTTAATGCGTTCCTTGAGAAAGCAAAGTTGAAAGATGATGGTAGCAATTACACGGACTGGGTCCGTAACTTGAGGATTATCCTCATTGCTGCACAGAAAAATTACGTCCTGGAAGCACCGCTGGGTGCCAGGCCTGCTGCTGGAGCAACACCAGATGTTATGAACGTCTGGCAGAGCAAAGCTGATGACTACTCGATAGTTCAGTGTGCCATGCTTTACGGCTTAGAATCGGGACTTCAACGACGTTTTGAACGTCATGGAGCATATGAGATGTTCCAGGAGTTGAAGTTAATAATTCAAGCAAATGCCCGAATTGAGAGATATGAAGTCTCCAATAAATTCTATAGCTGCAAGATGGAGGAGAACAGTTCTGTCAGTGAGCATATACTCAAAATGTCTGGGTATAATAATCACTTGATTCAATTGGGAGTTAATCTTCCGGATGATTGCGTCATTGACAGAATTCTCCAATCACTGCCACCAAGCTACAAGAGCTTCGTGATGAACTATAATATGCAAGGGATGAACAAGACTATTCCCGAGCTCTTCGCAATGCTGAAAGCTGCGGAGGTAGAAATCAAGAAGGAGCATCAAGTGTTGATGGTTAACAAGACCACTAGTTTCAAGAAAAAGGGCAAAGGGAAGAAAAAGGGGAACTTCAAGAAGAACGGCAAGCAAGTTGCTGCTCAAGAGAAGAAACCCAAGTCTGGACCTAAGCCTGAAACTGAGTGCTTCTACTGCAACCAGACTGGTCACTGGAAGCGGAACTGCCCCAAGTATTTGGCGGATAAGAAGGATGGCAAGGTGAACAAAGGTATATGTGATATACATGTTATTGATGTGTACCTTACTAGAGCTCGCAGTAGCACCTGGGTATTTGATACTGGTTCTGTTGCTAATATTTGCAACTCGAAACAGGGACTACGGAATAAGCGGGCACTGGCAAAGGACGAGGTAACGATGCGCGTGGGAAACGGTTCCAAAGTCGATGTGATCACAGTCGGCACGCTACCTCTACATCTACCTTCGGGATTAATATTAGACCTAAATAATTGTTATTTGGTGCCAGCGTTGAGCATGAACATTATATCTGGATCTTGTTTAATGCGAGACGGTTATTCATTTAAATCAGAGAATAATGGTTGTTCTATTTATATGAGTAATATCTTTCATGGTCATGCACCCTTGAAGAGTGGTCTATTCTTATTGAATCTCGATAGTAGTAATACACATATTCATAATGTTGAAACCAAAAGATGCAGAGTTGATAATGAAAGTGCAACTTATTTGTGGCACTGTCGTTTAGGTCATATCGGTATAAAGCGCATGAAGAAACTCCATGCTGATGGACTTTTGGAACCACTTGATTATGAATCACTTGGTACTTGCGAACCGTGCCTCATGGGCAAGATGACTAAAACACCGTTCTCCGGTACTATGGAGAGAGCAACAGATTTGTTGGAAATCATACATACCGATGTATGTGGCCCGATGAATATTGAGGCTCGTGGCGGATATCGTTATTTTCTCACCTTCACAGATGATTTAAGCAGATATGGGTATATCTACTTAATGAAACATAAGTCTGAAACATTTGAAAAGTTCAAAGAATTTCAGAGTGAAGTTGAAAATCATCGTAACAAGAAAATAAAGTTTCTACGATCTGATCGTGGAGGAGAATATTTGAGTTACGAGTTTGGTGTACATTTGAAAAACTGTGGAATAGTTTTGCAACTCACGCCACCCGGAACACCACAGCGTAATGGTGTGTCCGAACGTCGTAATCGTACTTTACTAGATATGGTGCGATCTATGATGTCTCTTACTGATTTACCGCTATCATTTTTGGGGATATGCTTTAGAGACGGCCGCATTCACGTTAAATAGGGCACCATCAAAATCCGTTGAGACGACGCCTTATGAACTGTGGTTTGGCAAGAAACCAAAGTTGTCGTTTCTTAAAGTTTGGGGCTGCGATGCTTATGTGAAAAAGCTTCAACCTGATAAGCTCGAACCCAAATCGGAGAAATGTGTCTTCATAGGATACCCAAAGGAAACTGTTGGGTACACCTTCTATCACAGATCCGAAGGCAAGACATTCGTTGCTAAGAATGGATCATTTCTAGAGAAGGATTTTCTCTCGAAAGAAGTGAGTGGGAGGAAAGTAGAACTTGACGAGGTAACTGTACCTGCTCCCTTACTGGAAAGTAGTTCATCACAGAAAACTGTTTCAGTGACACCTACACCAGTTAGTGAGGAAACCAATGATAATGATCATGAAACTTCAGATCAAGATACTACTGAACCTCGTAGATCAACCAGAGTAAGATCCGCACCAGAGTGGTACGGTAATCCTGTTCTGGAGGTCATGCTACTAGATCATGATGAACCTACGAACTATGAAGAAGCGATGGTGAGCCCAGATTCCGCAAAGTGGCTTGAAGCCATGAAATCTGAGATGGGATCCATGTATGAGAACAAAGTGTGGACTTTGGTTGACTTGCCCAATGATCGGCAAGCAATTGAGAATAAATGGATCTTCAAGAAGAAGACTGACGCTGATGGTAATGTTACTATCTACAAAGCTCGACTTGTCGCAAAAGGTTTTCGGCAAGTTCAAGGGATTGACTACGATAAGACCTTCTCACCCGTAGCGATGCTTAAGTCTGTCCGAATCATGTTAGCAATTGCCGCATTTTATAATTATGAAATTTGGCAGATGGATGTCAAAACTGCATTCCTGAATGGATTTCTGGAAGAAGAGTTGTATATGATGCAACCAGAAGGTTTTGTCGATCCAAAGGAAGCTAACAAAGTGTGCAAGCTCCAGCGATCCATTTATGGACTGGTGCAAGCCTCTCGGAGTTGGAATAAACGTTTTGATAGTGTGATCAAAGCATTTGGTTTTATACAGACTTTCGGAGAAGCCTGTATTTACAAGAAAGTGAGTGGGAGCTCTGTAGCATTTCTGATATTATATGTGGATGACATATTACTGATTGGAAATGATATAGAATTTCTGGATAGCATAAAGGGATACTTGAATAAAAGTTTTTCAATGAAAGACCTCGGTGAAGCTGCTTACATATTAGGCATTAAGATCTATAGAGATAGATCAAAACGCTTAATTGGACTTTCACAAAGCACATACCTTGACAAAATTTTGAAGAAGTTCAAAATGGATCAAGCAAAGAAAGGGTTCTTGCCTGTGTTACAAGGTGTGAAATTGAGTAAGACTCAATGCCCGACCACTGCAGAAAATAGAGAGAATATGAAAGATGTTCCCTATGCATCAGCCATAGGCTCTATCATGTATGCAATGCTGTGTACCAGACCTGATGTGTGCCTTGCTATAAGTTTAGCAGGGAGGTATCAAAGTAATCCAGGAGTGGATCACTGGACAGCGGTCAAGAACATCCTGAAATACCTAAAAAGGACTAAGGATATGTTTCTCGTATATGGAGGTGACAAAGAGCTCATCATAAAAGGTTACATTGATGCAAGCTTTGACACTGATCCGGACGATTCTAAATCGCAAACCGGATACGTGTTTACATTAAACGGTGGAGCTGTCAGTTGGTGCAGTTCTAAACAAAGCGTCGTAGCGGGATCTACATGTGAAGCGGAATACATAGCTGCTTCGGAAGCAGCAAATGAAGGAGTCTGGATGAAGGAGTTCATATCCGATCTAGGTGTCATACCTAATGCATCGGGTCCAATGAAAATCTTTTGTGACAATACAGGTGCAATTGCCTTGGCAAAGGAATCCAGATTTCACAAAAGGACCAAACACATCAAGAGACGCTTCAACTCCATCCGGGATATAGTCCAGGTGGGAGACATAGAGATTTGCAAGATACATACGGATCTGAATATTGCAGACCCGTTGACTAAGCCTCTTCCACGAGCAAAACATGATCAGCACCAAAGCTCCATGGGTGTTAGAATCATTACAGTGTAATCTAGATTATTGACTCTAGTGCAAGTGGGAGACTGAAGGAAATATGCCCTAGAGGCAATAATAAAGTTATTATTTATTTCCTTATAATCATGATAAATGTTTATTATTCATGCTAGAATTGTATTTACCGGAAACAAAATACATGTGTGAATACATAGACAAACAAAGTGTCACTAGTATGCCTCTACTTGACTAGCTCGTTAATCAAAGATGGTTATGTTTCCTAACCATGAACAATGAGTTGTTATTTGATTAACGAGGTCACATCATTAGTAGAATGATCTGATTGACATGACCCATTCCATTAGCTTAGCACCCGATCGTTTAGTATGTTGCTATTGCTTTCTTCATGACTTATACATGTTCCTATGACTATGAGATTATGCAACTCCCGTTTACTGGAGGAACACTTTGGGTACTACCAAACGTCACAACGTAACTGGGTGATTATAAAGGAGTACTACAGGTGTCTCCAATGGTCGATGTTGGGTTGGCGTATTTCGAGATTAGGATTTGTCACTCCGATTGTCGGAGAGGTATCTCTGGGCCCTCTCGGTAATACACATCACATAAGCCTTGCAAGCATTACAACTAATATGTTAGTTGTGAGATGATGTATTACGGAACGAGTAAAGAGACTTGCCGGTAACGAGATTGAACTAGGTATTGGATACCGACGATCGAATCTCGGGCAAGTAACATACCGATAACAAAGGGAACAACGTATGTTGTTATGCGGTCTGACCGATAAAAGATCTTCGTAGAATATGTAGGAGCCAATATGGGCATCCAGGTCCCGCTATTGGTTATTGACCGGAGATGTGTCTCGGTCATGTCTACATTGTTCTCGAACCCGTAGGGTCCGCACGCTTAAGGTTACGATGACAGTTATATTATGAGTTTATGCATTTTGATGTACCGAAGGTTGTTCGGAGTCCCGGATGTGATCACGGACATGACGAGGAGTCTCGAAATGGTCGAGACGTAAAGATTGATATATTGGAAGCCTATATTTGGATATCGGAAGTGTTCCGGGTGAAATCGGGATTTTACCGGAATACCGGGAGGGTTATCGGAACCCCCCGGGAGCTATTTGGGCCATAGTGGGCCTTAGTGGAAAAGAGAAGGGGCTGCCCTAGTTGGGCTGCGCCCCCCCCCTTCCCCTAGTCCTATTAGGACTAGGAGAGGTGGCCGGCCCCCTCCTCCTCTTTTCCCCTCCGGGGAATCCTAGTTGGACTAGGATTGGAGGGGGAATCCTACTCCCAGAGGGAGTAGGACTCTCCTGCGCCTCCCCCCTTTGGCCGGCCAGCCTCCCCTCCTCTCCTCCTTTATATACGGAGGCAGGGGCACCTCTAAACACACAAGTTGACACAAGTTGATCCACGTGATCGATTCCTTAGCCGTGTGCGGTGCCCCCTGCCACCATATTCCTCGATAATACTGTAGCGGAGTTTAGGCGAAGCCCTGCTGCTGTAGTTCATCAAGATCGTCACCACGCCGTCGTGCTGACGAAACTCTTCCCCGACACTTTGCTGGATCGGAGTCCGGGGATCGTCATCGAGCTGAACGTGTGCTCGAACTCGGAGGTGCCGTAGATTCGGTGCTTGATCGGTTGGATCGTGAAGACGTACGACTACTTCCTCTACATCGTGTCATCGCTTCCGCAGTCGGTCTGCGTTGGGTACGTAGACAATACTCTCCACTCGTTGCTATGCATCACATGATCTTGCGTGTGCGTAGGAAAATTTTTGAAATTACTACGAAACCCAACACATACTCCTCTCCGCGCGGGCTTCCACTGCCGCGTCTTCCCCGGCTCCGCGTTGTCCCCTTCTTAGGCCTTGCCGTAGTCCACCGCCGTCGTGCTCTCCACGCGGCGTGGTCAACATGGTCAAGGAACGACTTCCATCGGAAGAGTACTGTACGTGGAGAGGTTGACAGCTGGGTCCACAGCCACAGCCCAGTTTTTTTGTGATTTGCCAAGTAAGTCGCTTTGTCAGGCCTGTTGGGCTGCAAATCTTTCAAGAGGAGGAGAGCTTTCATTCGGCTGGCTGAGAAAATGGCCCATCAGTAATGAGAAATGGGCTGTACATTTTTAAAATACATCAAAGCGGCAATTAGTTTCAAATATCTTTTTTTTCATTTTGAGATTTTAAATTACATTAATTTTTATGCGTGGAGAATTTGTTGGATTTTATATTAATATACATTTAGTTTTAAATTCAGTTTGAATGTGAGTCGAAATTTTGGGATTAAAAACAGTTCGGACCGCACCGAAATATGCAAAATTTCGTATAATTTTTTAACCGTGGCCACAATATGGGTTGTAATGCTAACAATAAGAATATGGGCTCCAAACAAAACCTTAAGAATTAGCAAATGGGCTGTAAATTATTAGAAATAATGGCGTATGGGTTGTATGCTGTTTTCCACAGATTTGAGGCTTTCCTAAAAAAAGGTTGACGCACAAGCAGTGACTGTTGGATGGCCATCCAACGGCCGTCGTGCTTCTTCAATCTCTGCTCTTCCTGCTCCAGCCGCTCAAACAAGCGCCGGCGGGACTGCCTGCTCCCTCCTCCCCGCGGCCGCTGTGCTGCCGCGCAGGCCTCACCGCCCCACCGTACTCCCATCGCTGGCCTAGCCATCCCTCTACTCACCCACACTTGCTGTTATTCTCCGACGACGGCATACAAACCAGTAAACCCTCGTTCAGTCGTACTCCCCTCCGCGTGGGAAACAACTGCTGAGTCTTCCCTGCCTCTGTGTCGTTCCCTTCCTAGGCCTCGCCGTCGTCCACCACCCTGGTGCTCTCGGCGCGGCCTGGTCAACGTGGTCAACGACCGACATGCATCTGAAGTGGACTGTACGTGGATAGGCCGACAGCTGGGTCCACGGCCGCACGCAAGGAAATGCCTCCTTATTACGCGCAAAATAATGATTCCTCCACCTGACATCGGGGATCCACCGAAAGGGCCTCAGTATTTCGCAAAAAAAAGTTACCGCCGCTGACAGCTCGGACCCACCAGCTATATCTTCACACGCAAGGAAGTGCCTCCTTATTACGCACAAAAAAAATGAATACTCCCCTTGTTAGCTAGGACCCAGTATAGTGGCATGCTGACTTGTGGTCCTACTAAGTTGACAGGGACGGAGGGCTTTATCAACTTAGTCAATATGCACGATTCTAGCTCCAGTGATCGTACGATGTCCATCCAACGGCCGTAGTGCTTCTTCAACCTCTGGTCTTCTTGCTCCAGCCGCCCAAACCAGCGTCGGTCGTGCCTCGTGCTCCTGCCTCCCGTGGCCGGCTGCGATGCGGCGGAGGCCTCACCGCCCCCTACTACTCCCACCGCTGGCTAGGCCATCCCTCTACTCACCCACACCCCCTGTTATTCTGCGGCGACGGCAGCCTCACACCGCAGCGAACCAGTGAACCCTCGTACTCCTCTACGCGTGGGCATCCACTATCGCATCTTCCCCGGCTCCGCGTTGTCCCCTTCCTAGGCCTCACCGTCGTCCACCGCCCTGGTGCTCTCGATGCGGCATGGTCAACATGGTCAAGGAACGGCTTCCATCGGACGTGGACTGCACGTGGAGAGGTGTAAGTGCATCTAGTGCCCCTTAGTGATTTTGGTGTATTGAAGACTTATAGGTTAAGGGACTAATGCGTTTGTGAGTGTACACAGGTCTATAAGTCTATGAGGAGTTTGATATTTACAGAGAAAGTCGACCCCTAAAAATGAAGTTCTTCAACTGAAGACTTTGATATTCTGAAGACTTTCTGAAGACTTTGAAAATGAAGAAATTGGTGTGACCTTGAAGACTTGGTATTCATTTGTGGAACATGAAGCGTGAAGACTTTTGTTTTCGTAGTTTCATTTTCTCTTTCTTGAGTCATAGGAAACACCATACTGTTAAAGGGGGTCAAGGAAATACTAAGGAAAAATTTCCATGTGTTTCTCAACTCAAAATCCTACACCTACCAATCCCTTCGAGTGAAGCCTTTGGAAATCTCATATAGTTCAGTCACTTTCTTCAGTGACAAAGACGAAGTTCTTCTGGTCGCTGATGAATTTGCTCTGACTGAGGAGTTAGGAATTCGCCAGTGCGGATTGCCTACACAGTGAGGAACATGATAGCCCTAAGGAATTTGAGAGTCAAATTTCCGACCGTTGCTGTGGTGCGCGCCAGCTGTCCCAAAATATCTTATCCACCTAACGGTCATATCATTGAGGGGCATTTATCTCTTATCATGTCGGGCTGCTCCCTAGGCTATAAATAGCTGCCCCCTACAACCACTAGCTGGTTGGCTGCTCCGAGAGAACTTGACACTTGTCATTTGAGAGCAACCCATCCTCCGAGGACTTTGAGCGAAAATCATCGAGTGAGGAAAATCCCAAAAAACCCAAACACCTCCAAACCCAAAGTGATTGAGCATCACTGAAGAAATTGATCCTGCGTGGATCCGACGCTTGTTACCTTTGAAGACTGTGCTTCTTCCAGATGGTTAGGCGTCAAGGTCTAGAGCATCCAAGAGGAATTGTGGATTGCCGAGTGACCAAGTCTGTGAAGGTTTGGAAGTCACCTGAAGACTTACCACGAGTGATTGGACGAGATCTGCGTGATCTTAGTTCAAGGAGAATACGGTGAGGACTGGGTGTCCTGAGCTGCATGCTCAGAGACTGGGTGTCCGGGACTGCGTGTCCTCGAGTTTAAATACTCAGCCGCTCCAACCAGACGTACAACTGAGACAGCAGTTGGAACTGGTCTACCAAATCATTGTCTTCACCAACCTAACTGGTTCTATTTCCTCAACCCTTTCATTTCCTCATTACTGTGTTGAGTTTTTTGTTCATATCTGTGTTTGAAGACTTTGACTGAAGACTTTCTCAATTTCCTCAGTTCAATTTCTTCAGTCTGTTTATCTTCATCTTGTGTTATCTTGTGATTACGCTTTCTGTACTCTGTGCTAGTCTTCATTTCATCATGATGACCATGCTAGTATTCTGTTATGTTTACTTCTGAGTACTTATTCCGTTGCTAATAGTTCTTCGCTAAGGAATTTCCTCACCGGCAAGTTCCTCAGTGAAGAATTCATAAAAATTGCCTATTCACCCCCCCTCTAGTTGACATAACGCACTTTCAATTGGTATCAGAGCAAGGTACTCCCTTGTTCTGTGTGATTTTGGTTTAACCGCCTGAAGTTTCAGTTATGTCGACCGCAAGTATGATTAAGGTCTCGGCTGGGTGTCCTACCTTTGACGGGACGGACTACCCCTACTGGAAAAACAAGATGCGAATGCATCTCGAGGCAATTGACAACGATCTCTGGTATGTTGTGGAAAATGGTGTTCCCTCTGTCACACCCTCGCTGAACGCTACCGATGTGAAGAGATTCAAGCAACTCGATTCTCAAGCAAAGAATATCATATGTGGCCATCTGAGTAAAGGACAGTATGGAAGAGTGAGTGCTTTGGAAACTGCTAAGCTTATCTGGGATAGGCTGTCCAAAGTGAATGAAGGAGTCTCAACTCAGCGCGACTCTCGAGTTGATGTTCTTTGGAATCTCTTCAACCGCTTCAAAAGACTCGACAATGAGAATGTCCAACAAACCTTTGATCGCCTCACTGACATCTCAAATGAGCTTCAAGCCCTCGGTGCCACTGACATCACTGACCATGAGGTGGTGAAGAAACTGTTGAGATCACTTGATTCCTCATTTGATACTCTGGGTCTGATGATACAAGAACGGGCTGACTACAAGTCTCTTGATCCTGCCTATATCCTCGAAAGGCTAAATACTCACGAGTTCCAGCTTGCTGAAAAGAGAGATCTCTATGGTTCGTGCTATGGCAAACCACGTGCCCTGAAGGCCAAGGCTGTGTCTGAGTCTGAATGTGAGGATTCTGGTAGTAGCCTTGGTGATCCTGAAGAATTGAGCCAGGAGCTAGCACTGCTCGTGAAGAAATTCCAGAAGTTCTCAAGGCGTGGTCGCTTTGGAAAATCCTCAAGAAGCAGTGATTCCTCATCAAGTGACTATAAGAGAAGGTTGTGCCACAAATGCAAGAAACCTGGTCATTATATTCAAGATTGTCCTCAGTGGGAAAAGGAATTGAAGAAGAAGAAATACAAGGATTACAGTTCTGATGATGCGAAGAAGAAGAAGAAATCGTCAAAATCTTCATCATCAAAATCCTCGAAGTCTTCATCTCACAAGAAGAGCAGCTCCAAGAAGGCTCGGGCATTCATTGGAAAGGAAATGGACTCTGAAGCTGAATCTGAGGAAAATGAGGAAGAGGAGGAGTCTGAAGAATCTGAATCCGGTGTTGCGAGTCTGGCCTTCGCTACTTCTTTCGTTAGCAAGTCCATCTTCAACACTGAAGAAACTGACCCCACCGACAAGCCTGATGAAGATAATGATGACTACGCTCCCACCTATTGCTTCATGGCAAAAGGTGCAAAGGTTGATCAACCCAAAACCACTGAGTGGGTCCTCGATAGTGGATGTACAAATCACATGACTGGTGACAAGAATCTTTTGATGGATGCTCCCTTATCACCGTCACATCTGAAGCACATCATCTTTGCTGACAAAGGCAAAAGTCAGCTATTGGGTCTTGGTAAGGTTGCGATCTCTAAGGATAAACACATGGACAAAGTCATGCTTGTTGAGTCCTTAGGATGCAACCTCATGTCAGTCTCAATGCTTTGTGATCTTGATATGGTTGTTGTCTTTGGCAAGTATCGTTGTGTTGTGATTATGGAAGCTGACAATTCCAAAGTCTTCGAAGGCTTTAGGAGAGGAGACTTGTATATTGTTGATTTCTCTACAGGACCACAACCAGCCGTGTGTCTACTTGCAAAAGCTTCAGAAGGCTGGCTATGGCATCGACGACTTGGTCACGCAGGCATGAGGAATTTGCACACGCTTGCGAAGAAGAAGCATGTCATCAGCATTGAGAATGTCAAATTCCTCAAGGATCACTTATGCGGAGCCTGTGAAGCTGGAAAAGTGACCAAGGCCAAGCATCTAGCGAAGACTATCATGACCACTACTCGTCCATTCGAATTGCTTCACATGGACCTCTTCGGACCTAATCATTACTCAGCAGTCACTAATGCTGCATCTCTATATGGTTTTGTCATTGTTGATGATTACTCTCGATATACATGGGTACACATTGTTACTTACAAACATGAAGTGCAGGAAGTCTTCAAACGATTCTCTTTGAGGGCTTCAACCAACTTTGATGTGAAGATCAAGCACATCAGGAGTGACAATGGAACTGAGTTCAAGAATTCCAGTCTTGATGACTATCTTGATGAACTTGGTATTACTCATGAGTTATCTGCTCCCTATACTCCTCAGCAGAATGGCGTCGTGGAGCACAAGAACAGAACTCTTGTTGAGATGGCTCGCACTATGCTTGATGAATACAAAACGCCTCATCATTTTTGGATTGATGCAGTTGATACTGCATGCCACATCATCAACAGAGTATATCTTCACAAATTCTTCAAGAAGACGGCCTATGAACTGCTCACTGACAAGAAACCCAATGTGAGTTATTTCAAAGTCTTCGGTGCAAAATGTTGGATTAGAGATCCTCACCACAATTCTAAATTTGCACCGAAAGCACATGAAGATTTTATGCTTGGTTACGGAAAGGACTCGCACACCTACAAAGTCTTCAACAATGCTCTTCACAAGGTTGTTGAAACTGTAGATGTGCGGTTCGATGAAACTAATGGCTCGCAAAGAGAGCACCTACCTTTTGTGTTAGATGAACCAGCACCTGAGGATTCTATCAAGTTCAAGGCAACTGAGGATGTCATTCCTACTGAAGAATTTGCTGAAGAATTCATTCCAGTACGCGAAGAACGTCGAGCTGATGCACCTGAAGATAATGTTGAAGACGATGGTGCTGAGGAAAATGATCAAATACCTCGACAACAACCAGCTCATCCCCACGTTGCAAAAGAAGTACAAGTTGACAAGATCATCGATGACATTGAAGCGCCAGGTCCTCTCACACGCTCAAAAGCTTCATATTTAACTAACTTTTGTGGGCACTATGCTTTTGTCTCTATCACAGAGCCCACTAAGGTAGATGAAGCATTTCTGGAGCCGGAGTGGATTCAGGCTATGCAAGAAGAATTACATCAGTTCGAGCTCAACAATGTCTGGGAACTGGTCAAACGTCCAGATCCTTGCAAATATAATATCATTGGCACAAAGTGGATCTACCGCAACAAGCAAGATGAAAATGGCCTTGTGGTGAGGAATAAGGCACAACTGGTAGCTCAAGGCTACACACAGGTTGAAGGAATTGATTTCGATGAAACTTTTGCACCTGTTGCTAAACTTGAGGCTATTTGCATATTACTTGCTTATGCTAACCATCATGATATCATCTTATATCAAATGGATGTGGAAAGTGCATTCCTCAATGGTAAGCTTGAGGAAGAAGTATATGTTGCTCAACCACCAGGTTTTGAAGATCCAAAGAATCCTAACAAAGTCTTCAGACTTAATAAGGCCCTCTATGGCCTCAAGCAAGCCCCTCGGGCGTGGTATGATACACTGAAGGAATTCTTCGTGAAGAATGGCTTCACACCCGGTTCACTCGACCCTACTCTCTTTACTAAATCTTATGATGGTGAACTGTTTGTGTGCCAAATATATGTTGATGATATTATCTTTGGTTGTACTAACCAACGTTATAGTGATGAATTTGCATATATGATGAGTGAAGAATATCAAATGTCTATGATGGGAGAGTTGAAATTCTTCTTAGGTCTTCAAATTCGTCAACAGCGCAATGGCATATTCATATCTCAGGAGAAATACCTCAAAGATGTACTGAGGAAATTCGGCATGCAAGATTGCAAAGGCGTCAAAATTCCTATGCCCACAAATGGCCATCTATGCACTGATGAAAATGGTATTGACTTCGATCACAATGTATACCGCTCCATGATTGGTTCTTTACTGTACTTATGTGCATCTAGGCCAGATATAATGCTTAGTGTTTGCATGTGTGCCCGATTTCAAGCTGCACCGAAGGAATCACACCATAAGGCTGTGAAGCATATTCTTCGATATCTAGCTCACACACCAACACTAGGATTATGGTACCCCAAGGGCTCTGCTTTTGATCTCATTGGATATTCTGACTCTGACTATGCTGGTGATCGTGTGGACCGCAAGTCAACTTCTGGCACTTGTCATTTCCTCGGACGATCTTTGGTCTGTTGGTCCTCGAAGAAACAGAACTGCGTATCACTGTCCACTGCGGAAGCTGAATACATTGCTGCTGGCTCTTGCTGTGTTCAACTGCTTTGGATGAAGCAAACACTCAAGGACTATGGCATCAACGTGAAGAATGTGCCTCTCCTCTGCGACAATGAGAGTGCCATCAAGATTGCTCACAACCCAGTTCAGCACTCAAAGACTAAGCACATTCAGATTCGTCATCATTTTCTTCGTGATCATGTGTTGAAGGGCGACATCTCCATCGAGCACGTGAAGACTGAAGAACAGCTAGCTGATATCTTCACTAAGCCCTTGGATGAGAAGAGATTTAGCAAGTTGCGGTGTGAGCTAAATATCTTAGAGTCTTCGAATGTTCTTTGAAAAGGACACACATCCTAACACTTATGCAAAATTGATGACTTAGATGTGCAACACATGAAGAAACGTTTTTCTTCAATCAATGAAGAATAACACTCTAAGTGTGAAGAAATTAATGAAGAATTTGATTCTCAGAACCCTGCGACAATTGTACGCGGTGTCTGAAATCATCATTCTTATACGGTGGGTCACGCCACCACAAAAAGTTGAAAATCTTCAATTTGAGTTTTTCCTCGGTTTTGAAATTCTTCAGTTTTTTTAAACTCTTCAACTTTTTTCAAAATCTTCACTGTTTCCTTCGTTTTTCTTCATTGGCTATATAAATATATATAAGTTTATGTCCTCTACAGCATTCACTTATAGCTAATTCTTCAAGTTGCTTCTTCTGCTAAGTGAATTTGATCGGACCCTTCCCCCTCTATGCTATACTCAACCCAATCTATTCACAAATTCTTCATGTGCGTTCTATTTGAAACTCGTTCAAAATCTTCACTGTGTCCTTGTCAGCTGAAGAAATTGCGAACGAAACTTTAAAACAAATCTTATCCAAATTTTCGGTTTTGCCGCACAAACTGTTCCGCATCCCACGATGCATTATTCTATTCACCCACGATCGTACATGATCTACACTACACAGTACGTGGGTGACACCTGTCGCGTGAAGGAGAAAGGGCAGGGGCACGTTCGTCCTAAATCTTCGGGCGAACAGTTTTTTCACCGTGTCTATAAATACCCCTCTCCCTTTCCTCACTTCATTTACTCTGCTCGACCGTTCTCTCTCTTGCTCGAGCTCCTCAAACCCTAGCGCCGCTGCTACTCCATCGTCGCCGGTGAGGAAGAGCTTCGCTGCATCGACCTCGTCACCGTCGTACTCGCGCCGACCGCGGAAATCTTCACTCCGCCGCCGCCGTAGCTGTCTTCCTCCGCCGAGTTAGGGCAAGGAAGATCTAACCTGATGAACTTCCCATCTGTTCTTCTCAGTTCATCGTGTTCTTCACTTCGGGTAATTAAAAGTCACTTTTATTACTCGCTTTGATTCTCAAGCTTTCCTAAAAATCTTCAAAGGTGTTTATTCTTCAAATCTTCACACATATGAACACCTCACACGTTATATGCTCTTGATTAGTTTCTCTAAGCATCATTTTTCTTCAAGATTCCTCAATTGTGTGGATTTTCAATCTGTACAACTCTGGAACCTAAGACAAAGAATGCTTAGTGAAATTCCTCAAGGCTCATCTGGTCAAATTCCTCAAAACTTGTTCTTTTCGAAAAACCTTCTGAGAACGCATATGACCTCTCCAAATACCTCGCACATGTACTCTGTTCACAGGTACTCATGTCTGCTGCTGAATCACTAGGTTCTCATCAACTTAACTCATTTGCAGCATTCCTCGAAGAAAAAATGCATACTTCTTCAGAAAACTCGATTGTTCAAATTCCTCAACTGAAGAATATGGCAGACGGTAAGAAGCCGCAGAAAGGAGGAAAGAAACCTGAGGTTATGACTGCTTTTGAAATCCCTGAGGAAATTTATGCTGACTATTGCACACTTGATGAAGCAAAATTTGGCAAAGAAAATAAAAATCAGCGCAAGGTGCGCACTCAGAAGATTGAACGGAGATGGGCAAGGGAATGGAGGGAATACAGATATGTGACTCCAAAGTACATGAAGAAATTCGCCCTCAATCCTCCATGCCCAAGAGCTCCATTGGCACCTGGCCAAGTAGCTGACCCCACAAGCATCAAACATGGTGAGGACTTTCCTGAAGAATGGGCTAAGCGCCAAGCAAAATTGGCAAGACAGGCCAAGGAGGCAGTGAAGAAATTCAATTTGGATTCTGCCACTGCTGCTGCTGCTGAGGCCTCGGTCAAACCGAGGAAATCCATGCCAAAGAAGCCTGCTAGTAAGCCAAGTGCTTCACCAACAGTGCCCTCACGGCCAAGTTCCTCAGCAATGCCCTCACGGCAAATTCCTCACACTGCCACAGCTCCACCAAAGTCCTCAACAGCTCCACCAAAGTCCTCAATAGCTCCTTCAAAGTCCTCAGCTCCTGTGCATCTGGCTACATGTCAAAGGACTGCTGATTTTTCGATTGCCTCTGGTGTCTCAGCAAGTTCCTCAGCTGCACCAATTTCCTCATCAGGCCCCACACTGTTGAAGACCAAAGCAACTGCTGGATGAGGTCCACGGCCAAGTCCGAAGAAGAAACAGGTCGCATTCCATGTGCCATCTGATGATGAAGCTTCTGATGATGAACTTGCAGAAATCATCAAAGACCGACAGGTGAAGGCTGCTAGAGCCAAAGGCACATCTGTGCCACTGCTTTTGGATCCGAAGAAGATCCTCGACTACATTGATCTCTGGCATAAGGACCCAGACACCCCTATGCCTGATTTTCATTTGACTCCTGGACAAAGTCACATGCTGACCCATTTCATCGCTGAAGAGAAATGGAAATTTGAAAAGGCCAGGCAGATCAAGAAAGCTCAATACAGAAAGGAGAAGCTCCTGAAGAAAAACGTTGTCCGAATGACACCTGAGGAACTTCTCCAGGCTCAATCTGAAATTCAAGCCCTTAGCAAAGACTTTGATGCTTACTATGCTGATTGGCAGGGAGCTAAAGTGAGATTCGTCAATCTGACGAAGAAATTCACGAATGTTGCAGCCCCATCGCAACAAGAAAATCTTCAGGCTGCAGACTCTGCTCAGCTTGCTGAAGAACATGCCAGCACTGCTGATGACTTTCAGCCTGCTGATGAACAAGCTCGTTCCAGGGCTGGTGAAGAAATTCCAGCCGCTGAAGAAATTGCCAGGGCATCGACTAGTGGTGCGCCTGAAGAAATTGAAGTGATCAGGGCAACTGCATCAGTTGCGCCTGAAGAAAATCAACCAGATTCCTCAGCTCCATCTGCACCTACACCAACTACAATTCTTCCATGTGCATTCGATGTGAAGAAGACCAAGGCTGTAGAGCGAGCTGCAGTGAAGAAAAGGAAGGCATCAGCTGCGTCAAATTCTTCGGCTGTGAAGAAAATGAAGCCAATGACCAGCTCACTCGAAAATCCTATTGATGTTGTTCCGATTTCCTCCATGCCATCAAAGGACATTGTTCCTTTTGGAGAAGACTATAAGATCCCAAGAGGATCTGATGAAGAAAATCATTCTGCTGCTTCGTCAGAGCAGATTGATGAAGAAATTGAAGTGGACGCAATCCCTTCAACGCCAATCATTTCCTCACCTATGCCTCAGTTCACAGCTGAAGAGGCTGGTGTTGAGGAAATTGAAGATGAAGATGTGGATATTGGCTGCACCACACCTGTGATGAACGATGACTTTTGGGAAAGTCGGCATCCAAATTCTCCACTCTTCACCCCACTCCAACAGATACCTCAGTCCCCTACACCAACAGTTCAAATGGGCTCTGAAGAAACTCATCCCACGACATCTGTCCATGAAGAAATTCCAGCCACTAGTGCTGATGAACCTGCTGCTGCTGATCCTCAGACTGCACCTATTGAGGAACAAGAAATTCCTCAGCCTGAAGAACCTGAGCTCGCGATTCCTGAGGTAGTAATGCAACTCACTGACACCCCTCTGCCAAAGCCAAAGGATCCGTTCTCAAGCAAACAAAAGTTCAAGGCTGAAGCTTTCTTTGCCGAGCACGTATTCTTCACAGACTATAATCCATATGATTCTGCTCGCATAAGGAAGAGGCGTTTCTGGACTGCCAGCCAAGCCAATTTCTATTCCTCAGTGCTTTTCGCCAAAGACAAAGCTTTGATCATGCACATATTCCTCATGTGGACATGGAATCTCTGCCCGGCTTTGAGCCAGTCCTCAGTGTTCTTCACGATGCAGGACTTCTGAATTTCTGCATTGATATCTGTGACTGGAATGAAGAACTCATTCTTCAATTCTATGCAACTTTGCACATCACCGGAGACGCTGATGACGTGAACTCATGGGTGTTGGACTGGATGTCTGAAAACACTCACTACAAGGTACCAGCAACTGAATTGCTTCGTGTCCTTCCTCTCAGTCCTCCACTTGATGGTGCTCGTTGCATCTACAATAAACCAGAACTGTCAGATCACTATATGCAAGTACTGATGAAGCCTTTGAAGCCAAGGCAGGCCCCACGAACCAAATTCCTCGTCAAGGAATTACTCTATGTGCCTCGGACTGTCTATCGAATTCTGACGAAGACAATGAGTCCCATCAAAGGCCACGACTCAAATGATGAAGAAGTCATTGGCATCATGAAGAATATGCTTTTCAACATCATTCATGGCGTTCCCGTCAACTTCCATGATTTCTTCATGAGGACTCTGGTCAATATTGCTATGTCACCATTCGAGCTGAAGCCCTATGCTCCTTGGATTATGAGATTCATCAGTGCAAGATCTTCACTGAATTACAAAGCTGACACTCTGAACCACGGTAGCTACTTGCCTCCCATTGAAGTCCTCAAACGGATAGTTTCATCAACTGATGATAAAGGCAAGGCCGCTGCTGTGATCGATGAAGGCATTCGTCCATTGGATGGTCAATTTCGCAAGGCTGCATCTTACTCTACCAATGACGATTCTGCCACACATGACTCTGCCGCAAATACCTTAGCCAAGCAAAATCCTCAAGCCACAGCACCCAGAGTGATGACTGACCGTGAGTTACTCCTCAGTCTTCATCAGAAGGTTGATCGCAATCATAAATGGGTCAAGCGTCAGTTTGGTTCAATTCTTCACAACATGACCTCAACACACAATGCAGTGAAGAAAAACCAATACTACCTCCATGAAACCTTCAACCGTACCTGGGCTGTTCTCTCTCATGTCTACGGCGCTACAGATCTGAAGAATATGGGTCTCAAGGAAGAATTTGACTGGTCTGCACCTCCACCGAAGAAATTCAAGAAGGTCAAAGTTCCTTCCTTGGTGGCCAGCTCTTATTCTTCATCGCGTGACACTGATGAGTATGAAGATTTGGACGACACTGCGGCAGGCCCTGCTACAACAAACAACCCCAACAACGCCGGCGCTCCTCCATCAACTTGATATTCTTCAGGGGCGTTAGTCCTCAGTTTCAATCCTTTTGGTCATTTGATGACAAAGGGGGAGAAATCTGAGTTAGTCTTCAAGCAGGTTTATATTAAGGGCATTTTTTAAGTTACAACTCTCGTTCTTCTGAAACTTTTATTTGGATCGAGTTGTAATCTTAAACCCGATGGTGCGCTGATACTTTTGTTGCATTATGCTTTGCATGCTTATTCCTCGTTAATGACATTGCACGCATGCTGAATCTCATCAGGCACCATATTTCATCATGCATTTCAAATTCTTCATATTATATATCAAATGCGTGTATGAATTACAAGATATAGGGGGAGATCTCCATGATTCAACTCTTCAAATGTGCATTGCCTCAAAAGCAAATTCCTCACTATGCACATCTTCAGGGGGAGTTCTACTATATCTTGTAATCAAATTCCTCAATATCAGTGTATACACTTCATATGTTTATCCCCGTTGAAAACTTAACCTATGTTGTCATCAATCACCAAAAAGGGGGAGATTGTAAGTGCATCTAGTGCCCCTTAGTGATTTTGGTGTATTGAAGACTTATAGGTTAAGGGACTAATGCGTTTGTGAGTGTACACAGGTCTATAAGTCTATGAGGAGTTTGATATTTACAGAGAAAGTCGACCCCTAAAAATGAAGTTCTTCAACTGAAGACTTTGATATTCTGAAGACTTTCTGAAGACTTTGAAAATGAAGAAATTGGTGTGACCTTGAAGACTTGGTATTCATTTGTGGAACATGAAGCGTGAAGACTTTTGTTTTCGTAGTTTCATTTTCTCTTTCTTGAGTCATAGGAAACACCGTACTGTTAAAGGGGGTCGAGGAAATACTAAGGAAAAATTTCCATGTGATGCTCAACTCAAAATCCTACACCTACCAATCCCTTCGAGTGAAGCCTTTGGAAATCTCATACAGTTCAGTCACTTTCTTCAGTGACAGAGATGAAGTTCTTCTGGTCGCTGATGAATTGCTCTGACTGAGGAGTTAGGAATTCGCCAGTGCGGATTGCCTACACAGTGAGGAACATGATAGCCCTAAGGAATTTGAGAGTCAAATTTCCGACCGTTGCTGTGCTGCGCGCCAGCTGTCCCAAAATATCTTATCCACCTAACGGTCATATCATTGAGGGGCATTTATGTCTTATCATGTCGGGCTGCTCCCTAGGCTATAAATAGCCGCCCCCTACAACCACTACCTGGTTGGCTGCTCCGAGAGAACTTGACACTTGTCATTTGAGAGCAACCCATCCTCCGAGGACTTTGAGCGAAAATCATCGAGTGAGGAAAATCCCAAAAAAACCCAAACACCTCCAAACCCAAAGTGATTGAGCATCACTGAAGAAATTGATCCTGCGTGGATCCGACGCTTGTTACCTTTGAAGACTGTGCTTCTTCTAGACGGTTAGGCGTCAAGGTCTAGAGCATCCAAGAGGAATTGTGGATTGCCGAGTGACCAAGTCTGTGAAGGTTTGGAAGTCGCCTGAAGACTTACCACGAGTGATTGGACGAGATCTGCATGATCTTAGTTCAAGGAGAATACGGTGAGGACTGGGTGTCCTGAGCTGCGTGCTCAGAGACTGGGTGTCCGGGACTGTGTGTCCTCGAGTTTAAATACTCAGCCGCTCCAACCAGATGTACAACTGAGACAGCAGTTGGAACCGGTCTACCAAATCATTGTCTTCACCAACCTAACTGGTTCTATTTCCTCAACCCTTTCATTTCCTCATTACTGTGTTGAGTGTTTGTTCATATCTGTGTTTGAAGACTTTGACTGAAGACTTTCTCAATTTCCTCAGTTCAATTTCTTCAGTCTGTTTGTCTTCATCTTGTGTTATCCTGTGATTACGCTTTCTGTACTCTGTGCTAGTCTTCATTTCATCATGATGACCATGCTAGTATTCTGTTATGTTTACTTCTGAGTACTTATTCCGCTGCTAATAGTTCTTCGCTAAGGAATTTCCTCACCGGCAAGTTCCTCAGTGAAGAATTCATAAAAATTGCCTATTCACCCCCCTCTAGTCGACATAACGCACTTTCAAGAGGCTGACAGTTGGGTCCACGGCCGCAGCAAGGAAGTGCCTCCTTATTATGCGCAAAATAATTATTCCTCCACCTGACAGCGGGGACCCACCGGACGGGCCACCATATTTCGCAAAAAAAACATTTCCCCCTGACTATTGGGACCCACCAGCTACACCTTCGCACGCAAGGAAGTGCGTCCGGGCAAAAAAACGATTTGCCCCCCTGACTACTGGGACCCACCAGCTACATCTTTGCACACAAGGAAGTGCCTGACAGTCGGGACCCACCTGGTCGAAGCGTACGTAGCGTTGTCATTCTGGTCGCGAACGTGTATGTACATACTGGTCGATGTAGAGGCGCGCACGTGTCGTAGATGTAGAGGCGCGCACGTGTCGTAGTAGAGGCGCGCACGTAGCATGTACACGTGCGTACAGCGGCGAGGGTGCAAGAAAGAAAATACGGCCACGTACGTACATACGGGAAGGGTCTCGAACGCCTACTCGCGCATACGTACATGGCTGGGTCAGAACGGAGAAACAACGTCATCGTCGTGTTCATGGGGAGCCAACCGGCTGGGTCGGAACGGAATGCATGGTCGTGTTCATCGGGAGGGCTTTGACGGAACAGGCGATGGAAACGAGGCCTGGCATACCGCACAACGGAGGAAACGGCCTTGTGTGCGACCGGCCACATTCAAAACGGGGTCCTGTTGATCGGGAGGGGCCTGGCGTACCGCAAAACGGAGGAAACAGACCTCGTACGGTCGAAACGGGGGTCCTGTTGATCGCGAGGGGTGTGGCGTACCGCAAAACAGACGAAACGGACCTCCTACGGTCGAAACGGGGATCCTGTTGATCGGGAGGGGTGTGGCGTACCGCAAAACG
Organism: Triticum dicoccoides; assembly: GCF_002162155.2. Lineage (NCBI taxonomy): Eukaryota > Viridiplantae > Streptophyta > Magnoliopsida > Poales > Poaceae > Triticum > Triticum dicoccoides. The sequence goes on from NC_041381.1 coordinate 634,478,079, forward strand.
GACGAAACAGACTTGTGTTGGAGCGCTATGGTCGAAACGGGGGGGGAGGAGTGTGGCATACCACAAACGGGACTCCACGGGATACTGTTCATCTCCACCGTCGACCTCCTCCAGCCTCCACGGGCTACCGTCGACCTCCTCCAGCCTCCACGAGCTCCTGTTCATCCAGCCTCCACTGCGCGCGACTCCACCGGCTACTGTTCAACCACCCCTCCACGGGCACCCCTCCACCATCTACTGTTCATCCAGCCCTCCACACCACGGGGTCCCGTTCAACCACCCCTCCACGGCCACACCTCCACCGTCTACTGTTCATCCAGCCCTCCACACCACGGGTTCCTGTTCATCCAGAGGCAACGCCACCACTCACTGTTCATCCAACACCCCCCCCCCTGCAACACTCACTGTTCATCCTAGAGGCAGCATCGATCGGCTTCAGTTAGCAGCAGCAGCGAAGGAATCGCTCCATCGAGTTCAGTTAACAGCCATCGATCGATCGCTCGGGTTCAGTAATGCGTAGCCTGCAAAGCAATCACTCGGGTTCAGTTAGAGACCAACGCCTCGCTCGGCTTCAGTTAGAGCCAACGCCTCACACACACGCGCATGCGTACGAGAGAAACGTGCATCGCTCCGCCCCCGACCTCCCACCGTAATTGGCAACTCCCCGAAATTTTCCTCCCCCTCGCTTCTACCACGGGTTTTTCCGTCATGGACGGCCCAAAGAATGTCATGCAGCTGCGTCTCCGGCCCGCCCAGGACGAAAAGCCCATTTTCTGTTATGATTTTTTGTCATAGAAGTAGGAGCCCACCACATCTATGATGATACCGGGTTTTGTCAAAATTATCGTCATAGAAGTGTCATATGTATGACAGAAAAAAAAATCGTTCGGCCCAAAATGTCACGGATGTGTCTTTTTTTTGTACTGCTTGTGTCCCCAACACACCCAATACAATGGCAAATTGTATAGGTGCACTAGTTCGGTGAAGAGATGGTGATACAAGTGCAAAATAGATGGTAGATAAAGGTATTTGTAATCTGAAATAATAAAAACAGCAAGGTAGCGAGCGATAAAAGTGAGCGTAAATGGTATTGCAATGATAGGAAACAAGGCCTAGGGTTCATATTTTCACTAGTGCAAGTTCTCTCAACAATAATAACATAGATAGATCATATAACAAGCCCTCAACATGCAACAAAGAGTCACTCCAAAGCCACTAATAGCAGAGAACAAACGTAGAGATTATGGTAGGGTACGAAACCACCTCAAAGTTATTCTTTCGGATCAATCTATAAAAGAGTTCGTACTAGAATAACACCTTAAGACACAAACCAACCAAAACCCTAATGTCACCTAGATACTCCATTGTCACCTCAAGTATCCGTGGGCATGATTATACGCTATGCGTCACACAATCTCAGATTCATCCAACCAACATAAAAGTACTTCAAAGAGTGCCCCAAAGCTACTACCGGAGATTCAAGAACGTGTGCCAACCCCTATGCATAGGTTCCCAATGTCATGAATCCCGCAAGTTGATCACCAAAACATACATCAAGTGGATCGCAAGACATACATCAAGTGTTCTCATAAAAGACTCAATCCGATAAGATAACTTCAAAGGGGAAACTCAATTCATCACAAGAGAGTAGAGGGGGAGAAACATCATAAGATCCAACTACAATAGCAAAGCTCGGGATACATCAAGATCGTGCCATAGAGGGAACACGAGAGAGAACACGAGAGAGAGAGAGAGAGAGAGAGAGAGAGAGATCAAACACATAGCTACTGGTACATACCCTCAACCCCGAGGGTGAACTACTCCCTCCTCGTGATGGATAGCACCGGGATGATGAAGATGGGCACCGGTGATGGGATCCCCCTCCGGCAGGGTGCCGGAACGGACTCCCGAGAGGTTTTTGGTGGCTACAGAGGCTTGCGGCGGCGGAACTCCCGATCTATCTTCTGTTCTGGAAGTTCTAGGGTACATAGGTATATATGGGTGAAAGGAGTACGTCGGTGGACCTCCGGGGTGCTCACGAGGCAGGGGGCGCGCCCTAGGGGGGTGGGCGCGCCCCCCACCCTCGTGGGCAACCTGGGACTCCCCTGATGTGCACTCCAAGTCTGTCAGGTTGCTTTCCTTCCAAAAATAACTTCTCCAGTTGATTTCGTTCCGTTTTGACTCCGTCTGATATTCCTTTTCCTCGAAACACTGAAATAGGCATAAAACAGCAAATCTGGGCTGGGCCTCCGGTTAATAGGTTAGTCCCAAAAATAATATAAAAGTGGAAAATAAAGCCCAATATTGCCCAAAACAGTAGATAATATAGCATGGAGCAATCAAAAATTATAGATACGTTGGAGACGTATCAAGCATCCCCAAGCTTAATTCCTGCTCGTCCTCGAGTAGGTAAATGATAAAAAAATTGATGCGGAGTGCTACTTGGCATAATTTCAATGTAATTATTCTTACTTGTGGTATGAATATTCAGATCCTAAAGATTCAAGACAAAAGTTTCATATTGACATAAAAATAATAATACTTCAAGCATACTAACTAAGCAATTATGTCTTCTCAAAATAACATGGCCAAAGAAAGTTATCCCTACAAAATCATATAGTCTGGCTATGCTCTATCTTCACCACACAAAGTATTTAAATCATGCACAACCCCGATGACAAGCCAAGCAATTGTTTCATACTTTAATAATCTCAAACTCTTTCAACTTTCACGCAATACATGAGCGTGAGCCATGGATATAACACTATGTGTGGAATAGAATGGTGGTTGTGGAGAAGACAAAAGGAGGGAAGATAGTCTCACATCAACTAGGCGTATCAACGGGCTATGGAGATGCCCATCAATAGATATCAATGTGAGTGAGTAGGGATTGCCATGCAATGGATGCACTAGAGCTATAAGTATATGAAAGCTCAACAAAAGGAACTAAGTGGGTGTGCATCCAACTCGCTTGCTCATGAAGACCTAGGGCATTTGAGGAAGCCCATCATTGGAATATACAAGCCAAGTTCTATAATGAAAAATTCCCACTAGTATATGAAAGTGATGAAACGAGAGACTCTCTATTATGAAGATCATGGTGCTACTTTGAAGCACAAGTGTGGTAAAAGGATAGTAACATTGTCCCTTCTCTCTTTTTCTCTCATTTTTTTTGTTTTTTTGTGTTTTTTTTGTTTGGGCCTTTTCTCTTTTTTTATGGCCTCTTTTTTTCTCGTCCGGAGTCTCATCCCGACTTATGGGGGAATCATAGTCTCCATCATCCTTTCCTCACTGGGACAATGCTCTAATAATGATGATCATCACACTATTATTTTTCTTACAACTCAACAATTACAACTCGATACTTAGAACAAAATATGACTCTATATGAATGCCTCCGGTGGTGTACCGGGATGTGCAATGACTCATGAGCGACATATATGAAAGAATTATGAACGGTGGCTTTGCCACAAATACAATGTCACCTACATGTTCATGCAAAAAGCAATATGACAAAAGTAATGTGTGTCATATGAACGGAACAGTGGAAAGTTGCATGGCAATATATCTCGGAATGGCTATGGAAATGCCATGATGGGTAGGTATGGTGGCTGTTTTGAGGAAGGTATATGGTGGGTGTATGATACCGGCGAAAGGTGCGCGGTATTAGAAAGGCTAGCAATGGTGGAAGGATGAGAGTGCGTATAATCCATGGACTCAACATTAGTCATAAAGAACTCATATACTTATTGTAAAAATTTAGAAGTCATCAAAAACCAAAGTACTATGCGCATGCTCCTAGGGGGATAGATTGGTAGGAAAATACCATCGCTCGTCTCCGACCGCCACTCATAAGGAAGACAATCAATAAATAAAATTGTGCTCCAACTTCATCACAAAGCGGTTCACCATACGTGCATGCTACGGGAATCACAAACTTCAACACAAGCATTCTTTGAATTCATAATCACCCAACTAGCATCACTTTGATATTATCACCTCCATATCTCAAAACAATTATCAAGCATCAAACTTATCTTAGTATTCAACGCACTCAAAAGAAAGTTTGACATATCTTGAATACCAAGTATATTAATTTTAAGCAAATTACCATGCTATTAACGACTCTCAAAATAATCTAAGTGAAGCATGCGATATCAATAGTTTCTTTAAAACAAATCTACCACAGTGCTCTAAAAGATCTAAGTGAAGCACTAGAGCAAAAATTATCACGCTCAAAAGATATAAGTGAAGCACTATGAGCAAAAACAAAAACTACTCCGAAAGATATAAGTGAAGATCAATGAGTAGTCAAATAATTATGCAACTATGTGAAGACTCTACCAATTAATAATTTCAGATCTTGATACTTTATTCAAACAGCAGGCAAAGCTAAAGAAAACTACATTGCAAGGATAGCACAACTCATGTGAAGAAGCAAAAACTTAGGCTCAACCGATACTAACCGATAGTTGTTGAAGAAGAAAGGTGGGATGCCTACCGGGGTATCCCCAAGCTTAGATGCTTGAGACTTCTTGAAATATTATCTTCGGGTGCCTTGGGCATCCCCAAGCTTGAACTTTTGTGTCTCCTTAATTCCTCTCATATCATGGTTTCTCTTTTTATCAAAAGCTTCATTCACAATAAACTCAACAAGAACTCGTGAGATAGGTTAGTATAAACCAATGCAAAACCTTATCATTTTCTACTGTAACAAATCACTAAAATTATTATTCAACATTGCATACTAAATGCCTCTGTATATTTAATACTCCTATCCTCAAATAGAATCATTAAACAAGCAAACATATGCAAACAATGCAACCATAACAGCAATCTGCCAAAACAGTACAGTCTGTAAAGAATGCAAGAGTATCAATACTTCCCTGACTCCAAAAATGATAAAATAAAATTCCCACTGTAATAAATTTATCAGATCTTAATATGCAAAAATATTCAACGTTATACCATTCTTTGACTTTTCTAGGGAATTTTTGCAACAGCGGTAAACTTTCTGTTTTCAAACAGCAACATGTAAACTAGCAAAATAAGCATGGCAAAGGCTATCCTTGACTTTTTTATTGAAACTAAAGAGGCAGAACATTATTCTAACTAACATAAAACAAAAACTAACAAAATAAATTGACGCTCCAAGCAAAACACATATCATGTGGCGAATAAAAATATAGCTCCAAGTAAAGTTACCGATGAACGAAGACAAAAGAGGGGATGCCTTCCGGGGCATCCCCAAGCTTAGGCTATTGATTGTCCTTGAATATTACCTTGGGGTGCCTTGGTCATCCCCAAGCTTAGGCTCTTACCACTCCTTATTCCTTAGTCCATCGAATCCATTACCCAAAACTTGAAAACTTCAACCACACAAAACTCAAACAAAACTCGTAAGCTCCGTTAGTATAAGAAAATAAAACCACCACTTAGGTACTGTAATGAACTCATTCTAAATTCATATTGGTGTAATATCTACTGTATTCTAACTTCTCTATGGTTCATACCACTTAATACTAGCCATAGATGCATCAAAATAAGCAAACAACACATAGAAAACAGAATCTGTCAAAAACATAACAGTCTGTAGTAATCTGTATAAAACGTGTACTTATGGAACCCCAAAAATTATGAAATAAATTGCTTGACCTGGGAAATTTGTCTATTAATCATATGCAAAAAGAATCAACCTAAAATCACTCTCCAGTAAAAAATGGCACCTAATCTCGTGAGCGCTAAAGTTTCTGTTTTTCACAGCAAGATCACATAAACTTCACCCAAGTCTTCCCAAAGGTTCTACTTGGCACTTTATTGAAACAAAAGCTATAAAAACATGATTACTACAGTATCATAATCATGTGGACACACAAAAAGAGTAAGGATAAATATTGGGTTGTCTCCCAACAAGCGCTTTTCTTTAATGCCTTTTTAGCTAGGCATGATGATGACAATGATGCTCACATAAAAGATAAGAATTGAAACATAACGGGAGCATCATGAAGCATATGACTAACACATTTAAGCCTAACCCACTTCCTATGCATAGGGATTTTGTGAGCAAACAACTTATGGGAACAATAATCAACTAGCAAAGGAAGGTAAAACAAGCATAGCTTCAAAACTTTAAGCACATAGAGAGGAAACTTGATATTATTGCAATTCCTACAAGCATATGTTCCTCCCTCATAATAATTTTTAGTAGCATGATTAATGGATTCAAAAATATAACCAGCACCTAAAGCATTATTTTCATGATCTACAAGCATAGAAAATTTACTACTCTCCACATAAGCAAATTTCTTCTCATGAATAATAGTGGGAGCAAGCTCAACAAAATAACTATCATGTGAGGCATGATCCAATTGAAAACTAAAATCATGATGACAAGTTTCATTATTATCATTATTCTTAATAGCATACAAGTCATCACAATAATCATCATAGATAGCAACTTTGTTCTCATATTCAATTGGAACCTCTTCCGAAATAGTGGGATCATCACTAAATAAAGTTGACACTCTTCCAAATCCACTTTCATGTTCATCACAATAAGATTCAACATCCTCCAAAATAGTGGGATCAATACTACCTAAAGTTGACACTCTTCCAAACCCACTTTCATCAGTATAATCATCATAAATAGGAGGCATGCTTTCATCATAATAAATATTCTCATCAAAACTTGGGGGACTAAAAATATCATATTCATCAAACATAGCTTCCCCAAGCTTGTGGCTTTGCGTATCATTAGCATCATGGATATTCAAGGAATTCATACTAACAACATTGCAATCATGATCATCATACAAAGATATAGTACCAAACATTCTAATGCATTCTTCTTCTAGCACTTGAGCACAATTTTCCCTTCCATCATTCTCACGAAAGATATTAAAAAGATGAAGCGTATGAGACAAACTTAATTCTATTTTTTGGTAGTTTTCTTTTATAAACTAAACTAGTGATAAAATAAGAAACAAAAAGATTCGATTGCAAGATCTAAAGATATACCTTCAAGTGCTAACCTCCCCGGCAACGGCGCCAGAAAAGAGCTTGATGTCTACTACACAACCTTCTTCTTATAGACGTTGTTGGGCCGGCAAGTGCACAGGTTTGTAGGACAGTAGCAAATTTCCCTCAAGTGGATGACCTAAGGTTTATCAATCCGTAGGAGGCGTAGGATGAAGATGGTCTCTCTCAAGTAACCCTGCAACCAAATAACAAAGAGTCTCTTGTGTCCCCAACACACCCAATACAATGGCAAATTGTATAGGTGCACTAGTTCGGTGAAGAGATGGTGATACAAGTGCAAAATAGATGGTAGATAAAGGTATTTGTAATCTGAAATAATAAAAACAGCAAGGTAGCGAGCAATAAAAGTGAGCGTAAACGGTATTGCAATGATAGGAAACAAGGCCTAGGGTTCATACTTTCACTAGTGCAAGTTCTCTCAACAATAATAACATAGATAGATCATATAACAAGCCCTCAACATGCAACAAAGAGTCACTCCAAAGCCACTAATAGCGGAGAACAAACGTAGAGATTATGGTAGGGTACGAAACCACCTCAAAGTTATTCTTACGGATCCATCTATAAAGGAGTTCATACTAGAATAACACCTTAAGACACAAATCAACCAAAACCCTAATGTCACCTAGATACTCCATTGTCACATCAAGTATCCGTGGGCATGATTATATGATATGCGTCACACAATCTCAGATTCATCCAACCAACATAAAAATACTTCAAAGAGTGCCCCAAAGCTACTACCGGAGAGTCAAGAATGTGTGCCAACCCCTATGCATAGGTTCCCAATGTCACGAAATCCGCAAGTTGATCACCAAAACATACATCAAGTGGATCACAAGACATACATCAAGTGTTCTCATAAAAGACTCAATCCGATAAGATAACTTCAAAGGGGAAACTCAATTCATCACAAGAGAGTAGAGGAGGAGAAACATCATAAGATCCAACTACAATAGCAAAGCTCGGGATACATCAAGATCGTGCCATAGAGGGAACACGAGAGAGAACACGAGAGAGAGAGAGAGAGAGAGAGAGAGAGAGAGAGAGAGAGAGAGAGAGATCAAACACATAGCTACTGGTACATACCCTCAGCCCGAGGGTGAACAACTCCCTCCTCATCATGGATAGCGCCGGGATGATGAAGATGGCCACCGGTGATGGGATCTCCCTCCGGCAGGGTGCCGGAACGGACTCCTGAGAGGTTTTTGGTGGCTACAGAGGCTTGCGGCGGCGGAACTCCCGATCTATCTTCTGTTCTGGAAGTTTTAGGGTACGTAGGTATATATGGGTGAAAGGAGTACGTCGGTGGACCTCCGGGGTGCTCACGAGGCAGGGGGGCGTGACCTAGGGGGGTGGGCGCGCCCCCCACCCTCATGGGCAGCCTGGGACTCCTCTGACGTGCACTCCAAGTCTATCAGGTTGCTTTCCTTCCAAAATAACTTCTCTAATTGATTTCATTCGGTTTTGACTCCGTCTGATATTCCTTTTCCTTGAAACACTGAAATAGGCAGAAAACAACAAAACTGGGCTGGGCCTCCGGTTAATAGGTTAGTCCCAAAAATAATATAAAAGTAGAAAATAAAGCCCAATATTGCCCAAAACAGTAGATAATATAGCATGGAGCAATCAAAAATTATAGATACATTGGAGACGTATCATTGTGCTGGTGGATCTCCATCAACCTCTCCTTCCCCTTGCTGGATCAAGAAGGAGAAGACGTCTTCCCAACCGTACGTGTGTTGAACGCGGAGGTGCCGTCTGTTCGGCACTAGGATCTTCGGTGATTTGGATCACGACGAGTACGACTCCCTCAACCCCGTTCTCTTAAATGCTTCCGCTCGCGATCTACAAGGGTATGTAGATGCACTCCTCTCTCTCGTTGCTAGATGACTCCATAGATTGATCTTGGTGAAGCGTAGAAATTTTTTATTTTCTGCAACATTCCCCAACAAATCTATCGTAGCACAGCTGGTCAGCCACGCTTGCAGACACCTGGGAGACCATGGTTCGATTCAAAGGATGCAACACAAAAAAAATCCAATGTTTTGGCCCTTTTATTTATTTGTGGGGAAAATCTAAGTTAAGGTGTGCACAGCTCGTGCTTCCCGTGCGGTGGCGCGCTGCGACTCGCACGACCCGATCGCGCAGTTGAGATGTGCGCGCCCACTCGTAGGCACCCGTACATGATACGGAAAGCAGAGAAAAGGATTTTCCTTGTCAGGCCTGCATGCACAGCCGGCTATAGTGAAATCTTTTTCCTGTGCACCTAGGAGTACCAAGGCGCCATCCTAAACCATGTTGTGGCATTTTTTTCCTCTCTCCTCTCTGCCAAACCTGACCAGGGGTTCAGGATATCTTCTAATTTCTGGGACCAAGGGGTCTTGGTATCCTCGGAAGAAAATACTGATTTGATGATTCCTTATTCTGAAGAGGAGATCTTCTCTTCGATCACTAAATCGAACCCTAATTCTGCCTCGGGCCCGGACGGCTTTTCCATCCCCTTCTTTAAAAAATTCTGGCCTATTCTTAAAGAGCTTATATGTGCAGTCATTCAAGGCTATTGTCTGGGGATAGTAGATATATCCAGGCTCAACTATGCGGTCATTTCCCTGATCCCTAAAATTAAGGGTGCCGACCTTATTTCTCAGTTTAGACCTATTGCGCTAATTAATAACTTTGCCAAATTCCCTGCCAAGTGTCTGGCCACTCGCCTTACCCTGGTGGCTCATCGGACTCTCTCCCCTACTCAGTCGTCTTTTGTCAAGGGTCGCTTCATCCTGGATGGGGTCCTCTGCCTGCATGAAATTATCCATGGCATCCATAAATCAGGCAGCAAGGCTGTTATTCTAAAATTGGATTTTGAAAAGGCCTACGATTCGGTGAGTTGGAGCTTCCTTAATCAAGTCCTACTGGCTAAAGGATTTGATAGTGGGGTGGTTCACCGTATTATGCAGTTGGTCATGGGGGGGCATACTGCCATTAATGTCAATGGGAAAGTTAGTAATTTCTTTAAAAACTCTAGAGGCCTCCGGCAAGGCAACCCGGGCTCGCCCGTCCTGTTTAACTTTGTGGCGGACGCTCTTTCTAATATCCTATCTAGAGCCGCGGAGGCCGGCCGTATCTCTCCTATTAGCTCACACCTCATCCCGGAGGGTATTACTCACCTTCAGTACGCAGACGACACTATTATTCTGGTGGAATTGAATGACCACTGCATTGCCCATCTCAAATTTCTGCTCCTTTGCTTCGAAGCTCTCTCGGGGCTTAAGATCAACTTCTCCAAAAGTGAAGTTATTGTCACTAGTGTGCCGGGTACCGAGGCCTTGCGGGTGGCCCGCCTCTTGAACTTCTCTCTTGGCTCGTTCCCTATTAAGTATTTGGGTTTACCTATCACCTCTGGCAAGCTCCTTGCTAAAGATTTTGCTCCTACGGTGGCCAAGGTGGGTAATCGTGTAATGCCCTAGAGGGGCAGATACAACACTCAGGCGGGTAAAGTGGCCTTGATTAATGCGTGCCTCTCATCTCTCCCGATGTTCTTGATGGGTTTTTACCTTCTTTCTATGGGAACCCATGCTGGCTTTGATAAACATAGAGGTGCCTTTTATTGGAACGCGGCTGATAACAAGCGCAAATATCGCTTGGTCAAATGGGACCATATTTGTAAGCCAAAAAGCCTTGGGGGGTTGGGCATTATTAACACTCTTGTTATGAACAAATGTCTGATCATCAAATGGTGGTGGAAGATCATGACCATCCCCCAGGATAAGCCCCTCTGGTTCAACATTCTCAAAGCGAAGTACTTTCCCTCTTCTAGCCCAATATTTGCTCGGGCCTCGGGGGCATCTCAATTCTGGAGAAATCTTGTTAAGCTCAGGCCAATCTTTCAAGGCCTCGTCAAATTCGTTGTTCACAATGGTAGGTTCAACAGGTTTTGGCTAGATTGGTGGTGTGGCTCTTCTTCGCTGGCTATTGCTTTTCCTGTTCTTTTTTCTTACTGCCCGGACCCTGAGATCTCAATCTTTGAGCTCGCGTCGAATAATTGGGACCTGCGTCTGCGTCGTTCTCTCTCTCCCGCAGAGTTGGAAGACTGGCAGCGTCTTGTTGCTTTCTTCCCTTCGCTCTCGGAGGAGGAAGACACGGTTGTCTGGCCCCACTCTCCCTCTGCTCGCTTCTCGGTTAAATCCCTATATGGTAAGCTCATTGCTGGCTCCACCACCTCCAAATTCAATTGGATCTGGAGGGCTCGTATCCCTCCTAAGGTCAAGGTTTTCCTCTGGCAAGCCTCTCGTGGGCGTCTGCCGACGGGTGACCAAATTCGCAAGCGTAATGACCCGGGATCTGATAGGTGTGCTTTATGTGGTATGAGAGAAGACACGTCACATATCTTCTTCAATTGTGTGTTGGCTAATCTGTTTTGGTGTTGTATCAGATCCTGGTTGTGTGTTTCCTGGGCTCCGACCTCCTTTTCTGACCTGCGCATCTTGGTTAACACTTTGGTTGGGGCCCAGAGGAGATTGTTTTGGGTGGGCTTCGTAGCCATGTGCTGGTCCCTTTGGACGACAAGGAATAAATTTAACATCGAACGTGTTTTCCCTACTAAGCCTACTGATTGCTTATTTAAGACCTGTATATTCCTGCAGCAGTGGAGATCATTGACTAAGGAGGAAGACAGGGACGCCCTCGACGCCATGTTGGCCAAGATCCAAAATTCTGCTATCTCCATCTCCCCAGTTCAAGCAGGCACTTAGTCGTTGGTGGTCGGCTTTCGTTATCTCTCTACCTCCGGCCTGCGAGCCGTGTACTGGCCTGGGAGCCATGTACTTAGACTATTCTCTCATGTTGTCTGGGTTGATACTTTGCTTGCTCTCGTGCTGGTTTCTTGGGTCTGTATTAACTCTGTCTGGTGGCTTTATTTATAAAGTCGGGCTCTCTCATGTTATCTCCATCTCCCCAGTTCAAGCAGGCACTTAGTCGTTGGTGGTCGGCTTTCGTTATCTCTCTACCTCCGGCCTGCGAACCGTGTACTGGCCTGGGAGCCATGTACTTAGACTATTCTCTCATGTTGTCTGGGTTGATACTTTGCTTGCTCTCGTGCTGGTTTCTTGGGTCTGTATTAACTCTGTCTGGTGGCTTTATTTATAAAGTCGGGCTCTGGCCTTTTATCTAAAAAGGAGTACCATACTGTGTTGCCGACGCAGATGCTACAGTGTGTCACATAGTGAATTGCACTGAACAGTGCCTTGTTAGATAAAGTACACGTGACGGTATGCTAGGTGCTACAGTACAATCAGCCGTGTGATCCTATTAAACGGCTTTAAATCCAGGGAAGCACAAAGGTTTAAACCTACAACAAGTATTTGGAACTAATTTTTTTGCTAGGGCATTTAGTTGCTACTCCCTCCGTCATATATTTAGGGATGTCTTATATTTAGGAAACTATTGAGTTGTTGAAACATCATTTATTTAGGAACAGTGGGAGTAGCAACTAAATGCCCTAGCAAAAAGTAGTAGTGATCTAAAATGCATTTTTAATTTAGAAATAAGTACAATTGATATGCAACTAAGTTGTTTGAAAAATGAAAACCGAGTACCTACAATCTGGCAACTATATACCCTGGCGGAAAAGTATCTTGCAAGTAAAAGCAATTTAAATTCATAAATAAGTACGTTTAATCTGGCAACTAAGTTATTTTAAAACTGAAAACTGAGTACCTATAATCCGGCAACTAATACCCTGGCACAAAAGTATCTTGCGACTAAAAGCATTTTTTAATTTAGAAATAAGCATGTTTAATCTGGCAACTAAGTTATTTCAAAACTGAAAACCGAGTACCTACAGTCTGGCAACCAAGCTTCTTAACTCTCTTTTTGGCAACTAAGTACTTTGAATATTTGGCAAATATGCACATCCAAATCCGATAGCTAAATATTCATAATCTGACAACTAAATAAGTTTAAATATATTTGGCAATTAAGTACTCATAATCTGGGGATTTAGCACGCTTAATACGACAACAAAGTACTTGTAATGCCAGCACTCACTTTTTGTAATCCGACAACTAAGTAAATGTAATGTGGTGACTAAACATGCTTAGTATCGCAATTAAGTTTTGTAACCTGGGAGTTAATTACATAACAGACGACTAGTTACTTATAATTTGTCAATGTGAGATTTTTAAATCTGACAACAAGTCAACTAGAGCTGGGCCATGTGGTGAATATAGTGCTCTTTTCTGCGTTTTGCGATGCCTTGCATGCATACGTTGTCCATCCTTCTACTGTACTACTCGATTAATTCACGTAGGCATGCGTGTGTTGCCAGCCACTACTAGGAGTAGTCTATTTTTATGCTCGCGTCAGCGCACGAAGGGATCGGCTCTTGATTGGTTTGGAAGGTGCATCGCGGAACTAGTAACGCGTACGTATTGCGCTGCTACATATAGCAAGCATGTGTAAAAGCTTGGTAGCAGCAGCCGCACGGGTGCGGGTGTGGCGCCGCTATGTAGTTAGGTCCTTATTTGTTTTCGTTGAAGTGCCTAATCCACACATTTTTTTTGTTTTTGCCCTTTTATTTCCCAAATGTTATTTCTTTTCGTTGAAGTCCCTAACCCCCACATTTGTTTCCAGTTACCTGCATTGATGCTCCTCCCTTGCGCCTCCAATGTAGATGCCGATCGAGACGAAAAGATCAAGGCTAGCATACCTGGAGGGATAATCCGCGGGATCGTTGGAGGGACATGAACCGTCGTGCTTCTGTTTCTCGGCCCCTGCGTCTGGCGCTGGGGCCAAAAGCAATTCTGCGGCAAGCGCGGCAGAGTCAGGGGTGTTGGCCTGCCCGGCCTCTGGGGCCCGTCGGGCGCTTGGGGGAGCCATGGTTCGAATCAAAGGATCCAACACATATTTGTTTTTGTTTTGGCCCTTTTATTTTCGATGACGTTTTTTGTTGAAGTGCCTAACCCACACTTTTTTTCATTGTTTTAGCCCTTATATTTCTTAATTTGAGTAATAAAAACGAGCATACGAGTAGTTTATTTATACCAAACTATTTCACTTATTTAGGATCTATTCTATCAATAAAAGATCTTAATTAGTACATTTTTCATTATATGTCATAATTAGCAACATAATTATGTTAAAATTACAATTTTATTTGATATAATCTCACATACATCTTCAAAAATATTATTGTTCTCAATTTGAATTGTATTTCCCCCTTAAAAATCGATTTAAGGAAAAGCTTGGTTGAACTAAATCTCCATTGAATCTTAAAAATATATAATAATGACCAATAACATGAGTGAACTGATACTTATTATTAGATGCATTCGCAACAATTTTAGTATCCTTAAGTACCTTTGTAAAGAGCCCTAGGATGCATGTGCATGACAAATATCTTAACAAAAAACTCTAGATTGTATAATTATTTATATTAGCCATAAATTGATAGAAATGTATAGAGTGTATTTAAGTTGCCTTAATGTTGCTTTTTTTTTTAGAACGGAGACGCTAGGAGCGTCCGGCTTTAACTTAATAAAGCCCACAAACTTAGGCAGCGTTTACAGACGAGGACTAGGACAAACGTCACGAGCGCGGAGGCTCGGGTTCCGCTGGCACGAAGCACAGCAAGGTCACGAGCGCGGAGGCTCAAGTTACGCTGGTGCGAGAGCACAGCAAGGTCGCAGGCAGGCCAGAGGCCAAAAAGTGAGCAAAGCGAGTCTATTACAGGCCAAAGACCAAAGAGCATAGAGCACGCAGGCTCGCTCGCAAGACAAAAGAAACCACTTCACGTCGTAGAAGCGGCTGGCGGCTCCCTGGCCAAAACGTAGACTTGGCGAAGACGATCTTGAGCTTGCTTCATCTTGTCAGCATCCTTGTGCTTCGCCAACGGACTCCACTGCTGCATAAGAATGTTGCATTTGTAAAGAATATTAGCAGGGTGCGATGGGAAGATTCCCTCGATGGCAATTTTGTTCCTTGTAAGCCACATTGCCCAGGCTAGGGCACCGAGGCAACTCCAAAGGACACGTTTACTGCCACCCATCGTCGACGCAACTATGGCCGCTAGGTCAGCGGCCGATCGCGGGTCCCAATTGGTATTGGTGGCAGCTCGGACTGCACTCCAGGCAAAGCGCGCTAGGGGGCAGCGGAAAAACACATGGTTCGCATCTTCCATGGTATTACAAATGGCACATAAGCCGGAAGACGGGCCGTTGCGCTTTGCAACATTGGCCGAAGTGGGGAGTCTATTACGGAAAAGTTGCCATAAGAACACCTTGACTTTAAGCGGAATACGGGCGTTCCACAAACCGGTCGGCATTGGGAATGCCGGTCCCTGAACTTGGCATAGCCTGCGGTAGAGGGATTTGACCATGAACTTTCCGGACGTGGTGAGAGCCCAAGTGACTGTGTCCGCGGAAGTGGACAGCGTCGCCGATTGAGTCAGGCCCAGCAGCTCCTCAAAGCGTGCTTGTTCAAGGCCCGTTAGCTCTCGACGAAAGTGGATCGCGGGTGGGTTCGAGGCTAGGGCCGTCGCTACCGTCATCTCCGGGTTGACCGCCAGGGCATACAAGTCCTGAAATTGGACCCAAAGGGGGTTCGCTCCCAGCCATAGGTCAAGCCAGAAGCGGGCCGAGCGTCCGTCCCCTACGACGAACTTGGCGCCAAGGGCGAAGGCCGGGCGCACTGCTTGGAGGTCGTTCCAGAAAGGAGAGCCCCGCGTCCTGCCTTCGAAAAAGTTCCCGTTGGGGAAATATTTATTGCGCAGCATGTCCACCCACAGACCGGTCGCCCCCTGCGACAGCTTCCAGATCCATTTGCACATGAGTGCAATGTTGAGGATCCGTGTGTTTGTGATCCCTAGCCCCCCTAGGTCCTTGGGTCTACACACCAAGTCCCATCTGACCATATGGTACTTGCGTTTGGGTCCCGCACCTTCCCAAAAGAAACGGGACCTTGGAGTGTCCATCTTGGCGTGTACCCCTTCAGCCAAGAGGAACAGCCCCATTGCGAACTGCGGCAGCGAGGACAGGCTCGCGTTTGTGAGCACTAGCCGGGCTGCAGAAGAGAGGAACTTCCCCCTCCACGGACAAACCTGCCCACCCACCTTGGTCCAGAGTGGCGCCCAGCCATCTATCGTGATGCGTTTGGCATCCAACGGGAGCCCAAGGTAAGTAAACGGGAGTTTGCCGAGTTTGCAGTTGAGCTGGTCTGCGATACGCCTACTGTCGGACGGCTCGAGTCCCATGGGCATCACTTCGCATTTGTGGAAGTTGATCTTGAGCCCCGACATAAGCTCAAAGCTAATCAACAGGGCTTTGATCATGGCCACGCTGTGCAGGTCCGGTTGGAACAGCAGTAGCGTGTCGTCAGCGTATTGCAGGTGCGATATCCCCCCTGGGATGAGGTGCCCCAACACCCCTTTGATGTGGCCTGCTTCCGTTGCTTTCCGGAGCAAGGTCGCCAGTGCATCTGCCACGAAGTTGAACAAGAGCGGTGAAATGGGATCACCCTGGCGAAGGCCGCGCTTGTTCCGGAAGAAGTGCCCTACCTCTCCGTTCACCGAGACCGCAGTTTGGCCCCCCGAGACCAACTGCATGATTCTGTGCACCCACACCGGCGAGAAGCCTCGGCTCAATAGGATTTGTCTGAGGAAATCCCAGTTGACGCGGTCGTAAGCTTTTTCGAAGTCTAATTTAAGTAGAATCGCCGGTTCGCGCATGCGCCTAAGTTCGTGGAGGGTCTCTTGCAACGCTAAAGGTCCCTCCAAAATGTTCCTACCGCGGATAAAGGCAGATTGGGAACGGCTGATTGTGCGGTGTGCGATTGGTGTAAGCCGCGTGGCACAGCCCTTGGCGCAAATTTTGAAGGGCACATTAATGAGCGCTATTGGTCTGTACTGGCGGATATTATCCGCACCCGGTACTTTCGGAATTAGGGAGAGCACTCCGAAGTTTAACCTAGCAATGTCCACAAAACCGCGCATGAAGCCATTGCACAACGCGAAGATGGGTTCGTGCAACAGTGGCCAAAAGCGTTTAAACATCGCCACCGGCCACCCATCAGGCCCCGGTGCCGTGTCAGTTTTCATACTTTGGAGAGTCTCGTCAATCTCCTTGGGGAGAAACGCGAGCCCCAGCTCTTCGTTCTCCGACTCCAAGACCTTTTGTGCTGGCAGCCATGCGTCCTCTCTCAGCCTGGCGCGCTGAGGCTCGTCGGTCCCCATCAGGCTTATGTAAAAGTCGTAGATGTGTTTGCTAATCGCTGTTTGCTGGAGAAGGAGCCCCTGCTCCGTCTGCAGCCTCAGGATTAGGCATTTCCTGCGACGTCCATTCGCGTACGCGTGGAAGTAACCAGTGTTCGCATCTCCCTTGAGCATCCACTTAAGTCCTCCTCGGCGCCTCCAGTATTCCTCCTCGGATCGGAGCAACTCCTCGACTTGCCCTTCTAAGGCGTATCGATGCGCCCATTCATGCTCCGAGAATGGACGCGAGTCTGCTTGAGTGTCGAGGATTGCGATCTCATCGAGAAGTTTCACCCTCAAAACTTTCTCGTCTCGTCCCTGATTCGCGCCCCATCCCTTGAGGCTTGCACGCAAGCGTCCCCCCACCGCTGTCCAAAACTCCATAGGGCCGCGCTGCTGGCCCGTGGCTTGAACACTTCTCAACCATCTTTCCCGAAAGATGTTGTCGAAATCAGGAGCCTCGAACCACGCTGTTTCAAAAAAGAAACGCGGGCTGCGACGTACCTTATCTTCCCCTGAAGATAGGATGAGTGGAACATGGTCCGAGCCGATCCTTGTTTCAGCAAGGAGCGAGCATAATGGGAACACCGCTTCCCATTCCGGAGACATGAAGGCGCGATCCAAGACGGATCTCACCGGGGCTAGTTGTTTGTTGGTCCAAGTGTATCTTGCCCCCGTTCTTGCCACTTCCCTAAGTGACATTGACGCAATTGCGCTGTTGAACATGGTCACCCTTGACCAGTTGATGTTGTCATTGTTTTTGTCCGCGTTCGATCGGATGAGGTTAAAATCACCACCCACTAGGAGCGGGACCTGGGATGCGGCAACTGCCAGCACCTTGGCTTCGAGTTCTCCCAGAAACTCTGCCGAACGTGAGTGATCTGCTGGCCCATAGACTTGCAGGATCACAAGCTCGCGGAGTGAAGCTCTCACGCGAATATTGGTTGCAATGAAGGAGGTGCCTACCTCCCAGGACAGCACCTCGTATATGGCACTGCAAAAGCCAAGCAGCATGCCACCCGAATGCCCAATAGCCGGGCTATGTTGCCAGATGAAACGCTCCAAAGGGTCTATGGCTACGAGGTCTTGGTGACGAAAATCAGTTTTAATGGTTTCCTGGAGCCCTACTATGTCAATCCCTTCTTTCCTGATGTAGTCGCGGAGTTGGGTGCGCCGCCCCGAGTGGCCGAAGCCACGGATGTTCCAAATGAGCATCCGCATCTAGATGACGCGGTTTCGCAGGCGGATCCCCCTTGAGGTGATCGCCTTGGCCACGCGCCTCGCCTTGCCGCAGCGAGGCGAGGGAGGAGCAGCACCCCCTGTTGATGTCTCCTCTTCGGGCCGGAGACTTAGCGACGTCGAGGGATCCTCCTCGACAGCCATATGCTCCGCGTGTTGAGCAGCCGCCGCTGCGAGTGCCGCCTGAGCCAGTTCCTTAGTGCGCACCAGCGAGATTAGCTCGCTAACCCCGCCCTCCCCGATTGGTTCAACTCCACTCTCCACCAACACCTTGCCTAGGTGCTCGTCCGAGAAACAATCCAAAATCGAGAAACGGGGCAATGGATTACCTGAGATTTCCAGGTTCTTCTGTGCTTGGAGGAGTTGGGCGCGTTGGAGCGAAGGCATGTTTCCTTTAGCGCCCTTAGCCCGCGCGCTGACCCGCACATGAGCTGCCTGCCCTTCCACGACGGTCTTGGTACGCTTGGCCTTCGGGACAGGCACCGTCTTGTCCGCCTCCAGCGCGGTCGGAGCGGAGGTGGGCACCGCTAGCGCCATCACCGCCTGCCGGGGGGTCACCGGCGCTCCCTGGAGCTCCGCCACACGAACTGCCTCCGCGCTAACCTTGCGCACGGCCACCTTCTTAAGCTGCTTCACCGCCCCGAGCTTGTTGGAGCTGCGCCCCCCTTGGGATGGAGAGCGTGAGGCAAGCAGCTGCGACTCCATGGACACCGCAATGGGAGTGCGCGCCTCCCCCAGCGGTTCCACCACCTGGCCCGCACCAGGCTCCGCCACCGCCCGCACCGGGGAGGACGTGACCGAGCCCAGGTTGGAGCCATACTGGTTGGGGATGGGGAGATCCAGCTCCATGGACCCCCCTGTCAGCGGCGGCTCCATCGGAGGCATCGGCGCCCTGGTTGTCGCCCCGCCCTTGTCAGAGATGCCCAGCTTCTCCCAAGCCATCGTATCAATGGAATCATCCTCCATGCTTGCATCTGCCTCCTTGTCGCCGCCCAGATTGCCGTCGGGCCCCTCCCCACCCCTGTCTTGGTCAGTTGGAGAAGGCGGGTGTGAAGAAGGCAGGGCAGGTGCTGTGAGTTGCTCCGGGGGAAGTTCGGGCTCGATGGTGATGTTGAAGCCCTCGCCATTGAACCAGATCTGGACCAGACCACGCAGCTTGCGGGGGGTGCGGCATGCGAAACGCACGGACTGGCCCCGGACGAGTGAGGGACTCCTCATCCACCAGCAGGGGACGGCCCAGCATGACGGTGGCCGCCAAGAGCAGGTCGGAACGCCGGTGCTTGGGAGGAATTCCTCCCAGCTTGACCCACACCTCTGGCATCGCCATTCCTTTGGGGGCTTCGAGGACCGCGTCGCGGATGTCCACCATGAGGTTGTTGAGGGAGAGGAACAGCCTGCCGCTCCTGGTTGCCATCCGGAGCATCACCGGATCTGGGAAGACCACCGAGAACGCCCCTCCCTCCATTGCGGAGATCTGCCAGTCCCATTCGCCCTCGAAGAGGTGTGGCAGCTCCACTTGTAGAATCTCTTGGGTGAGCGCGCCAGAAGGCATGGAGAGCACAGCCGCGTTGGCCCCCAGCTGGATCTGCGGCTCCTCCCGCGAATCATCCGGGTACTGGAGGCAGAAGAAACCCTCGCCGGAGATGGCGTGTCCCATGGTTTGGAGGAGCAGAGGCTTGCCCCGGGTCGGGCACTGCGCAGACGTGTGCCCCTCCTTGGTGCACACCACGCACAGAGGCTTGAAGGTGCAAAGGCTCTGAAAATGGCCCGTGCGCCCGCATCGGAAGCATTCAGGTCCGTCGGCCTCCTCGATCGGGATTGGCTCCGCCTCCGTGCCCTTGGATGAGCCCGGCACCTCAGCTCTGGGCGGGAGGGGCAGCTTGGAGGCCGCCGCCCCCGCAGGCTTGGATTTCTTCTTCGTGTGGGAGTCGCCGCCCCGGTCGCCACCCGGCGCTGGTTGCATCCCCTTGCGCTTGAGCTCGAGGCCGCGCTGCTTGTGCTCCGCCTTCTTCTTTGCCTTCCTTTCCTGTTCCTTGAGCCACCACGCAGGCGGTGGTCCCCAGCCCCCCTCGTCGGCGGCGCGACCACGGTTGCGGTCACGCGGCTGCTCCATGGGAGGCTTTTCCCCCCGGCGATCTTGCTTGGAGCCCATCGCCACTACTTCAGCAAAGGTGCGCCGCAGTGGGGAGGGGAGTGGAGTGGATGAGAGGAATCGGGCGAGACGACCGAAGCGCCGCACCTCCGCAGCGGTGGCTGGAAAACCTAGCGAGGGATTTAGGGTTCCGCGGGGGATCCAGAGCCATTTATGTGCCCTCTCTGGGCTGGGCTGGTTGGCTGGATCTCCTCCTGTGGGTCGGGCTGGGACCTGGGGGTAGGAACATTTCCCTGCTCCACGCGCGCGTCAGGGGACTGGGCCCCAGCCCGCGCCACCACCGCATTTGGGCCGTCCACTACCCGTGTGGGCTGGCCCAACTGGACCGCTGGCTGGTCCGCCCCAGCCCTAGGGTTGACCACGCCCAGCGTCATCCGCGCCGCCGGCGCCGGGCTCAGCTGGTCTGCCGCGAGCTGCAGGAGCAGCCCCGCGTCTGGCGCAGCAAGGTTGTCGCGACCCTCGCGGCGCCCCCCCGAGCAAGCCGCTCTGGGCGCAGCCGCAACGACCCGCCGCGGGCCACGGCCCCCGGGCGCAAACGCACGACGGTGCACGGCCTTGAGGGAGCCCCCGAGCTCCTCTGCCCGCGCCACGAAGTCGCCAAGGGAGCTGGTCGGACGGCCACCTGCCCCCAGCGCCACCGCGTCGCCTAACTCCGCCTCCTCGTCGCTGTCCGAATCGTCCTCCGCCAACGCCCAGAAGCGGCTTCCCGACCACCCGGCGGCGCCCAGGGGGGGCGCAGCCGTCCGCCTGGGGACTGGGGCGCGAGCCGCCGCCCAGCCAGCCGCCGGGTCCTCCGCCGGGGCCTGAGCACCGCCGCCCTGCGCCGAGACACCGCCGCCGACGCCACCATCGCCAGAGACGCTCGCAACGCCTGTCCGTACAGGAGCCGTTGGGAGCGCCATCTCCAAATCGATTCAACTGTCTTGTTGCTTATTTTTGCTCGATGTGGTCTTAGTTTGTTATCTTCTAACTGTTGGATCAAGGCCTTCAGCATAAATATTGAGCTAAAATTAAGCAAGTTATTCCATGGGGGACACAGAGCTGCAGCCTGCGCTCGTCCAGGCCAATGAGGTGCCACACTATATGTTCCTCTGGAACAATGTGAAACGCTCATCCAGAGCGAAGTGCCTTGTTGCATGAACCATGTATAACACCCTAATGTGAAGGGAGATCTTGGGATCTGGTGTCTATCCACGCAAAATGTCTGCCTCCAACTCAAGCTCCTCCATCTCGCCTCCACCCAAAGCTCTCATGTCATGAGCGCTGTGGGTGTGGACCAATGCAAGGGGGGCGATCGTTCCCGCAAGCGTGTGCCTGCTGACTCGCATTGGGCCATCTCATCGCCTTGTGCCGCTATACGGGAGCATATTCTAGGTGGTCATGGGCGATGGGCGCCACATGTCCTTCTGGTAGTTGTATTGGTAGCGCAAACCTCAGCTTAGAATTGACCTTGTGTTTCTTGTCTTCCATGTTGGCTCTGCAAACTAAGATTGTACAATGGATGAGGAGAAAATCGATATTAGCTGTCACACAAAAATATTTATTTGGTGGAAGAACATTACTCATTGGTTTGCTTTCGTCTGTTTTTCATTTTTATTTATATTTCAAAATGTCCTAAATAAATACACTTCAATAATTACTTAATTTAAATTTTAAAATGTTCACTCCACATTAAAAATTGTTAACGCATTGTAAAAACTTGTTCGTGCAATCTTAAAAATATTTGTACCATTCAAAAACAATGTGAGTGATATTTAAAATTTGTTCACATGTTTTAAAAAATTGTTTGTGGTATTTAAAAAAAAGTTCGTACAATGTAAAAGAAATGTTTCTGTAATTTTTTAAAAATTATTTTCACCATTCATAAAAATATTCGTGAAGATTATAAAAAAAATCACGTGTTCCGAAAAAATGTCCAAGGAATTTTTTACAAAATGCTTATATAATGTAAAAAAATGTCCACATAAGTTTGAAAGACGTTTCAAACCATTCCAAAAGTGTATATGACATTTGGTAGATTTCACACGCTTAGTAAATATGTTCTTGATATATTTTAAATATTCTTCCATAATGTAAAAAGGAGGTTCACGTAATATAAATTAAATCTTTCATACCATTCACAAAAATGTTCAACATGCACTAAAAAATGTTCAGCATTTGTACGAAAAAAAAAATCTTCGAACATATTTCTGAAAACTAGTTCATCATGTATATGAAAAATGTTCAATGCATATACAAAACTATTGCACGTGTATAAAAAAATGTAAAACATGTACTTGAAAACAAAGTAAAAACAAAAACAAAGAAAAATATCACAAAGCCAAAAAATATACATGAAGGAAAATAGAGAAAAAAAAGACTGTATGGAAGTTTCTAAAACCAGTCCAAACCGGCCTAAAGAACTTTTCCAAAATAGCCTTAATTGGCTGGCCCACTGAAGCGACCACACACAGCCGGTTCCAGACACGAGGCAGTGTTGCGGGAGGCAATTCCTATTTGACGCGCGCGTGCGGCAAGCTGTTGAGGAAACGCTCGCAGCTGTTTTCGTTCGCATGCATGTTGGGCCGGCCCACTACGGGTTTGCATGCTTCTTTTTCGTTCGCTGGTGTTTCTTTTGTTAGTTTTTTTTCTTCCACGTTTTGGTTTTCTCTTTTGTTTTTTTCCTCTTGTTTTGTTCCGATTTTCTTCTTCTAGTTTTGTTTATATTTCTTCTGTTTTGGTTTTCTCCTGTTTCTCTTCCACTCCGTTTGGATGTAGACATTCGAGGCCTTGGAATTGAATTGGTTGCAATATCAAATCACCAAGACATTGATATTGAGATTCAACCCGAATTCTGCTGTTTGGATGTGTAAGCATTTGGCACTTGGCATTCAAGAAAAGAGACAGATGTTAATTCTTGTTTGGACGGTCAAAATATTGAGTTGGCTCATTTGTGAGATTACAAGCACAACACCCAGCCATGACGTGGTCCCTGAGGCGGAACCAAACCACACAACAGCGACGAGAGACGCGCGGGAGTCGTGAGCACACACGAAGCCGGACTCAAGTCCTTGCCGGTCAACCCAAGCAAACACGCGGTCGATCTAGGACAACTGCGGCAACACAGTTGGAGGCGTGAGGTAGAAGAGGCGGCACAGGTGGAGGAGTGAGACACCGAGGTAGAGGCCGACGGTTATTGCCGGCGGCGATGGCCGCCATGGACAACAGTAGCATCACTAGCCCGACGGGGGCGCCACCCCGCCACCAGGGCCGTCGGAATTCCCTATTCGCCGCTTACTGCGGCAAGTAGTCGCCGCTTCGCATAGGGTGCAGCTCACCCTAGGCCGGCCCATTTGAGTGGTTTCGCCTTGCGAGATGAACCGCAAAAAACAATCGCACTAGGGATCGAACCTACGACCTCCAGTAGAGGCACACACCGCGCTAGCCACCGCGACAGGCTCGTGTATCTGTAAGAATAGCAATGTTAAAGAAACTAAAAGCGACGAAAAACCATTTGTTCCTTCTACTCTTTTTTTCTTCTGTCTTATTCTGTTCTTTCTTTTTTCTCATTTTCTTTGTTTTTCTTTTTAAATAATTTTTTACTTTTTCTTTGTAAGCTTTTCGAAAAGTTCAAATATGGTTCAGAATTTTCAAAAATGTTCTTTTTGTCAAAAATTGTTCATATTTCTGAAATAGTGTTCACATTGACAAAAATTTGTTCACAATTTCGAAAAATGTTCATGATTTTTTGATTGTTTGTTCAGATTTTCAAAATTTTGTTCACATTTGAAATCTTTTTAAAATTAATTCAAAAAATGTTCGAGTTTCAAATGTTGTTCGCATTTTCAAAAAATGTTCACAATTCGAAATAATGTTCGCATTGCCAAATTTTGTTCAGAGTTACGGAAAATGTTCCCTTTCTCAGAAATTGTTCACATATCCAAAAATATGTTTGCTTTCTTCGAATTTTGTTCCAAGTTTTAAAAAATGTTCGAGTTTCCAATCTTGTTCGCATTTTCAAAAAATGTTCACAATTCGAAATAATGTTCGCATTGCCAAATTTTGTTAGAGTTACAAAAAATGTTCCCTTTCTCCAAAATTGTTCACAGATCCAAAAAATACGTTCGCTTTCTTCAAATTTTGTTCCAAGTTTCAAAAAATGTTCGCCTTTTCTATTTTTCGTTTAGAATTCTATAAATGTTCTTGTTTTTGAAAATTTGTTCAACATTACAAAAAAACTTTGCTGTTTTTCAAAAATTTGTTCACAGGTCAAAAATGTTCAACATTTTAAGATAATTATTCGCTATTTTTGGAATTGTCCGCGTTCAAAAATAGATACAGGTTTTGAAAACGAACTGCGTTTTTCCTCGAAAAAAAGAATGAACTGCGTTTGAACTTCTTAAAAAGTTTAGATCTGTCGTGGATTATGTTCTTATAGTGTTTGCTGCTTAATATTGGCAAAGAACGCTCGGTGGTGCAATGGCTAGCGCACTCGGGTACTATTCGGGAGGTCTTGAGTTCGAATCTCCAGCCGCCGTCAGTTTTTTCCGTTGTATTTTACGTCTTCGTGGGCCGGTCCAAACGAGGCACCCCCCTTGTGCGAAGCCCCTCCAGTCTGCCGCATTCTGCGGCAGATAGGAGGTCCCAGGGCCGTCCACAGGCCTATGCGAACTGTGCGACCGCACAGGGCCCCAATATTTCAGGGGCCCCTTGTTTTTGGGCCTAGTTATATTTTCCAGCAGGCTATTCCTTTTGTTTGCATGGTTCTTGGCCTGCCCAGCCTGGTCCGATAGCCCGAGTCTCCTCTCTGAACGAAAGACGAAATCCCTCATGATGTGTGCCTGCTCCCGATTAATTAGGTCGTCGTTTCTTTTCCGGCATTCCCGAGGTCCCCGGCTTGATTGTTTCTGCTTGGCATCGGCGCGATCGCAAGGACTGGAGGGCAGTCCCAGGCGGTAGAATTCACGCCATGAGTTGGAACAGAAATCAGCGCCGGGCTAGCAGGGGCCAACGCCGCCAAGCAAAGCAGAAAACTGCCGATGGTTGAGCGCCAAGGCTGTGGTCAAATCGATCAGGAGATTTGATTTACGCATCACAGACTAACTGTCCAGGCCCATCAGGTGCGTCCAAGCTGATTTCTCTACGCTATTTTTTCTGTCCAAGAGTTGATGACTAATGAGTATGCTGAAACATGTGAATCCAGTTTTCCAACTAATTAACAAATTGCTATACGTTCGTTGCTCAGTGGTGGAACTGTTTGGGGAAAGATAGTTGGTATGAGATATATATTAGATATTGTTTGAAATGATACATATTTAAAGTTACATAATTTAAATAGTACAGTATGTCTTTTGTGTGTGAAGAAGTGAGTATTTTTTAGCTATAGGAATTTTTAGATTTTAGGGTAGCATTTGCATTTCGCACCCGGCCCCCTAATTTCTGGAGACGGCCCTGCCCGCCACGAAACATGGTTGTGCATCTCCATCTTCGTGTCCGCTTGTTGTTTCTAGTCTACGAGGTCCTGGGGATTCAGGCCTTGGCCGTAGATGTCCGCATCTTGCAACGGCAACCACACCTCAGCCCCCCACCGCGACATGGGGCGACGAGATTGATGCAGACTAGGTCCCAGTGGAGTTCCTATGGCGTTTGGGTTACTGCACGAGTACTGCATATGCCTGGCCCTGCTGCGGGTCTGGGAGAAGGTCCAGCGGCTGCTGGCGTGGGAGTGCCTGTTTCGCGCAGCTGCATCGACCGGTGACTGTGCGAGCGCCGCTTCCTTTTCTTTTTCGAGGGAAAGGCGAAGGGGTACGCGGGGGCGATGCAATATCAAGCAAATCGGAGGGGTGGATGTCTGAATTCGGGACGGGGTGGCACTAGTGTTGTCGGGGATGGTTCGATATCGAGGTGTGATTCCGTGCGCGAATGCCAAGACCATCCAAACAGCCACATTCGGGTAGGCAAATGCCAATATCCTATTCTACGTGCGAATGTCTACATCCAAACGAAGCGTTCTGGTTTTTGGTTTTTGTCCTGTTTTCTTCTTTTGGTTTTGGTTTTTCTCTTTCGCTTTTGTTTTTTCAACGAATATACAAATGTTCAATATGTTTCTTAATTTTGTTCACTGTATATTACACAATGTTCAATGTGTATTCATAATCAACGTTCTTTTACAAATGTTCAGTGCGTATCCGAAAATTGTTCAGCGCGTATATTCATATTTATTTAAAATATTCAACTTATTTTAAGAAAATGTTCAACGGATATACAAAATATTTTATGCGTACTTTAAAAAAAGAATTCAACAGAGTGTGTTACTTAAATGTTCGAGCCTCGAATTATCACAACAGGTCGCAGCTTCCTTTGGTTAGCAACACTAGCTAAATGAATGGTGGCCGCTGGTTCGAGCTCTGGTTCACGCTTGAAATGTTTTTGTATTCGTCTGGAGCTCGTTTCCTCCTAATGGGCTGGCCCATGCGCTCTTCCTTTAGTGAAGGCACGACCCTTTGCCGCCTGCGCGCGGCAAATAGGAGCTCTCGTTGCGGGGGAGCTCCTTTCTTTTTTGAGGATTAAGCCAGCTTTATTAATCAAAATCCACAGAGAGTGGGATACAAGACGGGTCATGGGGTTGGCCAAGCCACAGATGGCGCCCCGGTCCCCTTCTAAGAGAGAATCTGGCTAGAGTATGTGCTTCATAATTTACAGCACGATACTCAAAAGAAAAAAATGCATTGAAAAAGGGTAGCTCGAAGATTGATCTCGGACAGAATGGCACCGTATTGCCCTCTACTACCCGAGTTTATATCACATATAACTTGGTTGCAATCAGAGGCCACTATGTAGTTGTTGATAAGGAGATCCTCCGCCAAACACATTGCCTCCCTGCATGCCAAAGCTTCCAGAGAAGTCGGATCATCCACTCCTTCCACCACTAGGGCTGAACTCCCTAGGTAATTTCCGTTTGAATCACGGCAAACTGCTGCTGCTGACCCACCTCTCCCTGGTCGTATTGCGGCGTCAACATGTATTTTTGCAAAACCCGCCGGAGGTGCCTTGGGTCGTTGCGGTCCCGAGGGAGCAGTAGGTGCACTAGTTTGTCTTGTTGTCGGGCGGATCATATTAAGCTCATCACGGTATCTGTTGATGAAAGTCTGTGTTGCTTGAGGACTCTGAAAAATCCCCTCATGGATCGCCTTGCGCCTCGCGTGCCAGATTGACCACAAAGTAATCGACAGGAGGACAAACTCATCATGTGTGAGGGACTCAATAAGTGCAAACAGCCATTGCTTCGTTTTAGGCTCTGTCAGCGTTATCATTTTATGTGCAAGTTCCTCATCCACCAAGGCCCATACACATCTGGACATTGTGCATTGAATCAGTGAATGTTTCCACGAATCCGACATCCCACATAGCCCGCAGCTGCTAGACGTTGTCATATGGCGGCGGGCTCGCACATCCTCCGTGGGGAGGGAGTGTTTTGACAATCTCCAAAGAAACATCCGGACTTTACCAGGAACTTCAGTTTTCCACAGTTTTTTCCACATCCCTTCCTCTGACTGCGACGATGACGTTCCTGGTGCCCCATTAAGCCATGCCTCCCGGCGCTGTTTAGTTTCTGAGAGCATTTTGTACGCTGATTTAACTGAAAAAGTGCCTTTGGTCTCAAAGTTCCACGACCAGAAGTCGTCTATGTTGCGAGTACAGAGCGGAATGCCCAATATGATATTTGCGTCCATTGGCATGAAGACCTCATTCACCCTTTGCTTGATCCAGCTCGTTGAAGTTGGATCTATCAATTCTGACACAAGATGCGGTGGGTTCGCCGAAATGCACCCATAGGGCCGGAGCATCTCTTTCCTTGGGAGCCAATTATCTGTCCATATGTTGGTGGTAGCACCGTTTCCGACTCGCCGTATCAGCCCCTGTTTCAAGACGTCACGGCCCTCAATTATTGATCTCCATATCTGGCTCGGATGACCCCCCAAAGAGGCTTGGAGGATATCAACATTCGGATAGTATATACTCTTTAGCAGTCTGGCACTGAGGGAGTTGGGTTCCTGCAAAAGTCTATGTTGCGGGGGAGCTCCTATGTGATGCTTTTTGCGTCAAAGAGTCGACGTGCCGCACAGGGGCGGCTCACTTGGGCCAGCCCATTTGCCGTCCGCGAGGTGAAAAACAGCAGAAAAGAAATGCGCCAGTGCCAGGAATCGTACCTCCACCTCTGTAGTAATGAGCGAGTTGTGCTAGCCACTGCGCTACACCAGGTGTTTTGTTAGATTCGCACCGCAACCCTAAAAGAAATTGTCGACAGCGGCAAAAGTG
This sequence comes from Triticum dicoccoides, assembly GCF_002162155.2. Taxonomy (NCBI): domain Eukaryota; kingdom Viridiplantae; phylum Streptophyta; class Magnoliopsida; order Poales; family Poaceae; genus Triticum; species Triticum dicoccoides. The sequence continues at coordinate 634,507,049 of NC_041381.1, forward strand.
TAAAAGATTGCAAATGCTAAAGTCCCAATGAGGCATCAAACCGAAGATCTCCTGATAGTGCTTTTTCTAAAGGAAATTTTTAACATTTCTTGGGAAAACGGAATAATTTTTTCAAAGGCAATATTATTTGAAAACCTGACATTTTCTAAATAACGAGAACAAAATGTATAATGTTTTGAAAAGTGCAAGCATTTTTTAAATTTTGAACAAAATTTGAAAACTGGAACATTTCTAAATTTTTGAACAATTTTTAAAAACTTCAACCCCGAACAAAATTTGAAAATGGGAACATTTTTTAATTTCTGAACAATTTTTTAAAAACAGAAACATTTTTGGAAAGTGTGAACAATCTTTGAATCTATGATATTTGAAACAAACAGGAATGTTTTCTAAAATTTGGATATCTTTTTGAAAATACAAACATTTTATTAAAATCAAACACTTCAAATATTGGTGCTCAAATTTTAAAAATGGAACATTTTTTATAATTTCTGAACAATTTCAAATTAGTGTATGTTTTTAAAATATACAAGCATTGTATGAATTTCTGAACACATTTTCAACAGCAGAAATATTTTTTTGAATACATGAACAAATTTTGAAACCGCAAATATTTTTCGATTTTTTGAACAAATATTTGAAAAAAAGAAAAAGTTCATGAAATTGCTAACAAAAGTTTTAAACTACGAACATTTTTGGATTCTATGAACAAAAATTGTAAAATGGTACTTTTCATCAAATTCCGATCAAAAAAATGGAAATGTGAACACTTTTCAAAATTGTGAACAAAATTTGAAAAGACTCAAATATTTTAAAAAATGCAAACAATGTTAGGAAACAAGAACATGTTTTAAACTAAGCATTGTTTAAAATATTGCGAACATTTTCTGATAATTCCGTACAAAATTTGAAGGGAACATTTTTCAATCTCGTGAAATATTTTTGAAAACACAAACATTGTTTAAAATATTTTTGATACTCCCGAACAAAATTTGAAATATGTGAACACATTTTTGAAATGGGAACATTTTACGAAACTCGCGAACAAAAATTGAAAACACAAACATTTTTTTGAAAATTGTGAACAAATTTTGAAATAGGAACATTTATTGAAACTCACGAACAAAAATGAAAATATGAACATTTTTATTAAATATGCAAACAAATTTTGCAAAGTTGTGAAATTTTGAAAAAAACATAAAGAAAAGAAACAGAAACAGAAAGTAAAAAAGGTAATAAACAGAAAAGGAAAAAAAGAAATAGAAAACAATAGAAAGCCGAAAAGAACCAGAGAAAACGATACAGGAAAAAGCCGGTTCAGGGAACCTTCTAGAAGGTTCCCAAAACCGGTTGAGTGGGCCGGCCCATGTCTTTGGCTCGCTGCGCTCCTATGTGCGGTTCTCTGTGTGATTGCTCGACAGTTCGCCGCAGCGAGGCGTGAATAGGATTTTCCGTGTTGCGGCCGGGAAATATGTCTCACATACTGTGCTCGCTTCTGGAGCTCCTCTAAACGGGCTGGCCCATCATTGTAGATCATGTGCGTTTTTTTTCGGGAAGGTTCTGTGGTCTGGTTCAGACCTGTTTTAGAACCCTCCTTGTGTTTTCTTCTTCTTTCATTTATATGTGTTTTTATCGGATCCTTTACTTCACAGTTTGTTTTATTTTTTTCAACACATATCTCTTTTTCCAATACACATTGTACATATTCAGAATACATGATGTACGTTTTCCAAATGCATGTTTTGAAAAGCTTTTGAATACATCTTAAACATTGTTTGATACACTTTGAAAATAATTTTAATGGCATTAATCATTTTCTAAACTATGCAAGATATTTTTTTAATGTCAGAGCATTTTAGAAAACACGGGAACATTCATTTAAATGTGAAGTATATTTATTTGAATGATATGAAACATTTTGTATTTACATGGTATGAACATTTTCTAAAATATGGCACACATTTTATGAATGATATCAACATTTTATAAAAAGTTGTGCAAATAGTTTTTTATACTGCATGAATATTTTCATGTGGGATGAACATTTAAAAAAATTGAAGTAAATTTTTTTATTTGGAAGATGCAAGTAAAAAAATAATACGATCCGCTTGGAAGCTAGGGCTCTTCTTGAGCAGGGCCACTTCATCTAGGCCATTTCGGACATCCTTGAGACGGAGGGTTCTTTCATCTCACTCACAGCTAGACAAAGACGCGCCAATGCCCCCGTAAAAAAAAAAAAAGATGCGCCAATGCGTTGAGCTTCAAAATATTTTTCTTTCTTGGTTACAAAACGCGAGATTTCCGAGCGAACGTACGGTGCAATTTTCTACCCGCTGTCACCGCTGCTACTTCTGGATGAAGAAGCGTCCGATCTCATCGAGTGGAGCGACGTTGCGTTGTTTATTCGCGTTGCTTCCTTTTGCGGTAAGACAGGCATCGCACGTGACACCGCGCGCACACAAACAAATTACACCGAGAGAAAAAACAACACGTCGATGGATCATCAGAGATGCCGATGCACATGGCGGCGACGATGGCGTCGATGCATGCTCCACCGCACCGCCACCAAGTTGCAACCTCGCAGCCAGAGAGCCGCATCCAACTTGTGCTCGCTCGCCTGCGCCACGCCTTTACACTTGTTTATTGCAGCTTCTTCGCCCCTTTTGGCCTCTTCTTCCTCCGGCATGGGCTCGATCGAATCGGTTCCATCTACATGGCAGAGCTTCGCGAAGGTACGGCCGGGGAGCGGCAACGCGTGTCCTCCCTACGTGGCGGCCATGTACGAGCACCGCCGCGCAACGTGGCTCATAGCTTCTGCCTACAAAGGCCACCTGCTCCGTGCTCCTCACCATATCACAAGAAGCCGATCCATTCCAAGCACAGTCGAGCAGAAGCCTAAAGCGAGTGACATTTCCCCCTTCCGAGCTAGCTCAAGAAACCAATATGGCCTCCAACCAGAACCAGGCCAGCTACCACGCCGGCGAGACCAAGGCCCGCACCGAGGTAACCGTCGTCTCCTTAGTGTGTAGTGTGTGCTCTGCCGCGCGCATGCGCCGTTGCTCCGGCGGGGGTCTGAGATGTTCTGTCTGTTGGATGAATTTCAGGAGAAGACCGGGCAGGTGATGGGCGCGACCAAGGACAAGGCGGGGCAGACCACGGAGGCCACCAAGCAGAAGGCCGGACAGACCACCGAGGCCACCAAGCAGAAGGCCGGCGAGACGGCCGAGGCAACGAAGCAGAAGGCCGGTCAGGCCACGGAGGCCACGAAGCAGAAGGCCGGCGAGACGGCCGAGGCCACCAAGCAGAAGGCCGCCGAGGCCAAGGACAAGACTGCGCAGACGGCGCAGGCGGCCAAGGAGCGCGCCGCCGAGACCAAGGACCAGACCGGCAGCTACCTCGGCGAGAAGACAGAGATGGCCAAGCAGAAGGCCGCCGAGACGACCGAGGCTGCCAAGCAGAAGGCCTCGGAGACGGCGCAGTACACCAAGGAGTCCGCCGTCGCCGGCAAGGACAAGACCGGCAGCGTCCTCCAGCAGGCCGGCGAGACGGTGGTGAACGCCGTGGTGGGCGCCAAGGACGCCGTGGCCAACACGCTGGGCATGGGCGGCGACAACGCCACCAAGGACACCACCACCGGCGCCACCACCAAGGACACCACCACCACCACCACCAGGAATCACTAGACGCATGCGTTCGCGCTTGATTTGCTTTCCTTTAGTCCTGTTTGGTCGTTCGCGGGCCTTCTACATATTTGTATGTTTCCACTCTTTCGTGATTTCAGCTCATTTAGTGTTAAGTTTGCCTTCGATTTGATGTACTACTCGTGTCCGGTTCTGTAATAGTTAAAGAGTTACGATCCATGTGCTTTGGTGTAAATGGATAACGAGGACACTCGAAGGCGGCAATAAAGTGTATGTGGTCGATTTTCTTTATTCCGGTAGTTCATATTCCTCGGGAAAATTATCAAATAAATTCAAATTCAAACACGTCTTTTTTTCTGAAAAAGAAACATATGGATGTTCACAACACCACTACAAAAATTCCAATCAAAATTGGACATACACATAATCTCTATCTCTACTCCTATAAAAATACGAGTTGGTAGTGATGGTGTGCCTGCCATCTACAATTTTCGACCATCAGATACAGGATCTGCCCTTGTGCTCTGTGTCCTGCTCCATCGATCCCCAACTCACCCAACCAGGAAACTATAGAGGCATTCGATCCTTCTCGAAGAGGGGAGAACACAGTGGAACGCTGTCGCTCACACGCCGCCGGCGCCGGCCGCTCCCAGTTCCTCTTCGGCAGCAGCCCCACCACTCATGTCACCTCCCCCTCCTCCTTCCCCCTCCTACCTGTTATCTCTTCTTCCCCTACCCTGTCTCCTTCGATGCCGATGTCGGCATGTACGCCGCCGGCGCCGTCTGTCCCCGAGGTCCACGAAACCTCTTCTGTCTCATTCTTTGATGCAGAAGCCTCTCCGCCCGCCATCTCCCCCTACCGCATCTCATCGGCGCTGACATCGGCAAGTACGTCACCGGCATCGTCCGCCCCCTGATTCAGCAATGGCTCTCATGCAGCAGCGCCAGCGCCCACAAGCTTCACCTCCTTCCCATCGACGCGCTCCACGTCCGTCTAATTCGAGTTTGAGCTGCTCCCCAGGACCTCTATGCCGTTTGCAACAGGAGCACCACCCACGAGCTCCACAGTCCAGACCCGCATCCTCCTTCCGTCTTGGAGATGGAGATGGCAAAATCTGGTGTGATAATTTACGTGAAGGTACTGCGCTCTGATAGTCCCTCTCCTTCCCAGTCCCAAGTCAAAAATTTCCGTCACCCAAAAGTTCAAATCGACACGCCTATCTCATACTGTCTACAAACCACTCATGTCATTTACTCCCTCCGTAAACTAATATAAGAGTGTTTAGAATATTAAAGTAGTGATCTAAATGCTTTTATATTAGTTTAAAGGAGTGATCTAAATGTTTTTATATTAGTTTACAGAGGGAGTAGTTGAATATGGGACTCACGCTGCTCAAACTACATCCCCAAGAAGCCACGTAATCTTTAGCTCGAACGGAGTGTGAGGAGGCATGAGTCACTGTCATTCTCCATCTAATCTACTTTTTCAAGGACCATGGTTTGGGTGTGGATGAATAGTGGAATCTTCTCTACTTCTCATGAACCCCTTGCTTCATCTCTGTTATACAATCCTTACTTGTGCAATTTGATATGTGACTGTGGTAACAGATGGAACAGCCTTATATTGTATCCATAAGCAGTATCCATTGTAACAATGTTTGATTTCAATTAATTATCCAAAATCTTCTTGTGGAGTGAAATTTTGAGTATTGAAAATGTTGGTGTATACCTCTCTGAACCGGTATTTTCACATGACCAGCTCTATGTTTCTCTTTCTAGAGCTACCATTAGAAGTGTAATATAAAGCTTCTTACTGTCCCGAATAAGCAAAAGGAAGACCACTCCAACTCCATTACAAAATTTACAAAGAAATGGTCTACAAAAAAGTTCTCATTGTGCAGTCCAAGGTATGAATCAAGTACTGTTTGGTGGCTGTAAAAATACAATATATCTAACTAGGGTCAGTCATGTAAAATTGCTTCCCATGTATGGCTTTGAGGGAAATAACTTAGATACTTACTTTAGTGTTTATGATATTTTTATAAAGAAAATGTATATGTGTGTTTGAATTATTTTTTGGTAATTCTCTTTCTTACTCCCTCTACTAATTTTTTCTGGATGACACCTATAACAGGTCTCTTTGTCATCGACGCCTCTCCTTTGTTTGGTAGCTCCACATCCAAATTTCAGGTCAGACCCCAAATATTTATTTCCTTGTTGTGTGTGATCGGCATCTTTTTCTGGCAGAAACCTGGTTGATGTAAGAAAGTTACAAGAGGTCCAGTACTGTACAATTTTTATGTGTGTGTATGCACATTCTGTTTCTTTGCTTGGTACAAAATATATTGCAAGGGATGTTCTTTTTTGCTTTGTTTAAATATACTACATACCCTCTACAGACTCAGCTTATTTTCCTTTTTCTGAATATAACACAGACGATTTGTATGCAATAGTTGTTGGAATTCAGTAATGTTCAGGCTTGTTCCAGTGTTAGTTTTCTTCAGGCTTTCAGTGTTCCTTTTTCTGAAGAAAGTTACAAAGGAACTTGTAAATTTTGGTTGTTATTCGTTGAGATTGTATCCTCTGTTTTTATTTGGCTAGCTGGACAGGTATATCTTCTGCGATTGTTCTGATGGGACGCCTCTCAACATGATCCTCTATTCATTTTTTTGTTATGGCTTTGGTTGTTTGAATCGCTTTGCTTTGACTCAAATATGTCCTAATATTTTAGCCAACGAATTGAGCTTTTGATAGCTTTGGAACTTGCTGGCCAAGAGATAAGATCTTCTTGTTAAGGATAGGTCTATATATAAAGCCATGTATGGTAGGTCCTCTGCATCAATCTCATCTGGTGTTCCTCCACATACATCTGAACCTTGGCATAGAGAGAGCTACGTTGGTGAGAACCTGCTGGTTCATCTCCTCTTGAGTGCACAACAGGAGATACGAGATCATTGTATCTTGGACGAGAGCGCCGTTTAACTCGTGCACCACGGCGAGGGCGTGAATCTCCTTGAAGATAGCGCCTACCAGTGTGCCTTGATCCAGTCGAGCTGCTGCACCATGATCTGCTGCGACCACATCTTCAGCAACATACGACATCGCCGACGCCAACAATAGTGGTTGTCTAATGTCTTTTTAGGTGAGCAGATAAATGAAGAGAAAACCCCATAACTAATATTGTTGGCATATATATATTTGAGCAAGAAGGGTATTACTATTCTTGACAAATGATTATATGGCCTGATCCTGGTAGATGACTAATGTATATAACTAATTAAGTGGAACTAGCTGGGTGAGTTATGTCCAGAATATTTCTTTTCTTCATTGTAGTGTTGTAGGCAGATTCATTTTTCTTGCATATTTAGCAAATCATTCTGTTAAACACTTCTACTTCATTCTTGTTTTCCCTGGAACCATTCATAATTGTGTGTTCAAACTATAGTATGTATGTTATTTAGATATATTAGTTTCTGCCATTTATCTGCACAACTAGCCGAGATCAAGGTTTTCAT
>NC_041381.1:634514425-634593315 GCF_002162155.2 Triticum dicoccoides
CACAGTGCCTAGCAATCGGCGTCGTCAGGCCCACCGCACTTGCCTGTAGTCGCGGCCCCAAACCACCAGCCCACCCAAGCCCATCTGGGCCATGCGAGACCCAAGCTCCCAGCCACCACAACAGGGGCGCCTCCGCCACGGGGAGGTTGTGCCTCCAATGTCACCGTTGGCTCGCTCTCGTCGTCGGGATCCCGCCGCTCCTCCCTGCCGAATCTTCGCCGGTCCACGCGTCGCCGCCACCGGGGAGCTCGCCATCGCCACGCGATGGAGAAGGCCCCGCCGTTGCTGTCACCGCCCGGGCTTCGCCCGACAAGACCCCTGGCGTCGGCGGGAGGGAGGGGACGAGGGGTGGTAGGGCCGGAGGCAGGCGCCGTGGTCGCCCCCTCCCCCCTGTGTCGCCTAGGGTTGTGCTTGATGTGTATCTGTCAGAAATTTAACATCACTTTGATCATGTAAAGGCAGTGTCTCGGTACATTTTTATTATTCATAAGATCATACAGGTTCCTAACTATGTCTCGGTATATATACTTCTTCATTACCATAGCAACATACAGGTTCACGATCATGTCTCGGTATGTATTCTTTTCTGTAGGGGTTCCTGACTATAACTTAAATCCATCTAATCTTGTGTGACCCCGTAGCGTAGCACGGGCATCTTACTAGTAGAAATAAAAGAAACAAGTCCATCAAGAATAGTATCAAATGAAGACGAACAAGAAATGACTTCACATTTGAATTTGTCTTTTTTTTCTCCTTGTGTATTTCGAATTTCAATCTAGTTTTTAGGGGTTGTCGACATGTGTTGTGAACCAGCTCAGCGCCCACAGCCCGTAGATGCGTGCGGCTGCGCCGCCATCATAGGCCTTGTCCGCCGTGGCGAACATGCCCAGACACATCTGGTCGCGCGGGGCGAGGTGCGCGCGGCTGCGCCGCCATCACCACGACGTTCTGCTGCTGGCCTTCTCCTCGAGGCAAGGCCGTTGTTGGCCTTCTCTTCAAGCTTTTTGAGCTCGCGTTTGATTTTTTTTAAGAAGAAATGGTGATGTAATGAAGTAAAGATAAGTATTTTTCTCGGTTTGAGAACCAAGATATCAATCCAATAGAAAGACACGCAAGTCACGGTTACTTGCAAGAATGAGAACTGATTGTCAATCCACATCATCTATAGTGCAGGGCCGACTTGTTTACTGGAGCGTCAGAGGCGAACCGGTATTACATCTGGCAGGCACCCCTTAAAAACCAAATCTGGCACCAAGCGAGGCATAGTTCCTGGAAAATCCTATTTGATGCTAACTGCGTCAAAATGTCGAGCATTCGCACAGGCAATCCCCCGACAGTGAGAATTGGGCCGACCCACTTCCCCACAGCAAGGCAGCCGGTTTTGCGAACCTTCCAAGTAACCTGGAGGGATTGACAACCCCTCTATCGCGTTGGGTGCATGTATTTATTTGTTTATGTAGGTGCAACCATTAATGACTTGTGTGTTCCTCCTACTAAATTGATACTTTGGTTTTTAAACTTAGGAAAATACTTATCTCTACTTTGCTGCATCATCCTTCCTCTTCAAGAAAAAACCAACGCAAACTCAAAAAGTAGCAGTCATCGAGCCGCACATGTGCTAAACTAGGAGGTGTCGTCCGTTCGGCACTAGATCGGTTGAATTGTAATCGAACTGCGAAGAGTACGACCACATCAACCGCGTTATATACATTTCCCCTTTCGGTCTACGAGGGTACGTAGGCACACTCTTTTCTCTTGTTGCAATGCTTCTCCTAGATAGATCTTGGGTGTCCGTAGGAATTTTTTTTTATTTTCATGCTTCGTTCCCCATCAATCAGTCCGCGTAGATAGGAGGATCAGTCCACGGACACGGATGCGGGAGGCCACCATCCAAATCTAGTCGGATACATTTTAACAACAGTTCGAACAAACCAGTCCGAGGACACGGATACGGGAGGCCGCCATCCAAACATGACATATTTCATATAAACTTGACTGATTTCATTCATTTACATCAAAACGGTGCTAGTCCAGCTCTTGAGGTATAATTAATACTTAATCTAAATGGTCATTGGTGCCCGTTTCCCATGTCCGGCCATGAGCCTCGAGAACTGAAGCTTCGCCTTATCCAGTTTTACCTCGCCTCTCTCCAGCTCCACCTCCGGAGACCCGGAAAGTGAAGTCGTCCACCTCGACGTCGCCACCAAGCGACTAATCGGCCGTCGATGCTGAGTCCGCCAAGCTTAGCGTCGACGGGAGGTGAGGAGCGGTGGACCTACCGTTCACTACTCTTCCTCGCCGTCGGCGGCTCCTACGGATGTGTTGGCATCATGGTTGAGGGAGTCCTGGATTAAGGGGTCCTCGGACAGCCGGACTATGTAACGTGGGCCGGACTGTTGGGCCATGAAGATACAAGACAGAAAACTCTCTCCCGTGTCCAGATGGGACTCTCCTTAGCGTGGAAGGCAAGCTTGGCACCCAGATATGAAGATTCCTTTCTCTGTAACCAACTTTGTACAACCCTAGTCCCCTCCGGTGTCTATATAAACCGGAGGGCTTAGTCCGTAGAGGCAATCATAATCATCCAGGCTATACTTCTAGGGTTTTAGCCATTACGATCTCGTGGTAGATCAACTCTTGTAATACTCATATTCATCAAGATCAATCAAGCAGGAAGTAGGGTATTACCTCCATAGAGAGGGCCGGAACCTGGGTAAACATCGTGTCCCCCGCCTCCTGTTACCACCAACCTTAGACGCACAGTTCAGGACCCCCTACCCGAGATCCGCCGGTTTTGACACCGATATTGGTGCTTTCATTGAGAGTTCCGCTGCGTCGTCACCAAAAGGTTTGATGGCTCCATCAATCATCTACAACAATGCAGTCCAGTGGGAGGTTTTCCTCCCTGGACAGATCTTCGTATTCGGCGGCTTCGCACTGCGGGCCAACTCGCTTGGCCATCTAGAACAGATCGACAGCTACGCCCTGGCCATCAGGTCAGGTTTGGAAGCTTGAATTATGTTGCCTATATCCGCGGAGACATGATCTTCGATGGATTCGAGCCCATGACAGCCGCTCCCTGCCGCCACGATGAACATGACCTAAATCTGTCATCGGACCGTGCCCAGGTGATAGCGCCTGTAACTGCTCTGGCCCTGGATCCAGAGTAGATTGCGCCGTCCGAGGATGGGAAGCTCAACCCCGCCGCGGAAGCCGCAGACTCAGCGGCGTTAGAGTCGCACACGGATCCAACCTCGAGCGGAGCCTATGTCACCGAAACCTCGGATTCATCTCCGGCCATAGGTTCCGAACCGTGTGCATCCGCGCCCATCGAACCTGATCCGTCGCCGATCGTTGAATTCAGTTCCGCGGACATCTTCCGGCACTCACCTTTAGTCGATGTGCTAAACTCATTAAAAACCCTCTCCTTATCAGGGGACTCTCATGTGACGCCCGGATAATTAAACTACAGTAATCCCTTGTTAATGGTGCCATGTCATCACATTTACTGTTGCTAAATCCCACGTTGTTTCAAACCGGTTCAAATTTCTTTTTCAAATTAAAGTCAAAATTCAAAATTCTCGAACAGTAAAACTAAAATGTTCACCTTTTAGCAAATAATCCAAAACTATTTACTGTTAAGGAACACAACGTCATCATCATTTCTAAATGGGCCTAATGCATTTTAACAGAGCAAAAACAACCTTTAAAATGCCCTTTTCATTATTGAATAAATTCAAATGAACTCCAAAAACACCCAAACTTTTTGTGGCAGTGCTGGATATTGCAAAGTACTTATGTGACCAAGTTTCACATTTTTGCAAAATCATATGGAAGCTCAAAATATTGCTAAACCCCCCCTTTCTGTAAAAATAAAATAGAAAAGGACACTGTCACTGGCCTAAGTGCACAATGCCTAGAGCCCAGCCCACCACGGCCTCCTCCTTCTTCCCCGTTCTCTGCTCAAGCAACCGAGGCGCGCCCGCCGTCGCCGTCGAACCCACCTCGCCAACCACGCCGCTACAGGTGCCACGGGAGGATAAAGATCCACCTCTCCTCCTTCCTGGCATCCTCATCCATTCGCCCCTTATCCTCTCACTCTCCCCTCTCTAACTCTCCATCTCTGTCGATCTGGAGAAGAGGCCGACGTGGCCGATGACGTTCATACCCGCGGCCCACGCGCCTCTTCGGTTCTGCCGATCTGTCCGGGAGCTCCGGCGCCTTCAACCTTTTCGTCCGGTGCCGATGGATCAAGTCAAGGAGCAGCGCAGCAACTCCGACAACCCAATCCCCTTCTCCGGCCAGCGCCACGGCATCGCCTCGAGCTCCTCCGCCGCTGCTCTTCTAAGCCCTCACCGAACCACCTTGTGTCCCCACGGTGAGCTCCACATCCTCCCTCCCCTCTGTCTTGCTCGGATTTGAGCCGTGGGTAGCTGTTGCCATGGTCGTGCCTCTGCTTCCGCCGGCATGCTCGTAGCTGTGCCATTGCTGCCATCGAGCTCAAACGAGCTCAGGATCATGCTCAGCACGTCCGTGCGGGCCCGTTGCACCCCCCCACGCTTTGTCGAGCCCCATAGCGCTGACCCCATGCTCCGATCGGATGCGCATTTGATACTTCTCCAACGTATCTATAATTTATGAAGCATTCATGCTATTTTATTATCTGTTTTGAATGATTATGAGCTTTATTATACACTTTTATAGTACTTTTGGGACTAATTACCTATTAACCGGAGGCCCAGCCCATATTGCTGTTTTATTGCCTGTTTCAGTATTTCGAAGAAAAGGAATATCAAACGGAGTCCAAACGGAATGAAACCTTCGGCAGCGTGAATTTTTGGAAGAATATCACCCAGGAGACTTGGAGTTCACGTCAGAAGAGCCTCGAGGAGGCCAGGAGATAGGAGCCCCCCCTACTGGGCGCGCCCCCTGTCTCGTGGGCCCCTCGAGCACCTCCTGACCGACTTCTTTCGCCTATATAAGCCTACGTACCCTAAAAACATGGAATATGAAGATAGATCAGGAGTTCCGCCGCCGAAAGCCTCTGTAGCACCCAAAATCCTCTCGGGAGCCCTTCCCAGCACCTTCCCGGAGGGGGGATCCTTCACCGGTGGCCATCTTCATCATCCTGGCGCTATCCATGACGAGGAGGGAGTAGTTCACCCTCGAGGCTGAGGGTATGTACCAGTAGCTATTTGTTTGATCTCTCTCTCTCTCTCTCGTGTTCTCTCTCATGTTCCCTCTATGGCACGATCTTGATGTATCCCGAGCTTTGCTATTATAGTTGGATCTTATGATGTTTCTCCCCCTCTACTCTCTTGTGATGAATTGAGTTTTCCCTTTGAAGTTATCTTATCGGATTGAGTCTTTTTATGAGAACACTTGATGTATGTCTTGCCGTGCTTATCTGTGGTGACAATGGGATATCATGTGCCACTTGATGTATGTTTTGGTGACCAACTTGCGGGTTCCGCCCATGAACCTATGCATAGGGGTTGGCACACGTTCTTGACTCTCCGGTAGAAACTTTGGGGTACTCTTTGAAGTACTTTGTGTTGGTTGAATAGATGAATCTGAGATTGTGTGATGCATATCATATATATAATCATGCCCACGGATACTTGAGGTGACAATGGAGTATTTAGGTGACATTAGGGTTTTGGTTGATTTGTGTCTTAAGGTGTTATTCTAGTATGAACTCTATGATGGATTGAGCGGAAAGAATAGCTTCATGTTATTTTACTACGAACTCTTGAATAGATAGAACGTAAAGGATAACTTTTAGGTGGTTTCGTACCCTACCATAATCTCTTCGTTCGTTCTCCACTATTAGTGGCTTTGGAGTGACTCTTTGTTGCATGTTGAGGGATTGTTATATGATCTATCTATGTTATTATTGTTGAGAGAACTTGCACTAGTGAAAGTATGAACCCTAGGCCTTATTTCCTATCATTGCAATATCGTTTACGCTTACTTTTACCACTTGTTACCTTGCTGTTTTTATAATTTCAGATTACAAATACCTTTATCTACCATCCATATTGCACTTGTATCACCATCTCTTCGCCGAACTAGTGCACCTATACAACTTAGCATTGTATTGGGTGTGTTGGGAACACAAGAGACTGTTTGTTATTTGGTTGCAGGGTTGCTTGAGAGAGACCATCTTCATCCTACGCCTCCTACGGATTGATAAACCTTAGGTCATCCACTTGAAGGAAATTTGCTGCTGTCCTACAAACCTGTGCACTTGCAGGCCCAACAACGTCTACAAGAAGAAGGTTGTGTAGTAGACATCAAGCTCTTTTCTGGCGCCGTTGCCGGGGAGGCTAGGTAAACGACACTCACACCCCGTCAACTAAGCTCTTTTTTGGCGCGGTGAGTGCTTGAAGGTATATCTTTAGATCTTGCAATCGAATCTTTTAGTTTCTTGTTTTATCACTAGTTTAGTTTATAAAAGAAAACTACAAAAAATGGAATTGAGTTTGTCTCATACGCTTCATCTTTTTAATGTCTTTCGTGAGAATGATGGAAATGAAAATTGTGCTCAAGTGCTAGAAGAAGAATTACATAGAATGCTTGGCATGAAATATGTGAATGATGAGCATGATTGCAATGTTGTTAGTATGAATTTCTTGAATATCCATGATGCTAATGATATGCAAAGCCACAAGCTTGGGGAAGCTATGTTTGATGAGGATGATATTTTTTGTCCCCAAGTTTTGACGAGCAAATTTATTTTGATGATAGCATGACTCCTATTTATGATGATTATATTGATGAGAGTGGGTTTGGAAGAGTGTCAACTTTAGGTAGTATTGATCCCACTATTTTGGAGGATGTTGAATCTTATTGTGATGAATATGAAAGTGGATTTGGAAGAGTGTCAACTTTATTTAGTGATGATTCCACTATTTTGGAAGAGGTTCCAATTGATTATGAGAACAAAGTTGCTATCTATGATGATTATTGTGATGACTTGTATGCTATTAAGAATAATGATAACCATGAAACTTATCATCATGATTTCAGTTTTCAATTGGATTATGCCTCGCATGATGATTATTTTTTTGAGTTTGCTCCCACTACTATTCATGAGAATAAATTTGCTTATGTGGAGAGTAGTAAAATTTCTATGCTTGTAGATCATGAAAAGAATGCTTTAGGTGCTGGTTATATTGTTGAATTCATTCATGATGCTACTGAAAATTATTATGAGGGAGGAACATATGCTTGTAGGAATTGCAATAATATCAAGTTTCCTCCCTATGTGTTGAAAATTTTGAAGCTATGCTTGTTTTACTTTCCTATGCTAGTTGATTATTGTTCCCATAAGTTGTTTGCTCACAAAATCCCTATGCATAGGAAGTGGGTTAGGCTTAAATGTGCTAGTCAGATGCTTCATGATGCTCTCTTTATATTCCAATTCTTATCGTTTATGTGAGCATCATTGTCATCATCATGCCTAGCTAGAAAGGCATTAAAGAAAAGCGCTTGTTGGGAGACAACCCAATATTTATCCTTACTGTTTTTGTGTGTCCACATGATTATGCTACTGTAGTAATCATGTTTTATAGTTTTTTTGTTTCAATAAAGTGCCAATTAGAACCTTTGGGAAGACTTGGGTGAAGTCTTTATGATCATCCTGTAGAAAACAGAAACTTTTGCGCTCACGAGAATAGCTGCCATTTTTTACAGAAGAGTGCTTTTAGGTTGATTCTTTTTGCAGATGATTAATAGACAAATTACTCAGGTTCAGAAATTTAATTCATAATTGTTGGGGTTCCAGAAGTATACGTTTGATACAGATTACTACAGACTATTCTGTTTTTGACAGATTCTGTTTTCATTGTGTTGTTTGCTTATTTTGATGAATCTATGGCTAGTATGTAAGGGTATAAACCATAGAGAAGTTAGAATGCAGTAGGTATTACACCAGTATGAATTTAGAATGAGTTCATTACAGTACCTAAGTGGTGATTTATTTTCTTATACTAACGGAGCTTACGAGTTTTGTTTTGAGTTTTGTGTGGTTGAAGTTTTCAAGTTTTGGGTAAAGATTCGATGGACTATGGAATAAGGAGTGGTAAGAGCCTAAGCTTGGGGATGCCCAAGGCACCCCAAGATATTCAAGGATAACCAAAAGCCTAAGATTAGGGATGCCCCGGAAGGCATCCCCTCTTTCGTCTTCGTTCATCAGTGACTTTACTTGGAGCTATATTTTTATTCGCCACATGATATGTGTTTTGCTTGGAGAGTCATTTTATTTTGTTATTATTTTCTTGCTGTTATTTATATTAAGGTTTTGCATCTCTATTGTAAATAAAAATGTCAAGGATAGCCTTTGCCATCCTTATTTTGCTAGTATACATGTTGCTGTTTGAAAACAGTAAGTTTACCGCTGTTGCAAAAATTCCCTATAAGAGTCAGAGAATGGTATAATGTTAAATCTTTTTGCATATTAAGTTCTGATAAATTTATTACAGTGGGAATTTTCTCTCATAATTTGTGGAGTCAGGGAAGTATTGATACTCTTGCATTCTTTACAGACTGTACTGTTTTGGCAGATTGCTGTTATGGTTGCATTGTTTGCATATGTTTGCTTGTTTATAGATTCTATTTGAGGATAGGAGTGTTAAATATGCAGAGACATTTGGTATGCAATGTTGAATAATATTTTTAGTGATTTGTTATAGTAGAAAATGATAAGGTTTTGCATTGGTTTATACTAACCTATCTCACGAGTTCTTGTTGAGTTTGGTGTGGATGAAGCTTTTGAGAAATAGAGAAACCATGATATGAGAGGAATTAAGGAGAGACAAAAGTTCAATCTTGGGGATGCCCAAGGCACCCCAAGATAATATTTCAAGAAGTCTCAAGCATCTAAGCTTGGGGATGCCCCGGTAGGCATCCCACCTTTCTTCTTCGATAATCATTGCTTAGTATCGGTTGAGCCTAAGTTTTTGCTTATTCACATGAGTTGTTCTATACTTGCAATGTCATTTTGTTTTGCTTTGCTTGCTGTATGAATAAAATACCAAGATCTGAAATTCTTAAATGAGACAGAGTCTTCACATAGTTACATAATTATTTAGCTACTCATTGGTCTTCACTTATATCTTGTTGGAGTAGTTTGTCATTTACTCGTGTGCTTCACTTATATCCTATGAGTAATGGTTTAATGAGTTGATTGTCATAAATCTGAAATTATATATGTTTCATTTGCTTATCCCATGGGGAGTAATGACTTCACATCTAAGAAGTAGAAATAGTAAGTTTATTGAAGGTTAGCTAGCATTGTATTGGTCATTTGAACAATTCATGAAAGAATATTGAAGGAAGAGAGATTTCACATATAAATATATTATCATAGACATCTTTTATAATTGTGAGCACTCATTAAGTATGACATGCTAAAGAGTTGATGTTGGACAAGGAAGACAACATAATGGGTTATGTTTTCTCACATCTCAGTTAAAGTATATTGTCATGGATCATTCAAACATGTTGAGCTTGCCTTTCCCCCTCATGCTAGCCAAAAATTCCTAGCACCAAGTAGAGATACTACTTGTGCTTCCAAATATCCTTAAACCCAGTTTTGCCATGAGAGTCGACCATATCTACCTATGGATTGAGTAAGATCCTTCAAGTAAGTTGTCATTGGTGCAAGCAATAAAAATTGCTCTTTAAATATGCATGACTTATTAATGTGGAGAAAATAAGCTTTGTACGATCTTGTTATGGAAGCAATAAAAGCGACGGACTGCATAATAAAGGTCCATATACAAGGGGCAATATATAGTGACATTCTTTCGCATTAAGATTTTGTGTATCCAACCCTAAAAGCGCATGACAACCTCTGCTTCCCTCTGCGAAGGGCCTATCTTTTACTTTATGTCTTTTACTTTATGAAAGAGTCAAGGTGATCTTCACCTTTCCCTTTTTCATTTTATCCTTTGGCAAGCACTTTGTGTTAGGGTGATCCTGATATATATCCAATTGGATGTACGTTAGCATGAACTATTATTGTTGACATCACCCAAAGGTGAATATGTTTGGAGGCAAAATTATAAGCCCCTATCTTTCTGTGTGTCTGATTAAAACTTCATAACCACAAGTATTGTGTGAGTGTTAGCAATTGTAGAAGACTATATGATAGTTGAGTATGTGAAGTTTGCTAAATCAAAGCTCTGACATAGACCCTTCCTGAAAATAGGATGAATTGCAATTGTTTGATGACTAATAATGAAGTTTGCTAGTTTTCAAGAAAGTTTATGGTCTATGCTTTAACATGTGAATAGCTTGTTACTTGATTATGATAAGTTTTATGAGATGAACTACTGTTATGACATATAATGATGCTAGTAAAGGTGATTGAAATTATCATTGATCAAACTTGTGCACCTCTAGCATTCACACTTCATAAATTCTTTCTTTTATCATTTACCTACTCGAGGACAAGCAGGAATTAACCTTGGGGATGCTGATACGTCTCCAACGTATCTATGATTTATGAAGCATTCATGCTATTTTATTATCTGTTTTGAATGATTATGGGATTTATTATACACTTTTATATTACTTTTGGGACTAACCTATTAACCGGAGGCCCAACCCATATTGCTGTTTTATTGCCTGTTTTAGTATTTCAAAGAAAAGGAATATCAAACGGAGTCCAAACGGAATGAAACCTTTGGCAACGTGATTTTTTGGAAGAATATCACCTAGGAGACTTGGAGTTCACGTCAAAAGAGCCTCTAGGAGGCCAGGAGATAGGAGCCCCCCCCCTACTGGGCGCGCCCCCTGTCTCATGGGCCCCTCGAGCACCTCCTGACTGACTTCTTTCGCCTATATAAGCCTATGTACCCTAAAAACATCAAACATGGAGATAGACCGGGAGTTCCGCCGCCGCAAGCCTCTGTAGCCACCAAAAACCTCTCGGGAGCCCTTCCCGGCACCTTTCCGGAGGGGGGATCCTTCACCGGTGGCCATCTTCATCATCCGGACGCTATTCATGACAAGGAGGGAGTAGTTCACCTCGAGGCTGAGGGTATGTACCAGTAGCTATGTGTCTGATCTCTCTCTCTCTCTCTCGTGTTTTCTCTCGTGTTCCCTCTATGGCACGATATTGATGTATCCCGAGCTTTGCTATTATAGTTGTATCTTATGATGTTTCTCCCCCTATACTCTCTTGTGATGAATTGAGTTTTTCCTTTGAAGTTATCTTATCGGATTGAGTCTTTTATGAGAACACTTGATGTATGTCTTGCCGTGCTTATCTGTGGTGACAATGGGATATCATGTGCCACTTGATGTATGTTTTGGTGACCAACTTGCGGGTTCCACCCATGAACCTATGCATAGGGGTTGGCACACGTTCTTGACTCTCCGGTAGAAACTTTGGGGGTACTCTTTGAAGTACTTTGTGTTGGTTGAATAGATGAATCTGAGATTGTGTGATGCATATCATATATATAATCATGCCCACGGATACTTGAGGTGACAATGGAGTATTTAGGTGACATTAGGGTTTTGGTTGATTTGTGTCTTAAGGTGTTATTCTAGTATGAACTCTATGATGGATTGAGCGGAAAGAATAGCTTCATGTTATTTTACTACGAACTCTTGAATAGATAGAACGGAAAGGATAACTTTGAGGTGGTTTCATACCCTACCATAATCTCTTCGTTCGTTCTCCACTATTAGTGGCTTTGGAGTGACTCTTTGTTGCATGTTGAGGGATTGTTATATGATCTATCTATGTTATTATTGTTGAGAGAACTTGCACTAGTGAAAGTATGAACCCTAGGCCTTGTTTCCTATCATTGCAATATCGTTTACGCTTACTTTTACCACTTGTTACCTTGCTGTTTTTATAATTTCAGATTACAAATACCTTTATCTACCATCCATATTGCACTTGTATCACCATCTCTTCGCCGAACTAGTGCACCTATACAACTTACCATTGTATTGGGTGTGTTGGGAACACAAGAGACTATTTGTTATTTGGTTGCAGGGTTGCTTGAGAGAGACCATCTTCATCCTACGCCTCCTACGGATTGATAAACCTTATGTCATCCACTTGAGGGAAATTTGCTGCTGTCCTACAAACCTGTGCACTTGCAGGCCCAACAACGTCTACAAGAAGAAGGTTGTGTAGTAGACATCAAGCTCTTTTCTGGCGCCGTTGCCGGGGAGGCTAGGTAAACGACACTCACACCCCGTCAACTAAGCTCTTTTTTGGCGCGGTGAGTGCTTGAAGGTATATCTTTAGATCTTGCAATCGAATCTTTTAGTTTCTTGTTTTATCACTAGTTTATTTTATAAAAGAAAACTACAAAAAATGGAATTGAGTTTGTCTCATACGCTTCATCTTTTTAATGTCTTTCGTGAGAATGATGGAAATGAAAATTGTGCTCAAGTGCTAGAAGAAGAATTACATAGAATGCTTGGCATGAAATATGTGAATGATGAGCATGATTGCAATGTTGTTAGTATGAATTTCTTGAATATCCATGATGCTAATGATATGCAAAGCCACAAGCTTGGGGAAGCTATGTTTGATGAGGATGATATTTTTTGTCCCCAAGTTTTGATGAGCAAATTTATTTTGATGATAGCATGACTCCTATTTATGATGATTATATTGATGAGAGTGGGTTTGGAAGAGTGTCAACTTTAGGTAGTATTGATCCCACTATTTTGGAGGATGTTGAATCTTATTGTGATGAATATGAAAGTGGATTTGGAAGAGTGTCAACTTTATTTAGTGATGATTCCACTATTTTGGAAGAGGTTCCAATTGATTATGAGAACAAAGTTGCTATCTATGATGATTATTGTGATGACTTGTATGCTATTAAGAATAATTATAACCATGAAACTTATCATCATGATTTCAGTTTTCAATTGGATTATGCCTCGCATGATGATTATTTTTTTGAGTTTGCTCCCACTACTATTCATGAGAATAAATTTGCTTATGTGGAGAGTAGTAAAATTTCTATGCTTGTAGATCATGAAAAGAATGCTTTAGGTGCTGGTTATATTGTTGAATTCATTCATGATGCTACTGAAAATTATTATGAGGGAGGAACATATGCTTGTAGGAATTGCAATAATATCAAGTTTCCTCCCTATGTGTTGAAAATTTTGAAGCTATGCTTGTTTTACTTTCCTATGCTAGTTGATTATTGTTCCCATAAGTTGTTTGCTCACAAAAGCCCTATGCATAGGAAGTGAGTTAGGCTTAAATGTGCTAGTCAGATGCTTCATGATGCTCTCTTTATATTCCAATTCTTATCGTTTATGTGAGCATCATTGTCATCATCATGCCTAGCTAGAAAGGCATTAAAGAAAAGCGCTTGTTGGGAGACAACACAATATTTATCCTTACTGTTTCTGTGTGTCCACATGATTATGATACTGTAGTAATCATGTTTTATAGTTTTTTGTTTCAATAAAGTGCCAAGTAGAACCTTTGGGAAGTCTTGGGTGAAGTCTTTATGATCATGCTGTAGAAAACAGAAACTTTTGCGCTCACGAGAATAGCTGCCATTTTTTACGGAAGAGTGCTTTTAGGTTGATTCTTTTTGCAGATGATTAATAGACAAATTACTCAGGTTCAGAAATTTAATTCATAATTGTTGGGGTTCCAGAAGTATACGTTTGATACAGATTACTACAGACTGTTCTGTTTTTGACAGATTCTGTTTTCATTGTGTTGTTTGCTTATTTTGATGAATCTATGGCTAGTATGTAAGGGTATAAACCATAGAGAAGTTAGAATGCAGTAGGTCTTACACCAGTATGAATTTAGAATGAGTTCATTACAGTACCTAAGTGGTGATTTATTTTCTTATACTAACGGAGCTTACGAGTTTTGTTTTGAGTTTTGTGTGGTTGAAGTTTTCAAGTTTTGGGTAAAGATTCGATGGACTATGGAATAAGGAGTGGTAAGAGCCTAAGCTTGGGGATGCCCAAGGCACCCCAAGATATTCAAGGATAACCAAAAGCCTAAGATTAGGGATGCCCCGGAAGGCATCCCCTCTTTCGTCTTCGTTCATCGCTGACTTTACTTGGAGCTATATTTTTATTCGCCACATGATATGTGTTTTGCTTGGAGCGTCATTTTATTTTGTTAGTATTTTCTTGATGTTATTTATATTAAGGTTTTGCATCTCTATTGTAAATAAAAATGTCAAGGATAGCCTTTGCCATGCTTATTTTGCTAGTATACATGTTGCTGTTTGAAAACAGTAAGTTTACCGCTGTTGCAAAAATTCCCTAGAAGAGTCAGAGAATGGTATAATGTTAAATATTTTTGCATATTAAGTTCTAATAAATTTATTACAGTGGGAATTTTCTCTCATAATTTGTGGAGTCAGGGAAGTATTGATACTCTTGCATTCTTTACAGACTGTACTGTCTTGGCAGATTGCTGTTATGGTTGCATTGTTTGGATATGTTTGCTTGTTTATAGATTCTATTTGAGGATAGGAGTGTTAAATATGCAGAGACATTTGGTATGCAATGTTGAATAATATTTTTAGTGATTTGTTATAGTAGAAAATGATAAGGTTTTGCATTGGTTTATACTAACCTATCTCACGAGTTCTTGTTGAGTTTGGTGTGGATGAAGCTTTTGAGAAATAGAGAAACCATGATATGATAGGAATTAAGGAGAGACAAAAGTTCAAGCTTGGGGATGCCCAAGTCACCCCAAGATAATATTTCAAGAAGTCTCAAGCATCTAAGCTTGGGGATGCCCCGGTAGGCATCCCACCTTTCTTCTTGGATAATCATTGCTTAGTATCGGTTGAGCCTAAGTTTTTGCTTATTCACATGAGTTGTTCTATACTTGCAATGTCATTTTGTTTTGCTTTGCTTGCTGTATGAATATAATACCAAGATCTGAAATTCTTAAATGAGACAGAGTCTTCACATAGTTACATAATTATTTAGCTACTCATTGGTCTTCACTTATATCTTGTTGGAGTAGTTTGTCATTTACTCGTGTGCTTCACTTATATCCTATGAGTAAATGGTTTAATGAGTTGATTGTAATAAATCTGAAATTATATATGTTTCATTTGCTTATCCCATGGGGAGTAATGACTTCACATCTAAGAAGTAGAAATAGTAAGTTTATTGAAGGTTAGCTAGCATTGTATTGGTCATTTGAACAATTCATGAAAGAATATTGGAGGAAGAGAGATTTCACATATAAATATATTATCATAGACATCTTTTATAATTGTGAGCACTCATTAAGTATGACATGCTAAAGAGTTGATGTTGGACAAGGAAGACAACATAATGGGTTATGTTTTCTCACATCTCAGTTAAAGTATATTGTCATGGATCATTCAAACATGTTGAGCTTGCCTTTCCCCCTCATGCTAGCCAAAAATTCCTAGCACCAAGTAGAGATACTACTTGTGCTTCCAAATATCCTTAAACCCAGTTTTGCCATGAGAGTCGACCATATCTACCTATGGATTGAGTAAGATCCTTCAAGTAAGTTGTCATTGGTGCAAGCAATAAAAATTGCTCTTTAAATATGCATGAATTATTAATGTGGAGAAAATAAGCTTTGTACGATCTTGTTATGGAAGCAATAAAAGCGACGGACTGCATAATAAAGGTCCATATACAAGGGGCAATATATAGTGACATTCTTTCGCATTAAGATTTTGTGTATCCAACCCTAAAAGCGCATGACAACCTCTGCTTCCCTCTGCGAAGGGCCTATCTTTTACTTTATGTCTTTTACTTTATGAAAGAGTCAAGGTGATCTTCACCTTTCCCTTTTTCATTTTATCCTTTGGCAAGCACTTTGTGTTAGGGTGGTCCTGATATATATCCAATTGGATGTACGTTAGCATGAACTATTATTGTTGACATCACCCAAAGGTGAATATGTTTGGAGGCAAAATTATAAGCCCCTATCTTTCTGTGTGTCTGATTAAAACTTCATAACCACAAGTATTGTGTGAGTGTTAGCAATTGTAGAAGACTATATGATAGTTGAGTATGTGAAGTTTGCTAAATCAAAGCTCTGACATAGACCCTTCCTGAAAATAGGATGAATTGCAATTGTTTGATGACTAATAATGAAGTTTGCTAGTTTTCAAGAAAGTTTATGGTCTATGCTTTAACATGTGAATAGCTTGTTACTTGATTATGATAAGTTTTATGAGATGAACTACTGTTATGACATATAATGATGCTAGTAAAGGTGATTGAAATTATCATTGATCAAACTTGTGCACCTCTAGCATTCACACTTCATAAATTCTTTCTTTTATCATTTACCTACTCAAGGACGAGCAGGAATTAACCTTGGGGATGCTGATACGTCTCCAACGTATCTATAATTTATGAAGCATTCATGCTATTTTATTATCATTTTTGAACGGTTATGGGCTTTATTATACACTTTTATATTACTTTTGGGACTAACCTATTAACCGGAGGCCCAACCCATATTGCTGTTTTATTGCCTGTTTCAGTATTTCAAAGAAAAGGAATATCAAACGGAGTCCAAACGGAATCAAACCTTTGGCAACGTGATTTTTTGGAAGAATATCACCCAGGAGACTTGGAGTTCACGTCAAAAGAGCCTCGAGGAGGTCAGGAGATAGGAGCCCCCCCCCTACTGGGCGCGCCCCCTATCTCATGGGCCCCTCGAGCACCTCCCGACCGACTTCTTTCGCCTATATAAGCCTATGTACCCTAAAAACATCAAACATGGAGACAGATCGGGAGTTCCACCGCCGCAAGCTTCTGTAGCCACCAAAAACCTCTCGGGAGCCCTTCCCGGCACCTTGGCGGAGGGGGGATCCTTCACCGGTGGCCATCTTCATCATCCGGATGCTATCCATGACAAGGAGGGAGTAGTCCACCTCGAGGCTGAGGGTATGTACCAGTAGCTATGTGTCTGATCTCTCTCTCTCTCTCTCTCTCTCTCTCTCTCTCTCTCTCTCGTGTTTTCTCTCGTGTTCCCTCTATGGCACGATCTTGATGTATCCCGAGCTTTGCTATTATAGTTGGATCTTATGATGTTTCTCCCCCTATACTCTCTTGTGATGAATTGAGTTTTTCCTTTGAAGTTATCTTATCGGATTGAGTCTTTTATGAGAACACTTGATGTATGTCTTGCCGTGCTTATCTGTGGTGACAATGGGATATCATGGGCACTTGATGTATGTTTTGGTGACCAACTTGCGGGTTCCACCCATGAACCTATGCATAGGGGTTGGCACACGTTCTTGACTCTCCGGTAGAAACTTTGGGGGTACTCTTTGAAGTACTTTGTGTTGTTTGAATAGATGAATCCGAGATTGTGTGATGCATATCATATAATCATGCCCACGGATACTTGAGGTGATAATGGAGTATCTAGGTGACATTAGGGTTTTGGTTGATTTATGTCTTAAGGTGTTATTCTAGTATAAACTCTATGATGGATTGAGCGGATAGAATATCTTCATGTTATTTTACTACGAACTCTTGAATAGATAGAACAGAAAGGATAACTTTGAGGTGGTTTCGTACCTACCATAATCTCTTCGTTCGTTATCCACTATTAGTGGCTTTGGAGTGACTCTTTGTTGCATGTTGAGGGATTGTTATATGATCTATCTATGTTATTATTGTTGAGAGAACTTGCACTAGTGAAAGTATGAACCCTAGGCCTTGTTTCCTATCATTGCAACACCGTTTACGCTTACTTTTACCACCTGTTACCTTGCTGTTTTTATAATTTCAGATTACAAATACCTTTATCTACCATCCATATTGCACTTGTATCACCATCTCTTCACCGAACTAGTGCACCTATACAATTTACCATTGTATTGGGTGTGTTGGGGACACAAGAGACTCTTTGTTATTTGGTTGCAGGGTTGCTTGAGAGAGACCATCTTCATCCTACGCCTCCTACGGATTGATAAATCTTAGGTCATCCACTTGAGGGAAATTTGCTACTGTCCTACAATCCTGTGCACTTGCAGGCCCAACAACGTCTACAAGAAGAAGGTTGTGTAGTAGACATCAGCCTCCGCGTAGCTCGTCGCCGGCGTTGTTCCGGCGACCTGTTGGTCATTTGCTCGCTGTCGATGTCAAAACCGGAGGATCTCGGGTGGGGGTCCCGAACTGTGCGTCTAGGCGGATGGTAACAGGAGACAAGGGACACAATGTTTTAACCAGGTTCGGGCCCTCTTGATGGAGGTAAAACCCTACGTCCTGCTTGATTGATATTGATGATGTGGGTATTACAAGAGTAGATCAACCACGAGATCAAGGAGGCTAAACCCTAGAAGCTAGCCTATGGTATGATTGTTGTTCGTCCTACGGACTAAAACCATCCGGTTTATATAGACACCGGAGATGGCTAGGGTTACACAGAGTCGGTTACAATGGTAGGAGATCTACATATCCGTATCGCCAAGCTTGCCTTCCACGCCAAGGAAAGTCCCATCCGGACATGGGACGAAGTCTTCAATCTTGTATCTTCATAGTCTTGGAGTCCGGCCGATGATGATAGTTCGGCTATCCGGACACCCCCTAGTCCAGGACTCCCTCAGTAGCCCCTGAACCAGGCTTCAATGACGCCGAGTCCGGTGCGCATATTGTCTTCGGCATTACAAGGCGGGTTCCTCCTCCGAATAATTTATAGAAGATTGTGAACACCAGGATAGTGTCCGGCTCTGCAAAATAAATTCCACACACCACTGTAGAGAGAATAATATTTACACAAGTTCAATCTGCTGACGTATTTTGCGGTGTGACGTCACACCACAACCAAGCCTTTACTCGAATCGTTTTTATTACACCACCTCCGCGCTTTTAGTGAAGCGGTTTCCTTGGCACGTCTTGTCAAAGCAGAGATCATGTTCCCCTTATTCCAGGATTCTCATTAATACGGACGTGGGTAACCCAACCGCGCCCGTTGCCACGCCCCCTCCATCGAAGGCGGGTTCCAAACGGTCACGGGGACGGCTCTTGGTATTATCCCTCTTTATAATGAGACCAAGGCCCGTTCTTTTTCTTCAATCCTCAATCGAATCCGCCCCTCGCCCCGAGTTCCAACACCCAGGGCTCCAGATTCGGGTACTTTCGACCTTCGACAATGTCCGGCTCTGATCTGCGAGGCCGGTGGATGCCCTCCTCCATTACGGAAGAGGACGTGCTAAAGCTGAGAGACGCCAGGTATTTAACCTACGAGATTTCGCATAGGTTGCCTACCCAAGGGCAAGTTATTCCTTCTCCCGAGCCCGGCGAGAGTGTCGTGTTCGTGTCTCACCTCCGTCGGGGTTTAGGCTTCCCAATGGATCCCTTCGTGAGGGGGCTCATGTTTTACTATGGGCTGGAATTCCATGATTTGGCTCTGGAGTCCATCCTCCACATCTCCTCATTCATTGTCGTCTGCGAAGCCTTCCTCCGCACTACCCCTCACTTCGGCTTGTGGCTCAAAACCTTCAACGTGGAGCCGAAGATGATTGAGGGGCGTCAGGCGGAGTGCGGCGGGGCGGTTATAAGCAAGAGGGCCGATGCTCCATGGCCCGAGGGCTCTTTTCAGGAGGAGCTCGGCTTGTGGCAATAGGAGTGGTTCTATATCACCGCTCCCAAGGGCAGCAGGCAGAGGCCGCCGCCCGCCTTTCGCCCGGGCCCTCCACAATGGCTGACGTCATGGGTCAACAAGGGCTTGACTGGGGGCCGTCCAAAGACGTACCCCTGTTGCAGCGCCGGATTCGAGACCTCCAAGAAAGGGAGATCAATCTGGTCGTAGTGGCACAGGTTATGCTGATTCGGCGCCTTCTGCCCTGCAAACGTCGCCCCCTCCGCCTGTGGGAATTTAATCCGGAGGGACCACGAGCTCTCCAGCACTTCATGGGTTTGACACCCGTGGAGATGTACAAACTGTTCTTCGGATCACAAGAGATGCGTCTGGACTTTACCGAGGACGCTGGCCTAAGCTACAATCGCCCGGATACTCAAGTAAGTAGCCCTGTGTCTGGACACATTGTCCATTTATTTGTCATGGGTTTGACTTTTAACCAGCTATCCCTTGGACAAGAGTGGATAGCGCAAGCAAAACTGATACGGTGTCCGGCCCCCCTCCCTGAGACCACGCCGGATCCCGTGTTAATCAAAATGTTGGAGGTTGCGCCTTCGGAGGAGGGCGAAGGGGGGCACAGGGAAACTACCACCTCTACCAAGGAGGCTTTCAGTAAGGGGGGAATCGAGAATCCCTCCCTCCATAGGGAGAAGAGGATTGCTTCCGAAGACCCGGAGGCCAAGGCCTCAAAGCGGGGAAAGAAATCTGCACCGGAAGGTCCTGTGCCGGGAAGAGCCCCGGCCGCACAGTCTCCCCAAAGGAATCAGCCCTCCAGCGAGCCGTAAGTAAAAAAAGGGGAATTTTGTAATAGGGGACACCCCTACTTTATTTCTAAGGGTAACCAAAGTTTTCACCTTGTAGTTCGGATCTCAGCCCTTCTCAGGAGAGCTCATCTTCGGGGGACCTTCGTCCGGAGATGATGGAGAGCGAAACGCCTCCATCTGCCGCCCCATCGGGCGGGGCGGACGACCCTGAGGTGTCGTCACGGAGGGTCTCCCCGAGTCCGGCGGGGCCGGGGAGTTCGGCACCCACTGGAGTACGGCCGGTGGAGCTGCAGGATTTGCTCGAGAGGGCATCTATCTCAGAAGATCACCACATATTAATGAGTATGGTGATTGAAAGGATCTCATCCGCCGAGAGCGGGTTGCATGAGGCCATCGGAAGTTTGCTGACGGGGTTTGAGGTACGCAAAAAATGACATACCTTTTGACACTTTTGCACATGGAGTGCGCCCTGTATAGATAGTAGCCCCTGAGACTTGGTATGCTGTCGAAAGCGACAGCGTGCCGAGGATCATAATCTCAGTTATAGAATGTCGCCTTTTCTATGCAGGTGGCAGAACGTTCGGTGGCCAGCCAGACTGATGGAGTTGCCGAGCTGAAGCGACAACTCGACGTTGCGGATGCGGACATCGCGCTGGTCAATAAACGACTTAACGAGTCACAAGGTAAGTGGTTGCTCCACGGTCACCTAGTAAGGGAGCTGATGCCTGTTCCTTACAATTTGTATGCTTGATGCAGATGGTGCCGCTGTTGTGGAAGACCTTCGAGCAGAACTTGCTCGAGCCAAGGAGCAAGCCAGGAAAATTGATGCGGCTGCCTCGAAGGCAGCGGAAGAGCTAAAAGCCAAAAAGGCTGCTCACTGCCGAAGCAGGGAGGAGATGGCCGAAATGGCCGTGAAGTTAAAAGATGCTACCGACCGCTATGAGGTTCTTGAAAGAGAACGCCGAGCGGAGCAAGAGGACCTGAAGAAGGCCGCCGCCGAAGCCAAGGATGCCCGTAGTGCGATGCGGGCTATGAAGGAGGAACTGCGTCAGGCCGGAGACATTGCGGCTGGAAAGCCCTTTCTGCTGCGTAGGAAGTTCACGGATCCAAAGTATGCTCAGTTGGGCCAATTGTGTGGTGCGGAGGATTATTATCTGGATTTGGCGGCGAGTGCGGCGGACGCAGTCGTGCACTTTCGAAGCCAGAAGGATCACGAAATGGAAGAGCTTTTCTGGTCTCAATTCCATAGTCTGGAGCATCCACTTCCGTTGACTAATCGGTTGGCGGAGTGGGCTGAGCTGAATAGATTGTTCGGACTTGCCATGACGGATGTGGTGGCTCATCTGTGGCCAGAAAGGCCCAAGCCGGAGAGTTATTTTGGCTTGTTGCAGCAATTCCTTGGGGCGGTGCCGCATATCGAGGTGATGAAGCGGTCGGCATGCATAGAGGGTGCACGGATGGCTCTCACCCGTGTTAAGACATACTGGGCGGAGATGGATGCAACCGATGTTGCATCCCGGGGTTCGGACAATAGCCGATTACCCACCGAGCACTATTTTGAGGAAGTCCTGCAGGGCGCTCGTTTAATAGAGTCGAAGTGCTCGAAGGATGTTATGTTCAAATGACATGTATGATTTATGAGATCATGTTTATAATGTAACAGCTTTTTATACTTGTGCGTTCAAGTATTGAACTATCTCCTGTGCGGCCGTATATGTATGTATAACCTGAAAGATGGCAGTCTTTGGCTCCAGCCCCCACGCACATGGTGCGGGGTGTTTGCAAAAAAAAGCGCTTTTTCACACTTAATCCAACGTCTTGGTCCTTTGAAGGAGGTGATAGCATAGAAAACTAGGCAACCGGACTATAATGCTTTATCACTTTCACTTAGCCATAGGAGCTCGATGCTGGGGCTACTATATAGCCCCTAGAGGCACCGCGCTCTCCGAACTCGGGGCGCGTATGTGCCTGACCGGAAAGCAGTCCTTCGTCAAAGCGGAGGAATTCTAAACATTCCAGTAGTCGATCGAGTGGTTGACCAGTCTCTCGCTGTATCATGACAGTCAGTTTTCGGCTTTCTCTACTGAGGTGCTCGCCCGGCCGAACCGGGGCACAATCGCAGTAGTTCTCCTGGTGCCGCGTTAGCCGATGGAGTGGAACGTAAGGCAGCAAAACACAGGAGTCGGGCAAACCCAACATTTGACCAAAGACATGATTCGGAGCTGATGCATATAAGGCCTAACTCGAGATGCTGAACACTCCCTGAGGTATTCGGTCTTTATGATATCGGGCAGAACAATGCCCTAAGCCCCTAGTGTCCAGGTACGGGCGAGAACTTCTGACGCGGCTGATGCCAAAACGCCAGCCTCCTCCTCGGTTATGGTAGGAAACCGGGGGATGTGTATCAACAAGAGACAGTAAGAAAGGTTTACGCAGGGTCTTAATCTGAAAAGAATCCTTGCAACGGGTCCCTGCTGCACGTCTGCGCCTGTGTCTCCGTTGTGTTGTATCCTAGACGGGTGTAGCACGTGCTTCATCTGTGAAAGAGAAGAACTTAGTTTGGAAAAAATATCATGCAAAAGATGTATTAAAAATAAAGTATGATTTGGAAGATGAATAAAGTTGAGCTTTATTGGCTCTCATTGTTTATACGTGCAACCCCTTGTAAAGAGGTATGCGGCTGGGAAGCCCCTTGTTTATTTATGCCGGACTCGCCTAACCGTGTCCGAGGTCTGAATGACCTGTTTTTAGGGGCTTTGACCAGCAAGGTCGGATTAGTGTGTGGCTGTCAAAGCAGTCTCACGTTTTCCGTGGTCGAGGAACACTCGGAGTTACGCTTTAATGAGATTATACCGCGTGGGCCGGGCATTTTAAGCGTAAGAGACGCGTAATGCGGTATTGCGTTAAAGCGGGCGAAAGCTTCGCGTCCCAGTAGTGCTTGATGGCTACTGTTGAATGGGGCGATATGGAAAATGAGCTTTTCGCGACGGAAGTTATTGGATGAACCGAACACGACCTCTAGTAGTACAGAGCCTGTACAATTGGCGTAAAGGCCAGGCGTCACTCCTTTGAAGGAAGTGCTGCTACGGTGAATTTTGGTAGGGTCTATACCATTCTGCGGATGGTGTCCTGGTATAGCAGGTTTATATCGCCGCCTCCATCCATTAGGACTTGTGTGAATTGTAGTCCATCGATTATGGGATCCAATACCAAAGCAGTCCCTCCTGCGTTTCGAACACTTCTGGAGAATCCTGATGGTTGAAAGTGATTGGTTTAAACATCCAATTTCGGGATTCTGCTGGGGTGTACCGTGCGGCGCGTTTTTTAGCAGGTGCCGCACTATTTTTCCTTGTTATCACATGAAGTGAGTTCACTGTTTTGACTTCTAGTGGGAAAGTCTTCTGTTTTCCGGCGTGCTGCTTGTGGGGTTCGTCGTCTTCACTTGGTGTGTCGAGCCCCTTGTGTTCGGCGTTAAGTCGGCCGGACTGCCTGAAGACCCAACAATCTCTGTGGGTATGGTTTGCAGGCTTCCTGGGGGTACTATGGATTTGACATATCCTATCCAGGATTTTGTTTAGGTTGGATAGCTCATCACTGTTGTCCTTAAGAGGTAGTGTTTTATTATTCGGCCGAGAGCTTTTGAACCCGGCGTTGACCGCCGTGCTATTTGGGCCTTTTTCCTTATTCCGGCGCTGATCTTTTCTGCGTCGTGATTTTCCATTTCCATCCCTGACCTCAGATGTACTCGGGTCGCTGGTGCTGCATCTTGCCAGCCAGCTATCTTCCCCTGCGCAAAAGCGGGTCATGAGGCTTGTTAGCGCGGCAATTGTTCTTGGTTTTTCCTGGCCGAGGTGTCTGGCGAGCCATTCGTCTCGGACGTTATGCTTAAAGGCTGCTAAGGCTTCGGCGTTCGGACAGTCGACTATTTGGTTCTTTTTGGTGAGGAACCTGTTCCAGAATTTGCGTGCTGACTCTCTGGGCTGTTGAGTTATGTGACTTAAATCGTCTGCATCCGGAGGACGGACATAAGTCCCCTGAAAATTTGCTCGAAACG
Source organism: Triticum dicoccoides (assembly GCF_002162155.2). NCBI lineage: Eukaryota > Viridiplantae > Streptophyta > Magnoliopsida > Poales > Poaceae > Triticum > Triticum dicoccoides. The sequence continues at coordinate 634,538,871 of NC_041381.1, forward strand.
CATCCTCGAGCTCTTCCCAACTTCCAATGGTATTTTCTGGGAGGCTTTTGAGCCAATGCCGAGCTGGCCCTTTGAGCTTGAGGGGTAGGTATTTTATGGCATGGAGATCGTCTCCTCTGGCCATATGTATGTGTAGGATATAATCCTCAATCCAGACTCCGGGGTCTGTTGTTCCGTCATATGCCTCTATGTTTACGGGTTTGAATCCCGCTGGAAATTCATGATCCAGTACCTCATCGGTGAAACATAGTGGGTGTGCGGCGCCCCTGTATTTAGGTGTGCCATTGTCTTCAAACACTCGGCGGGTTGTGTTTCTCCGTGGAGTCTTCTTTTTTGGCCCATAGATGGACTTGACCGGTCCATCCTTTTTGCGAGGATCCTTATGTGGATCATGTGCCGGCTTGTGTGCGGCGCCGCTTGCCGCTCTTAGCCTGTCATCTGGTCGTCTATCCGGCCAGTCGGCCTCTTTCTTTTTTGACTGTGGGGGCTCTACGGCCTCCTCGTCAAATTCGGCCAACAGCTTGCGCTTCGGGTATCTCTTTGCCTGGTGGCCATCGCCGTATTTATCTGCGGTATTGAGTACTTTGCTCCATCTCATTTTGAGTGCGTCCTCCGCTGTTTTGAGCTTCCGCTTTTGCTTCTTCAAACTTCTTGCAGTGGCGACGAGCCTTTTGAGAAGGTTCTTATGCTCCGGTGATGTGTCGAGATCGTTTGGACTGTTGTTTTCGCCGGGGATGGGTTGCTTGTCCAATTCGTCCTGTTTGGATGGTTGCTTGGTGGCATGTTCGTCGTCCATTGCTTCGCCCTGGTCTAAGGCTGGGTCAGTATGAGTGCCGTTGTTATCGAGGCGGGACTTCGGGCGGCGCTTGCGTCGCTGTTTTGGTTGTTTGTCGGGGGAGTTATCCTTCGCCACGTCCCGTTGTTCCTCGTTATCACTTCCTTTTGGTGTATCCACCATGTATACGTGAGTTGAGGTGGCTTTCCAGTGCCCAATAGGCGCTGGTTCTTGGTCGTCTCCGGCATCGTCGTCCATACCGTCGATGTCTTCGGAGTCGAAGTCTAGCATGTCGGTTAGATCGTCGACAGTGGCTACTAAGTGGGTGGTGGATGGGCTTTGAATTTCTTCGTCGTCCGCATCCCAACTGTCCTGACCGCAGTCCGGCCAGGTCTCTCCTGATAACGAGAGATACTTTAGCAAACTCAGGATGTCGCCGAAAGGTGAGTGTTGAAAGATGTCCGCAGCGGTGAACTCCATGATCGGCGCCCAATCGGATTCGATTGGGGGGGGGGGGTCGCGGGAGGTTCGGAGTCCGGCGAGGAGTCCGGCACCTCGGAGTCATGAGCTTCATAAGGGACAAGGCCAGTATTTGGCTCCATCGCCGTAGAGGTTGCAGCCCCCGAGGCGGTGTCTAGCCACCCGTCCTCGATCTGCGCAGCCGGCTCCGAATCGAGGGTTGGAGCGGGCTCATGTGCGGCCTCCAGGGCACTATCCGGCTGTAGAGCTAAATTATGCCCATCGTGACAGTGCGCGCGCTCGGCTGTGGCTCGAATCCATCGAAGATCAAGTCTCCGCGGATGTCAGCCGTGAAGTTCAAACTTCCAAATCTGACCTGACGGCCAGGGGCATAGCTTTCGATCTGCTCCAGATGGCCAAGAGAATTGGCCCGCAGTGCAAAGCCGCCGAATACGAAGATCTATCCAGGGAGAAAAGTCTCACCCTGGATTGCGTCGTTGTTGATGATCGAAGAAGCCATCGAGCCTATCGGTGACGACACAGAGGAACTCTCAATGAAAGCACCAATGTCGGTGTCAAAACCGGCGGATCTCGGGTAGGGGGTCCCGAACTGTGCGTCTAGGCGGATGGTAACAGGAGACAAGGGACACGATGTTTTACCCAGGTTCGGGCCCTCTTGATGGAGGTAAAACCCTACGTCCTGCTTGATTGATATTGATGATGTGGGTATTACAAGAGTAGATCTACCATGAGACCAAGGAGGCTAAACCCTAGAAGCTAGCCTATGGTATGATTTTTGTTCGTCCTACGGACTAAAACCATCCGGTTTATATAGACACCGGAGAGGGCTAGGGTTACACAGAGTCGGTTACAATGGTAGGAGATCTACATATCCGTATCGCCAAGCTTGCCTTCCACGCCAAGGAAAGTCCCATCCGGACACGGGACGAAGTCTTCAATCTTGTATCTTCATAGTCTTGGAGTCCGGCCGATGATGATAGTTCGGCTATCCGGACACCCCGTAGTCCAGGACTCCCTCACTCGCACCCATCTTGCTCGCACGTACACGTAGGCCTCTCCCCGCTCTCTGGATGCCCGAACTCACGCCGTAGCACCGTTGCCATCGCTCGCCCGAAGCACCTCGCCACCGGCGAGCTCGAAGCACTCACCCCCATCCGTGCCAATCAATCCGGCCACCACCGTTCAATGCGCGATGCCGAGCCGAGTCGAACGCGCCCAACCACAACCCCGCAGACCCCCTGTGCGCCAAATCTGCGCCCCTCCCGAGCCGCGCCGCCGTATTTGGCTCGCCGGAGTCAGCTCCGGCGCGTCTCCAGACGGTGTCTGACGTGGCGTCCATGTGGCACTGCCTGTGCCACTGACTGGTGGGCCCTGGGGCCCACTTTGACCTGTTGACTTGGGTCAACATGCTGATTGGGCAGTCCAGTGCCACTGACATATGGGCCCCGCACTAACTATCAGGTTTTATAAATAAATAAATTGTTAATTAGTTTTAATCCCTAATTAGCCACTGACTAATGGGGCCCACACCCCTAATTAGTAGTCAAATTAACCCTCTGATAATCCCACAGAGGCTGACAGGTGGGTCCCACCTGTCAGTTTGACTGGTCAGCCGGTCAGCCGACTGCTGACGCAAGCATGACCTCAACATGATGTCATAATCCATTTTTGTTAATTTAAATAATTCCAGAATATTGTTTAAATCTTTGAAAATTCCTAGGAATTAAACCATAGCTCGGATGAAAAAGTTGTCTACATGAAAGTGGCTCAGAACAACTAGACGAATCCGAACACATGGTCCGTTCGTCCGCCACACGTCCCTAGCATAGTGAACATGCAACCTTTCCCCTTCGTTTCATCTATCTGACAAACATCCGGAACCCGGAAAACTTTCCCGGATGTTGTCCCCCTTTACCGGTATCGTGTAACCCTGCGTTAGTGCACTTTTAGCCTCGTTTATTGTCATGTTATGCACATGTTTGCGTGTATTTATTGTTTCTTCCCCCTTTTCTCTCCGGTAGGCCCTGAGATCGCTGCTGATGCCACAGTGATCGACTACGTCGACGATGACCCTCCTTCTTGTCTAAGCAACCAGGCAAGCCCCCCCCCTTTGATCATCCCGATATCGCCCATTCTATACTGTCATGCTTGCATTAGATTTGGCTACTGTTATTGATTGCTCCTATTCTGATGCATAGCCTGCTTTTGTAACCTGCTCATTGTACCTTACCTGCTTATCCTAAACTGCTTAGCATAGGTTGGTTAGTGATCCATCAGGGACCCCTAGTACTTGTCCTTGTTGCCCCTGATTCATCATCGACGACTCGATCAGTGTGATCGACGACCAGAGCCCGACACCTCACATCACATCACTCCCCTTTTGTTGATCGGCTCTGCAGAGCTACTATCGAGTGCCGAGGGTGATCCCTCATAACACACTCCTGATGATAATTCTGTAGTGTAGTTATTCGGTCGTGGTCATCGAGGGTGATTTCCTCTTTCACCATTCCCGATACAGCTCTATCGTTCAACACCTCAAGTTTGAACCTCGAGGGTGGTCCCTCTTACGTTCACCTTGATGATTACATTGAGTGGAATCCACCGGGGGTGATTCCTCGGGTTTTCCCATTGATGTTTGGACACACGATTACCTTGAATATACTTGAGACCGTTGTTGAAGTCGGGTCGGCCCTGAGGGGTACCCGCGAGTTGATGTGAAAGTTGGGCAGGCCCGTTAAGCACCCGCGAGTTTTCCACGTGGCACGGCCTGGCAGTCTGGGCCCTTGGCATAAGTCCATGAGACGGGGCGACAGGGTCACCTTATCATGAGTCTCTGCTCGTTTCTGCGAGCCCCCAATGCACTAAAAGGTTTGGGTATTTTTTTGGAGTTGGCCTTTGGCCTTTACACACTAACCACCACGCGAGAATAGATATGGGCCTCGACGCCATGGTATCAGTTGAAGCTTTGTCAGACGTCCAGTTCAGTAGTGTGGCACAGTCGGATCATGCTAGCCATCCGAGGCGGTCCTGGTATCCACCCTGCTCGCAACGACCCGGAGTGCTGCGGGCGATGGGCCCAAGGCCCCGGAGTTCTTAGGATGTAGACCGGCGGGGACCTCTCTGCTAAGCCTAGGTAGGGTTGCGACGTGTTGATCTTCCGAGGGCGGGCATTGACCCCAAAAAGGTGTGTCCGGCCAGAGTGATCGAGCGTGTTGGGTAACATGGTGCACCCCTGCAGGGAAGATATATATTCGAATACCGTGTCCATAGTAATGGACGTTCAGACTTATATCCTGATCTTATATAACTAGAAATGGATACTTGAGATATGCGATGGATATGTGGCTCCGAGATTGCTTTCTCATAGGGAGTCGAGGAAGGATCTCTGGGCATTGATGCTACAACATGCTTGTTAAATATTAAACTGCTATTCTTTACTCTTCTACATGCTGCAAGATGCTCGGAGCTGCGTGAAGATGCTAGTCTTCGATAGGCTAGGCTTTCCCCCTCTATTCTAACATTCTGCAGTTTAGTCCATAGATACAAACCTTCCTTTTGATACCAATACATACTTAGTATAGATTTGATGCTTGCGAGTACTTTGGATGAGTACTCACGGTTGCTTTACTACCCCTTCCCCCCCCCCCCTTCTTTCTTCTTTCTGGGTGATGCAACCAGATGGTGGATCCTAGGAGCCAGATGCCACCGTCGACGTCTACTACTACCCGATGCTGCCTACTTCTACATGGAGGCCGCCGCCGCCGAGGAGTAGTTAGGAGGTCCCAGGCAGGAGGCCTTGCCTCTTCGATCGTGTTGCTTTTGTGCTAGCCTTCTTAAGGCATCCTTGTTTAACTTATGTCTGTACTCAGATATTGTTGCTTCCGCTGACTCTTGTGTATCGAGCTTGTATTCAAGCCCTCGAGGCCCCTGGCTTGTAATATAAAGCTTGTATTATTTTGTTTTGTGTCTAGAGTTGTGTTGTGATATCTTCCCATGAGTCCCTGATCTTGATCATACACATTTGCGTGTATGATTAGTGTACGATTGAATCGGGGGCGTCACAAGTTGGTATCAGAGCCGTCTGCCTGTTGGATCCCCCTTTCCAACTCCTTGGCCAAAGTTGAGTCTAGTCTTTAAAAAATTGTTTTACTAACATGGCTGTGTGGCTTACAGGCCCACATCGCCAATTGGGTGGTATTAGGATCTTTTACTCCTCGTCTATACTCTAGGAATCCGATCTCTCTTCTATTCGGGTTAATTGATTTTGTTAACTCTAATTCTAGGTTCTCGTAAACACTTTCTCCCGAAGAGCCCCTCACTCCAGATGATTGCTTGGTGCACCGGAAGATTCTGAAGATACTCTCCGATGTTTTACCGAGTCCCTTGTACCCTTCGCCGTTGCAATCCCTACCACCGATAAATCCTTATGCGTAACTACCTATGTTGTCGTTCATACCTTGATCCCCAGTTGCTCTTCTTATTACAAGATGTCCTGAAATACTCTTCGATGTTCCGAGGATCCTTTATGCTTACTGCCCTGCAATCCTTGCCGCATGAATACCCCTACGGATAATTACTCGCTCTTATCAAGTATCCATTCATCCCCAGTTATTCTTATGCTTCATAAGATACTTTTTAATAAAATCCGAGCTTTCGATGACCTCTATTGCCTATTGCTCTAGAAGGTCTTACCTGCCTACACTCTGGTTAATTCCATATGCCTAGCAGTATCCATTAATGTCCTTTGTCATTATCATATTGAGTCTTTCGATTTGATATGTCTGTGTCGCAATCATCAGTTGATCCTTATAGATTATCTTTCCGGCTCAGACGTCTTCTTGAACATGAGCTGGTGCTTGACCAATCACATTGCCATCGGTTGTGCCCTAAGTCTATTCAACTTATCCATCCTTGGTCAGAGCGTTTGCTTCTGATCCCTTGATTTTGGAAATCGTAATTCCTTTGCATTTGAACTCTGAATTAGTCAGTTGCTTCTATAATATGATATCCTTGCATTCTTTCTACTTCTGGTTAAGTATTGATGCTCACATCAGATCCCTTATGAACCACTAGATCCTTTGCCGGGTTTTAAACAATAGCGTCCTTCATATTTAGTAACCTTGTGAGCCTCCCCTCAGATACATAATGCCTTTGGTAAATGGTATCCTTTGCTTCCTCAACCATGCTCTACTCCCGAGCTTGAGATATTTACTCCTGAAGTTTGCGGTATATGTTCCTAATATGCCCTGATGGGTTGAACCCGTGTCTTCCCTAAATCCGTGTGAACTCGAAAGTTATGCGGGTTATACTCACTGGCTTTTCGTCAGGTAAAATTTCAAAACTACAACTTCTTCAAATGCGAGAAGTGAATGGAAAGTTGTGCATTAGAGAAGTGGGAGTCAACCTTGAGCCTTTGTGTTCATGCCCATGGATCGGATGTGGAACTTATCATGGAAGCTTCTTGTAATAACATTAATACCCTTGTGATAAGTTCATCTTGTATCTATGTTTGGTCCTTTGCAACCGTGGTTCTGACCATATTGTTTTTTTGACTATTTACTGTAGAGCAACAGCCCCATAGCCCTTTTTATTCCAATTTTTTTGCCCAGGCCAGTTTAAATCCGCTCCCACCGGGAGTCGAACATAGGACCTGGGTTGCTACTAAGGTCGCTGCAACCACTAGGCTACAGGCCCATTCGCTTCCGACCATATTGTTCTCCTTTGATTCCCTTTCTTGGGCAAGTTAAAGTACTTGTCTTCTTCAGATTGTTTCACCTGTTCAACCTCTACATTGATATACCTTTGAGTATTACCCTCTAGTATCTCGAGAATATCCTGGAACTACATAACTTCTTATGATTTCTTCATCAACTATTATTCTCGTCGATTCAAAAATTTCCACGTGTTCTGAGTTGTTACACACTCGAGAACACCGATAACGGATTCGAGTCTACACTTTCCTTTCCATTGTTTTGTTTAACCTTTCTTGTAACCTAACATATCTGAGCAGTGGTAATTCCCTGCTTATGTAAATACCTCAGTGTAGAACTCTGTCAGTAAGACCTTGTTACTATTGTTGATGACATTCCGGTAGCCACCGATGAACGAGAACTTTGCCTATTGGCCCGCCTCGTTCAACGAGCAGGAAAATGGTTCTCTTCGTCCCTCGCCCTTGGTACCAACATTGTTGCCAACATAATTGACAGGCTATCCTATGACCTTACTTGCTAGCATGACCATGCAAATGATAGGACCATTCCTGCTTTTAACCCACATGGTGGACCCATAACCCAGAGGTCCCAGGATCAAAACCTGACTCTCCTATACATCCCTGTTTTCAAAGTTATCCCTCGTGCTTGGATTCCTATGTAATTCACGAGCCACCTTCCTAGTGAGCTATTCTAGTATCAGATGCAATACTTATTCTCATTGCTCTGAACCCCTTTTCACCCTCTGTTTCAGGCAACGAACGATTGCCTACCCGCTTAAAGCTTCTTATTGCACATCCTTACCTTGCTCTCGATGACTTTCCTAAATTTCAATTCGAGGGATGCCTCTATGCCACGTTCACTGAGATAACCCCAGGTACCTATCTTGTGTTGGACTCCGTCCTTCCCGAGTCTTTCCCCCTTACTCCACCCCTTAAATCTCGAGACTAGATTTCTTTTAGTGGAGGAGAATTGTGACGCCCAGATAATTAAGCTACAGTAATCCCCTGTTAATGGTGCCATGTCATCACATTTACTGTTGCTAAATCCCACGTTGTTTCGAATCGGTTCAAATTTCTTTTTTCAAATTAAAGTCAAAATTCAAAATTCTCGAACAGTAAAACTAAAATGTTCACCTTTTAGGAAATAATCCAAAACTATTTACTGTTAAGGAACACAACATCATCATCATTTCTAAATGGGCCTAATGCATTTTAATAGAGCAAAAACAACCTTTCAAATGCCCTTTCCATTATTGAATAAATTCAAATGAACTCCAAAAATGCCCAAACCTTTTGTGGCAGTGCTGGATATTGCAAAGTAATTATGTGACAAAGTTTCACATTTTTGCAAAATCATATGGAAGCTCAAAATATTGCTAAACCCCCTTTCTGTAAAAAGAAAATAGAAAAGGCCACTGTGCACTGGCCTAAGTGCATAGTGCCTAGAGCCCAGCCCACCACGGTCTCCTCCTTCTCCCCCGTTCTCTATTCAAGCGACCGAGGCGCGCCCGCCGTCACCGCCGAACCCACCTCGCCGACCACACCGCTACAGGCGCCACGGGTGGATAAAGATCCACCTCTCCTCCTTCCTGGCATCCTCATCCATTCGCCCCCTTATCCTCTCACTCTCCCCTTCCTAACTCGCCCTCTCTGTTGATCTAGAGAAGAGGCCGGCGCGGCCGACACCGTTCGTACCCGAGGCCCCCGCGCCTCTCCGGTTCTGCCGATCTGTTCGGGAGCTCCGGCGCCATGAACCTTTTCATCCGGTGCCGATGGATCAAGTCAGGGAGCAGCGCATCGACTCCGACAACCCGATCCCCTTCTCCGGCTAGCGCCATGGCATCGCCTTGAGGTCCTCCACCGCTGCTCTTCTAAGCCCTCACTGGACCACCTTGTGTCCCCACGGTAAGCTCCACATCCTCCCTCCCCTTTGTCTTGCTCGGATTTGAGCCGTGGGTAGCCGTTGCCATGGTCGTGCATCTGCTTCTGCCGGCGTGCTCGTAGCCGTGCCGTTGCTGACCGTCGAGCTCAAACGAGCTCTAGATCATGCTCAGCATGTCCGTGCGGGCCCATTGCACCCCTCCCCTGTGCTTTGTCGAGCCCCATAGCGCTGACCCCGTGCTCCGACCGGCTCCGTGTAGCTCGTCGCCGGCGTTGTTCCGGCGACCTGTTGGTCATTTGCTCGCGCCCATCTTGCTCGCACGTACACGTAGGCCTCCCCCCGCTCTGTGGATGCCCGAACTCGCGCCATAGCACCTTTGCCATCGCTCGCCCGAAGCACCTTGCCGCCGGCGAGCTCGAAGAACTCACCCCCATCCATTCCAGTCACTCCGGCCACCACCATTCGACGCGTGATGCCGAGCCGAGTCGAACGCGCCCAGCCACAACCCCGCAGACCTCCTGTGCACCAAATCCGTGCCCCTCCCGAGCCGCGCTGCCGCGTTTGGCTCGCCGGAGTCAGCTCCGGCGAGTCTCCGGCCGGTGTCCGACATGGCGTCCATGTGGCACCGCCTGGGCCACTGACTGGTGGGCCCTGGGGCCCACTTTGACCTGTTGACTTGGGTTAACATGCTGATTGGGCAGTCCAGTGCCACTGACATATGGGCCCTGCACTACCTATCAGGTTTTATAAATAAGTAAATTGTTAATTAGTTTTAATCTCTAATTAGCCACTGACTAATGGGGCCCACACCCCTAATTAGTCATGTTAGTCAAATTAACCCTCTTATAGTCCCATAGAGGCTGGCAGGTGGGTCCCACCTGTCAGTTTGACTGGTCAGCCGGTCTGCTGACTGTTGACGCAAGCATGACCTCAGCATGATGTCATAATCCATTTCTGTTAATTTATATAATTCCAGAATATTGTTTAAATCTTTGAAAACTCATAGGAATTAAACCGTAGCTCAGATGAAAAAGTTTTCTACATGAAAGTTGCTCAGAACGACGTGACGAATCCGAACATGCAGTCCGTTCGTCTGCCACACGTTCCTAGCATAGCGAACTTGCAACCTTCCCCCTCCGGTTCATCGGTTTGACAGACATCCGGAACCGGGAAAACTTTCCCAGATGTTGACCCCCTTTACCCGGTATCGTGTAACCCTGTGTTAGAGCACTTTTTGCCTCGTTTATTGTCATGGTATGCATATGTTTGCGTGTATTTACTGTTTCTTCCTCCTCTTCTCTCCGGTAGACCCTGAGACCGATGCTGATGCCACTGTGATCGACTACGTCGACGACGACCCTCCTTCTTGTCTAAGCAACCAGGCAAGCCCCCCCCCTTTGATCATCCCGATATCGCCCATTCTATACTCTCATGCTTGCATTAGATTTGGCTACTGTTATTGATTGCTCCTATTCCGATCCATGGCCTGCTTTTGTAACCTGCTCATTGTACCTTACCTGCTTATCCTAAACTGCTTAGTATAGGTTGGTTAGTCATCCATCAGTGACCCCCAGTACTTGTCCTTGTTGCCCATGCTTCATCATCGAAGACTCGATCAGCGTGATCGACGACCAGAGCCCGACACCTCACATCACATCACGCCCCTTTTGTTGATCGACTCTGCAGAGCTACTATCGAGTGCCGAGGGTGATCCCTCATAATGCACTCCTGATGATAATTTTGTAGTGTAGCTATTCGGTCGTGGTCATCGAGGGTGATTTCCTCTTTCACCATTCCCGATACAGCTCTGTCGTTCAACACCTCAAGTGTGAACCTCGAGGGTGGTCCCTCTTACGTTCACCTTGATGATTACATTATGTGGAATCCACCTGGGGTGATTCCTCGGGTTTTCCCCTTGATGTTTGGACACACGGTTACCTTGAATTTACTTGAGACCATTGTTGAAGTCGGGTCGGCCCTGAGGGGTACCCGCGAGTTGATGTGAAAGTCAGGCGGGCCCATTGGGCACCCACGAGTTTTCCACGTGGCACAGCTGGGCAGTCTGGGCCCTTACCGTAAGTCCATGAGACGGGGCGACAGGGTCACCTTATCGTGAGTCTCTGCTCGTTTCCACGAGCCCCCAATGCACTAACAGGTTTGGGTATTTGTTCTGAGTTGGCCTTTGGCCTTTACGCACTAAGCACCACGTGAGAATAGATATGGGCCTCGACGTCGTGGTATCAGCCAAAGCTTTGTCAGACGTCCAGTTCAGCAGTGCGGCACGGTCGGATCATGCTGGCCAGCCGAGGCGGTATTGGTATCCACCATGCTCGCAATGACCCGGAGTGCTGCGGGCAATGGGCCCAAGACCCCAGAGTGCTTAGGATGTAGACCGGCGGGGACCTCTCTGCTGAGCCTAGGTAGGGCTGCGACGTGTTGATCTTCCGAGGGCGGGCATTGACCCCAGAAAGGAGTGTCGGGCTAGAGTGATCGAGCGTGTTGGGTAACGTGGTGCACCCCTGCAGGGAAGATATATATTCGAATACCATGTCCACGGTAATGGACGTTCAGACTTATATCCTGATCTTATATAACTAGAACTGGATACTTGAGATATGTGATGGATATGTGGCTCTGAGATTGCTTTCTCACAGGGAGTCGAGGAAGGATCTCTAGGCATTGAAGCTACAATATGCTTGTTAAATATTAAGCTGCTATTCTTTACTCTTCTACATGCTGCAAGATGCTCGGAGCTGCGTGAAGATGCTAGTCTTTGATAGGTTGGGCTCTTCCCCTCTATTCTGGCATTCTACAGTTCAGTCCACAGATACAAACCTTCCTTTTGATACCAATGCATACTTAGTATAGATCTAATGCTTGCGAGAACTTTGGATGAGTACTCACGGTTGCTTTACTACCCCTTTCCCCCCTTCTTTCTTCTTTCTGGTTGATGCAACCAGATGGTGGATCCCAGGAGCCAGATGCCACCGCCGCCGTCTACTACTACCCGATGCTGCCTACTTCTACATGGAGGCTGCCGCCGACCAGGAGTAGTTAGGAGGTTCCAGGCAGGAGGCCTTGCCTCTTCGATCGTGTTGCTTTTGTGCTAGCCTTCTTAAGGCATCCTTGTTTAACTTATGTATGTACTCAGATATTGTTGCTTCCGCTGACTCTTGTGTATTGAGCTTGTATTCGAGCCCTCGAGGCCCCTGGCTTGTAATATAAAGCTTTTATTATTTTGATTTGTGCCTAGAGTTGTGTTGTGATATCTTCCCGTGAGTCCCTGATCTTGATCGTACACATTTGCATGTATGATTAGTGTACGATTGAATCGGGGGCGTCACATGTCAGCCGAACTATATCCGGTTTGGATTGGAAGCTGATGACAGAGAATTCCGCTTCCCGCCCACTACCCACTCCATAGCAACTGTCGAAGACTTAACCGACATGCTAGATTGCGGCTCCGAAGACATCAACGGTATGGACGACAGTGCCGAAGAGGAGCAGGCACAAAAACCACCGCTTACAAGGCGCTGGACAGCCACCTCCTCGTATGACGTATACATGGTGGATACACCCAAAGAGAACAACGGCGACAATGAGAAGGATCCAGTCGAGGATAAGCCTCCTGAGATACAACCAAAGCGCCGACGTCAGCGGTGCCATTCTAAACCACGCTGTGGAAAAAATAGCAATGCTGGCACAGGAGAAAATAATACTCCGGACGATGCTGAAGACAACGAAGACCCCTTTGAGCCAACTTCCGAACAGGATGAGCGGAAGGATGGGTGATTCAGCCCTAATGAACAGGCCGTTAATGAAGACTCGAAGGACAGTAATTATATTCCACTCTTCGAGGATGAGGCGAGCCTCGGCGACAAAGACTTTATCATGCCTGAGGAGCCCGTCAATTAGGAGCGCTTTAAGCGCCGGCTAATAGCCACTGCAAGGAGCCTGAAAAAGAAACAACAATAGCTTCAAACTGATCAAGATATACTCAATGACGGATGCACTAATGTCCTGGCAGCCGAGGAATATGGCCTCAAGCGCCCAACCAAAAGTTACCCGAAATGCAAATTGTTACCCCAATTCGATGACGAGGCGCTGGAGCCCGTCCTACCAGCGTGTAATGCGGCTGATCGACCACCACATGGCCGGGACAAAGCGACAAGTCAAGCCGAACACCAGCCTGCACTACCTCGCCGTAAAACAGAGACACAACAGCTTGGGGATACACATATGACCTGCGGCATGACCTGGAAACATAGCAGGTCAGACCAGATCGATCTATGGATCGCGGGGGCGTGCCCCGATGCGCGACGATGGCCATCCGGCCGGACGTGACAAACATAACCACGCCCCGGCCGAAAACCACAGACGAACTCCATCCAAGCTACGTCGCGACTTGGCCCGATATAGAGGCATCACACACCCCCTCTGCTTCACTGATGAAGTAATGTAACATGAATTCACAAAAGGGTTTAAACCCGTGAACATTGAATCATATGATGGGACAACAGACCCCGCGGTATGGACTGAGGATTTTCTCCTCCATATTCATATGGACCGCAGAGATGATCTTCATGCCATCAAATACCTCACGTAAAACTCAAGGGACCTGCTCAGCTCTGGTTGAACAGTTTGCCCGAAAACTCAATTGGCAGCTGGGAAGACTTGAAAGATGCCTTCCTCTGACAACTTCCAGGGCACATATGTCTGACCTCCGGATGCCGACGACTTAAGTCACATAGTTCAATAGCCCGGAGAGTCAGCCAGGAAATTTTGGACTAGGTTCTTAACTAAAAAGAACTAGATGGTCGACTGTCCGGATGCCGAAGCCCTAGCGGCCTTTAAACATAGCATCCGTGACGAATGGCTCGCCCGACACCTCGGCCAAGAAAAGCCAAAGTCCATGGCAGCCCTCACAATGCTTATGACCCTCTTCTGCGCGGGCGAGCATAGCTGGCTAGCCCGTAGCAATAATAATACAAGCGAACCTGGCACTTTTGAAGCCAGAAATAGCAATGGCAAGCCCCGACGTAACAGACACATGCGTCAAAACAACAATGACAACACCGAGGACACAATGGTCAACGCTGGATTCAGTGGCTCTAAGTCCGGTCAGCGGAAGAAGGCATATGAAAAAAACAGTCCGGGTTCGTCCAGCTTGGACCGCATACTCGACCGTCCATGTCAAATCCACGACACTCCTGATAAACCAGCCAATCATACCAACAGAGCATGTTGGGTTTTTAAACAGGCGGGCAAGTTAAATGCCGAGAACAAAGAGAAGGGGTCGCAAAGCAAGGACGATGATGAGGAGCCCCGGCCACCGAACACAGGGGGACAGAAGAAGTCCCCCCGCCCCCCCCCCCCAAGTTAAAATTGTGAACATGATATACGCTACCCATATCCCCAAGAGGGAGCGCAAGCGTGCGCTCAGGGACGTCTACGCGATGGAGCCAGTCGCACCAAAGTTCAACCCATGGTCGTCCTGCCCGATCACCTTCGATCGTAGGGACTATCCTACCAGTATCCGTCATGGCAGTTCAGCTGCACTGGTCCTCGACCCAATCATTGATGGATTCCATCTCGAGTCCTCATGAACGGTGGCAGCAGCCTGAACCTGCTCTATTAGGATACAGTGTGCAAAATGGGTATTGATCCCTCAAGGATAAAGCCCACAAAAACCACCTTTAAAGGTGTCATACCAGGTGTAGAGGCCCGCTGTATAGGCTCAATCACACTGGAGGTGGTCTTCGGACCCCTGGACAACTTCCGCAATGAAGAGTTGATCTTCGATATTGTCCCCTTCCGAAATGGCTATCACGCACTGCTCGGATGAACCGCATTCGCTCGATTCAATGTGGTGCCGTACTATGCTTATCTCAAGCTCAAGATGCCCGGACCACGCAGTGTCATAACAGTCAATGGAAACATGGAACGCTCCCTCCATACCGAGGAGCACACCGCTGCCCTCACAGTAGAAGCACAGAGCGGCCTTTTCAGGCAGAACCTTAATTCGGCGGCCAACCTCCCGGACACTATCAAACGAGTCTGAACTACTCTATAGTAGGACAGTCCAACTCGTCAAGAGCTTGACTAGCAATTCGGCCTCCGTCCTAGTCCTGACCAAATACCATGGGCGTAGACGGAGGCACAGCTAGATCGTGGTCCATAATACGGCTCAACCTCCCCTGGACCCACATACTTTCACTTTTTTTTCTTTTCAGGTTTCTTTTTTCCCAGGCCTTTCCTGGTGGCCTGATTGTCGGACCTATTGAGGGACGAATACACCAAGACGGCAAGAAGCATTGACGTATAAGGGAATTTCCAGGTGGCCTCTTTAAACGATCGTTATGCCTGTTTTAAGGACACGTACGCAGCTCTCCCTTGGTCGTGGCATGTTAAATAGCCCTGTTGCTTATCGCACTACTTCTACAAATACGTTTTGATGTATTAATCAAAACTATAATGGAAAATAGTTTGCGGCCCAATTTCTGCGGCATTAGCCTATTATTTCATTTTCCTTGATATTCTTATCAATTGCACCCGTACACTCTGGTACGCCTTAATTCGCCAGGGGCTTCATTACGCCCCATAATACGACAACAAAGTCCGAACACTTTTTTACAGTATAGTTCGGCACCCCGAACTTCAGCATTATATGCATCGGCTCCGAATCATGTCTTTGGTCAATAGTTGGGTTGCCCGACTCCTGTGCTTACTACCTTACGTTCCGCTATATCGGCTAGGGTAGTAAAGGGAGAACTACTGCGATTGTGTCCTAGTTTATCTGGATGAGCACCTCAGTAGAGAAAGCCGAAAACTGACTGTCATGATGTGGCGTGAGCCGGTCAGCTGTTCGAGAGGTTACAAATATTTTGCGATTTTTTTCTGCATTATGCGATGAATCGGTTTTTATCCGATCAGGTGTTTACAGTACCCCAAGTTCAGACTTACGAATACTAGGGGTTGCGCCTAAATTTCTTTTGTCAAACTTCTATGGATGAGTGAGAGTGATAAAGCCACATACTCCGATTGCCTGGTTCGTTGCGCTAAACACCCCCTTCAAGGACCAAACCTTTGGATAAAGAGTGTTTAGATTCATCCCGGACACCCCCGTACTTCCTATGTGGGGGCTGAAGCCGACGACTGGCCAACTCTCAGATTTAACAAAACGGCCGCATAGGAGGTAAAATTTCAAATAACATGCATTATACAGGAAGGGACAATATGAATGACTTCATTCAAAGATAATGTCTTTTGAACACTGCCCCTCTACAATGCGGAATCCCTTCAAGACATCTTCAAAATACCGCTCGGGCGTGTGGTGCTCCTTGCCCGCGGGCGGTCCCTTGGTCGCAAGCTTCACGATCGCCCACTATATCTTGACTTGGGCGAAGGCTATTCACGCACCTTCAATGCAGACCAATCGCTTGATGGCGTCATGCCAAGGGCAGGCATTGACCAGCCTCTTCACGAGCCCAAAGTAGTTGCTGGGTATGGCTTCGGCAGGCCATAGCCAGATTATTAAATCCTTCATGGCTAGTTCAGCCACCCTATGCAGTTCGACCAGCTGTTTTAGCTGATTGCTAAAGGGCACCGGATGTTCTGGCGCAAGGTATTGCGACCAAAACAGATTCTCCATGGAGATCCCCTCTTCGGCTTGGAAGAACTCCGCCGTGTTTGAAACGCTGCACGGAAGATCCGCAAACGCCCCTGGAGAACTCCAAATTCGGGTCAGTAAGAGGAACCTTTTCTTCACATATTTTCTTTGCATAATAAAGGCCTTACCCGCCATGATTTTTTCTGGCCTCCTCGACTTCCTGGAGGGCGCCCTGGGCTTCAACCCGGGCATCGTGTGCACTTTGGCGGGCCTTGGCAAGCTCGGACTCTTGATCCGCAATGTTGCGCTCCAAGGACTCGCATTTCTTCATGGCGTCCTGGAGCTCTTGCTGGACCTCATTAACCCTGGCCTCGTGTTTTTCATGGGCGGCTTGCTCCTTTGCCTCTCTCTCCTCGGCCTTGGCTAGCGACTTCTTGAGGGTCTCCACCTTGGTCGCCGCTCCTAATAAATATCATGGCACTTTAGTTAGCATGAATCATTCATCCTTCCTGAATACAGACAAGGTTATTGCATACCTTGATTGTCTTCCAGTTGTTTCTTCACACAGCCGAGCTCTTCCTCGGTCCGCTCTAGACTCTGCTTCAGTCCGAAGACCTCAGTAGCATGAGAGGTCGCAGCCAGCAACGACGCCTGCTTATTCATATAGACATGTCAGGTTAGTCTCCTGTGAAAAGTATTTGATCCTCTGTTCGGCTATTCTTTCCGAACACCGGGCAGAGTCTCAGGGGCTATTATCACACTATGACATCCTTTTTATAATTGTGTCGCTCGCCTCAAAATCTGTTAGAAGGATGGTACAGGCGTTGGTCAGTCCGCTCTTAATGTACTGCACCCTCTCAATCACCGTACCCACAAGGATACAATGTTCCTCAACAATGGAAGCACCATGCAACGCTTCCAGCAAATTATCCGGTGCCTCTGGATGGACAGAGGTCACCGGTGGAATAGGAGCACCTCCTTCTTTCGAAAGAGGCTGCTTGCCTGATTCCGGAGCCGTATAGGTCTCCGCAATTGTATTCGGCTGGGGGCCGAATTGGATATGACCCCCCATCGTCAGTATCCATGGGGATTTGCTCTCCCATGTGTCCGACGGCCAAGGTTTCACCCTCTGGTGCTGCCTTGACGGCCTCTTGCGTCTCTCCCTGGCCCGGGGTCCTTTGGGACAAAACCTCAGTGTCATCCATGGCCTTGGGAGAGGAGGCCGCCGGAAGGGACCCGCTGTCCTTCACCTTCAGGTCCAGCAAATTCCCCGTTGATGAGGATCGCTGGAGGACAGAACGGGTCGGGCTGCAACACATGATTTGAAATATTAAAACCATGAAGGAAAAGGGCCGGATATATGAGTGCATCTTCGAGTACTTACGATTCGGCAAGGGGCTTATCCCTGGGGCGCCAGTCTGAGCTGCTGTCAGAGTCCGCTGAGGAGTTGTCCGGGAGGGAAGCTTTCCCCTTCTTGGATGTTTCGGCCTCCAGACGTGTGGAAGCCGTCCTTTTCTTCCTTCCCCCCCTCAGGGGGGAATGACTTTCTTCTTCTTCCTCCTCTTCCTCGTCGTACTCGGTGGCGGAGGAATGATTCTCGGCGTCTCCGGACATCACGTCCGAAGTTCCCTTATGACAGAGACCACCTCTGGTCTCCTTGGCCTTCTTCTCCGGTGCCTGATAGGGCACCGGAACCAGCATCTTCATCATAAGTGGGATTGCTGGGTCTTTGGGCAGCGGAGCCGGACAGTGAATCCGCTCCGCCTTCTTTGTCCAACCCTGAGAGAATCAGTAGGGAGGCTTAGGCGTCTTCCTCGAGTATGCAAGTAAAGGATACACCTTGATAACATGAAAAAACTTACCGGACTAGTGGGATGGGCCAAGTCGTGCCCATGATCCTCGGCCGTATCCAGCCACGTCTTGTTGGACTTGAAAAGCACCTTCTAGATGTCTTCGTGCGTAGTGCCGAAGAACTACAGCAAGGTCTGGTGCTTGGCCGGATCATACTCCCACAAATGGCAAGTCCGACTTTGACACGGAAGGATCCGGCGAATAAGCATCACCTAGATCACATTGATGAGATTGATACTCTTGTCTGTCATGCTCCTGATGCACGTCTGAAGTGCTGTCATCTCGTCCGATGAAGACCGGTCCAGGCCCTTCTATAGCCAGGAGGTGAGCCACATCGGGGCTCCGGACTGGAATTCAGGAGCCGCAGCCCAGGTGGTGTCACGCGGCTCTGTGACGTAGAACCACTGCTATTGCCACTCTTTGACGGTCTCCACGAAGGTACCTATTTGCCATGTGACGTTGGGCATCTTGCTCACCATGGCACCTCCGCACTCCACGTGTTGACTGCCCACGACCTTCGCCTTCACATTGAAGATATTTAAACATAATCCAAAGTGGGGTGGGATGCGGAGGAAGGCCTCGCACACGACAATGAATGCTGAGATGTTGAGGAAGGAGTTGGGGGCAAGATCTTGGAAATCCAGCCCATAGTAGAACATGAGTCTGTAGACGAATGGGTGAAGAGGAAATCCCAACCCGCGGACGAAGTGGGAGATGAATACTACCCTCTCATGGGGCTCCGGTGTGGGGATGATCTGTCCCTTGGCCGGAAGCCGGTGGGCGATTTCCTTGGCCAAATACCCAGCCTCCCGAAGCTTCATAATGTCTTTCTCCTTGACGGCGGAGGCCATCCACTTGCACCGCGCTCCGGATCCGGACATGGTTGGAGTGCTTTCTTGGGGTGGAAAAGATGAGAACTTGGGTGCTGGAGCTCGAGAATGGGGGAGGTAGAGAAGAGAGAAGGCGTGGGTGAAAGGGGTGAATCCTTATCTTTTTATAAAGGCAGTGAATCTCAAGTGCCTCCACACTCGCCCTAAAAACTCGCCTATTCCCAAGGGTCGTGCAAACAATACGGTGGGATTACCCATGCTCGTATTGATGAAAATCCCGCAATAAGGGTACACGATCTCTGCTTTGACAAGACGTGCCAATGAAACCGCATCTCGCAATATGGAGCGGCAGGCTAAAAATGGTTCGAAATAATGGCCGGGCGGCGACGTGATGTCACACTACAAAAAGTTGCCAGCGGATTGGACTCGTGAAATATTATACTCTCTATGGTTGTGTGTGGAATTTGTTTTGCAGAGTAGGACATGATTCTTGTGTTCAAAGACTATTTTTGAGTATTCGGAGAAGCAACCCACCTTGCAATGCCGAAGACAATCTACGTGCCAGACACCTTGTCACTGAAGCCTGGTTCAGGGGCTACTGAGGGAGTCCTGGATTAAAGGGTCCTCAGACAGCCGAACTATGTAACATGGGCCAAACTGTTGGGCCATGAAGATACAAGACAAAAGACTCTCTTCTGTGTCCGGATAGGACCCTCCTTGGCGTGGAAGGCAAGCTCGGCGCCCGGATATGAAGATTCCTTTCTCTGTAACCGGCTTTGTACAACCCTAGTCCCCTCCGGTGTCTATATAAACCGGAGGGCTTAGTCCATAGAGGCAATCATAATCATACAGACTAGACTTCTAGGGTTTTAGCCATTACGATCTCGTGGTAGATCAACTCTTTTAATAATCATATTCATCAAGATCAATCAAGCAGGAAGTAGGGTATTACCTCCATAGAGAGGGCCTGAACCTGGGTAAACATTGTGTCCCCCGCCTCCTGTTACCATCAAGCTTAGACGCACAGTTCGGGACCCCCTGATGACCCACAAGTGTAGGGGATCTATCGTAGTCCTTTCAATAAGTAAGAGTGTCGAACCCAACGAGGAGCAGAAGGAAATGACAAGCGGTTTTCAGTAAGGTTTTCTCTGCAAGCACTGAAATTGTAGGTAACAGATAGTTTTGTGATAAGATAAATTGTAACGAGTAACAAGCAATGAAAGTAAATAAAGTGCAGCAAGGTGGCCCAATCCTTTTTGTAGCAAAGGACAATCCTGGGCAATTTCTTATAATGAGAAAAGAGCTCCCGAGGACACATGGGAATTATCGTCAAGCCAGTTTTCATCACACTCATATGATTCACGTTCGGTACTTTGATAATTTGATATGTGGGTGGACCGGTGCTTGGGTACTGCCCTTACTTGGACAAGCAACCCACTTATGATTAACCTCTATTGCAAGCATCCGCTACTACAAAATAAGTATTAAGGTAAACCTAACCACAACATTGGACATATGGATCCAAATCAGCCCCTTACGAAGCAACGCATAAACTAGCGTTTAAGCTTCAGTCACTCTAGCAACCCATTATCTACTTATTACTTCCCAATGCCTTCCTCTAGGCCCAAATAATGGTGAAGTGTCATGTAGTCGACGTTCACATAACACCACTAGAGGGGAGACAACATACATTTCATCAAAAAATTGAACGAATACCAAATTCACATGACTACTAATAGCAATACATCACCCATGTTCTCAGGAACAAACTTAACTACTCACAAAGCATATTCATGTTCATAATCAGAGGAGTAATAATATGCACTAAGGATCTGAACATATGATCTTCCACCAAATAAACCAATTAGCATCAACTACAAGGAGTAATCAACACTACTAGCAACCCACATGTACCAATTTGTGGTTTTGGATACAAGATTGGATACAAGAGATGAACTAGGGTTTGTGAGGAGATGGTGTTGGTGAAGATATTGATGGAGATTGACCCCCTCCCGATGAGAGGATCGTTAGTGATGACGATGGTGATGATTTCCCCCTCCCGGAGGGAAGTTTCCCCGGTAGAACAGCTCTGCCGGAGCCCTAGATTGGTTCCGCCAAGGTTCCACTTCGTGGCGGCGGAGTTTCGTCCCGTAAGCTTGCCTCTGATTTTTTCCAGGGTGAAAGCCTTCATATAGCAGAAGATGGGTGTCGTTGTCAAAACCAGCGGATCTCGGGTAGGGGGTCCCGAACTGTGCGTCTAAGGCTAATGGTAACAGGAGACTGGGGACACGAAGTTTACCCAGGTTCGGGCCCTCTCGATGGAGGTAATACCCTACTTCCTACTTGATTGACCTTGATGATATGAGTATTACAAGAGTTGATCTACCACAAGATCAGAGAGGCTAAACCCTAGAAGCTAGCCTATGGTATGATTGTTGTTGTGTCCTATGGACTAAACCCTCCGGTTTATATAGACACCGGAGGAGGCTAGGGTTACACAGGGTCGGTTTACAGAGGAGGAGATCTACATCCGAATTGCCAAGCTTGCCTTCCACGCCAAGGAGAGTCCCATCCGGACACGGGGCGGAGTCTTCTGTCTTGTATCTTCATAGTCCAACAGCCCGGCCAAAGCATATAGTACGGCTGTCCGGATACCCTCTTATCCAGGACTCCCTCAGTAGCCCCCGAACCAGGCTTCAATGACGATGAGTCCGGCGCGCAGATTGTCTTCGGCATTGCAAGGCAGGTTCTTCTCCAAATCCGGTGCACCCGTCGTAGCGAATAGTGTCTGGCCTCCCAGTAAGGTTGTACTCCTCGGTTTCTATGCTTCAATAATGGCCACCTCCATGTGTCGATCGAAGACGAGGGGCCGGGGCATTTTTTGCATTTGCCACCCTAATCCCGTAGGTGAGCCGTCTATTTGAGGAGACGGGGATCTTCAGATCCAAATCACACCATCTTCCCCCAAGCAAGCATTCCGCAGAGCGCGCCCAAAAGAGGCCATCCCATCATGACCGGTCACCGCAACCCTGCTCGCCGGTCCCCCAGCTCGAAGCCAGGGGATTGGGAAAAGTGTTCCATCCCTCATAGCCACCTAATAGACCTGCAGACCAAAGGGTTCCTTCCGCACGCATACATGGTCCCCGTCCGATCCGGACTAGCCACCTATAATGGCGGGGAGCAAGCGGAGAGATTCCCTAACCCATCTCGGGGGGAGTGGGTATGCCTGGTCCCATATCTACTAAGAGGTGTCGGGTTTCCAATCCACCCGTTCCTCCGCGGGCTCCTGGAGTTCTACGGTCTCCAGTTGCATAATCTTACCCCCGCCTCCATACTGCACATTGCGGGCTACGTTGCCCTCTGCGAGCTATTCCTGGGCTGCGAAGCTCATTTCGAGCTATGTAAGAGGTTATTTTGCCTTGTCCCCTGCAATCAGGAGGGATCTATATATCAAGTGGGTGGAGCCAAAATATGGCGCATCGCCCAGACCGGATACCTGTCCGGTATGCATAATAAGGGGAGTGCAGCCACTTCAATATAGGGGAAAACCCATGTGGCACTTCAATGGAGAAGACGATGCCTCCCACTGCGGTCGCAAAGGTCCAGACTCCACCACATCTTTGGCAAGGATACTATCCGAATTGTACAAAGGAGAAGAAGAGGAGTTCCTCCGCATTAAACTGCGGGATGGATTTTCCATGTACAACCCCCGAAGCAGGGTAAGTTGTCAACTTTTGCTCAACTCTATTCGTTCTTACCTTCTTTGCCACAATTATTTACCTTGCTGTTTCAAAACAGGAACTAAGGAAGGCCGTGAAAGAGTTCAACAGCCCCTCTCCACAGCCAGAGGATCCCGGCCGGGCTCTCGACCCCGGATTTGAAGAAGATCCGGACATATCCATGGAATTCGTTGACGGGACTTTCTATCAAGCAAGCAGTGGCGGCTCTTTAGTGGCCATCATCGCGGATTATCCCGGACTGCTTCCCGTGTCGCATGTAAGTAATGTCGGGGTTCCAACCTTCCGAAAGGATTCCTTCGCTTTGCCGTACCTTATAATCACATGTCGTACTTTTATAGAAATGGCAGTCGGGACGCCGTGCGGAACCCACGGGGGCCTCTCAGCAAGAGGCGCTTAGACAAGGTAGGCTTAAAAGGAAGGCGGTTAGGAGCGATACACAGGCACAAAGGTATTCATTAAGCTTGCCCCGTGGTTTATTTGGTCTTTTTGTCGAGGCATGACGGTTTTAATTATGTCCTGACAGGAAACGCCGAACTGTGTCCGGGGACCCTACCGGCCACGCCTCCAGCAGCCGGATTCCTGGACCATATTCACAGGCGGAGGCTGATGCAGGGACAGTGCCAAACTGTCCTCCTGCGAAGGATACCGATATGCTTTCTGCCACAAATTCAGAAGTGGAGAGCGCCATGAACCACCGACACCGACGTGCCGTACTCCGCGGTGGTATTTTTTTTCGGAGAGGCGTTCAATGCCTTCAATTCTGGATACACATATATCTGCGCTGCTCAAGATGGACTTGCCAGAGCAACGGACCAGTATGTGAAGGATATACGGGTAAGAGAATTTTAATAAGTATGTGTAGTAGTAGCCCCTGAGACTTGAAACAGTTGGAACAACTGATTTAAGGATCATTAAATGCATAGGTTCTTGTAGAGAAGAATACCCAGTTGTCTCAAGAGCTGGAGGAGTGTAAGGCCCAGATGAAGGCCAATGTATCCGAACAAGCAGAATCCAAAAAGGCTTCTTCTGGTAATAATTACCTTCTTCCAGTTTGTGTATTCGGCATGGTTTGTATATCTGACGAAGAATTCGGCAGACAATCCCGGAGGAAATCCGGAGAATGTTGGCGATAATGAGCTGCATCTGCAAAGTCAGCTGAAGGCGGGCGAACGTGTGCTCACGCAATCCATTCAGGAGAAGAATAAGCTGCAAGATGCTAATTTCTAACTGAGCGTCGAATTGAAAGATGTTCGGGCTCAACTCGCGGACTCTGTGAAGGAGAACCGGAGGCTTCGACGCAACATTTATAGTAAGTGCTTGAACGAACTGTAGTATATTTCGGCGAGGAGGCGTATTAACAGAGTTATGTCTGCAGGTATATTGACGGGACGCCCTGAAGAGGAGATGCCCAGTTCCGCAGGCGATATGCTGCAAGAGCTTTCACAACTGCACGAACGAGCTCGGCAGGTGTTGCAGGGTATTGCCCAGGCTTTGTGGCCGTCCGCTTCCGTGCCAGGAGGCATGAGCGAACTAATAGAGATTCTCAAAGGAGCACGTCGGCGCTTCCGATTATGGAAGATATCAGCTTGCCGGCAAGGTGCGAGAGAAGCTTGGGCCATGGTGAAGACGCGATATGCCAAGGCTGACCCGAACCATATGGCCGAAGTAGGACCGGCTGGGCCAGATGGACAAGAGATACCCGTTAGTTTGGTATATGATCAAGTAGCGTTAGCTGCAAAGTATTCCCAGCAGGACTGTAAGCTAGACAGCCTGTTGGATGGTATAGAGGAAGAGTACAGCCAGTCGATATGATTATGTAATTTGAACGGGCTCATGTACTCCCTAGCCAGATTGAAAATCATTTGTCATGGTGGACCTTTTCGCTTCAGCCCCCGGATCCGACAGTCCAGGGTGTATCCGAATAGCCACACAGTTATGAAAAACCAGGGTATGCGTGGAAACCAGGCGTAGGGGTCATAAGTGCTTGAATAGACAAGTACCCAACTAGTTATGTTATATTACATGGATAGTAAGAAACATTTTCCAGAGAGAATAGTTCCATTAGGGGTTCCTTTCTCTGGGTACGCATGCGTCGATGTGCATGTCCGAGCTGCGAACAGAAGTGTAGGAAACAAAACATCTGGGTATTTTCGTTGTTATGAACGAGAACATCTTTTGTTCACCGACCGAATATTCCCTTAAGAATGCTAGCTTTCGGCTTGACCCAGTCTGAGGTACACATCCGGCTCAACCGGCAGTAGCAATCGCAAAGGTGCTCCCCTTATGCCCTAGCCGAATTAACGGGAACGTAGGGCATAAATACAAGAGCCAGGCAACCCAGCATGGCCAAAACTTAAGTCATATTGATGCATATAATGGTGAAGAAAAGGCACATATGAAAAAAATGCATATGTGGCTGGCAAGAAGCCATTAAAGTGGTTATATTTAGCTTCCGAATAGGAAGCCCCCAGGTATAGTGTGCACGCATAATGCGGCCGGAGTGCTCAAGGCATCTTACAATTTTAAGGCTGTAAAAATAAGGAAATAGGGGAGAGAAAGGAGGAAAGGGAACATAATTGAAGAAGCGGAGTGAAGGAGACGAACACTGGGTTAGGCGCTAGGCATAGAATCTCCGGAGTCTGGCCGCGTTCCATGGGTTCGGCTCGAGTCTGTTATCAGATGCCCTGCGCAGACGGTACGCTCCTCCGGTGAGAACTTTATCAATGATGAAGGGACCCTCCCACTTGGGTTTGAGCTTGTCCTTCTTCTTCTCAGGTAGGCGTAGAACGAGTTTGCCAATGTTATAACTTTTGGCCCGTACTTCTCTGCTTTGATACCTTTGAGCCTGTTGCTAATAGAATGCAGAACGGGCTTTAGCGACATCACGCTCCTCCTCCAAAGCATCTAAGTTGTCCTGCCGGTCTAGCTCGGCTTCCTTCTCTTCATACAGGCGCACGCGAGGTGAGTCATGAATTATGTCGCAGGGCAGCACTACTTCTGCGCCGTACACCATAAAAAATGGTGTGTACCCGGTGGTGCGATTCGGCGTGGTCCGCAGCCCCCAGAGTACGGAGTCGAGTTCCTCGACCCAATGCGTGTCTGATTCCTTCAAGGATCGCACTAGTCTGGGTTTGATGCCGCTCATAATAACACCATTTGCACGTTCGACTTGACCGTTTGTTTGGGGGTGATAGATAGAGGCGTAGTCGAGCTTAATGCCCATTTTGCCGCACCAGGCTTTTACCTCTTCGGCTGTAAAATTCGAGCCATTGTCAGTGATGATACTGTGGGGGACACCATAGCGGTGTACAACCTCCGATATGAAGTCTATCACTGGTCCGGATTCGGCCGTTTTAACTGGTTTGGCTTCTATCCATTTGGTGAACTTGTCCACCATGGCCAATAAGTATTTTTTCTTATGGCTTCCCCCTTTAAGGGGTCCCACCATATCCAGCCCCCAGACCGCGAAGGGCCAAGTTATGGGGATCGTTTGGAGAGCGGTAGGGGGCATATGGCTCTGATTGGCGAATAGTTGACAACCAACACAATGTTGGACGAGGTCCTGTGCGTCTGCCCGGGCTGTCGGCCAGTAGAATCCTGTCCGAAAGGCCTTGCTCACGAGAGCTCGGGCTGCCGCGTGGTGCTCGCCTAGTCCGGAATGGATTTCGGCTAAGAGCTGCCGCCCTTCCTCTTCGGAGATGCATCGTTGGAGCACTCTGGTGGCGCTCTTCTTGTAGAGCTCACCTTCATGGACTTTGTAGGCTTTAGAGCATCGCACAATACAACGTGCCTCATTTTGGTCCTCGGGGAGCTCTTGCCTATTAAGGTAGGCCAAGAAGGGCTCGGTCCACGGGGCGATGACAGCCATTATTTCGTGGGCCGTGATACGTCTCCAACGTATCTATAATTTTTGATTGCTCCATGCTACTTTATCTACTGATTTAGGCAATATTGGGCTTTATTATCCACTTTTGTATTATTTTTGGGACTAACCTATTAACCGGAGGCCCAGCCCAGATTTGTTGTTTTATGCCTATTTCAGTGTTTCGAGGAAAAGGAATATCAGATGGAGTCAAAAGTGAACAAAATCAACTAGACAAGTTATTGTTGGAAGGAAAGCCACCGGATAGACTTGGACTCTACGTCAGAAGATACGGGAGCTGGCCACAAGGGTGGGGGGCGCGCCCACCCCCTAGGGCGTGCCCCCTCCCTTGTGGGGCCCCTGAAGCTCCACCGATGTACCCCTTGCACCCATATATACCTACGTATCCTAAAACTTCCAGAACAGAAGATAGATCGGGAGTTCCACCGTCGCAAGCCTCTGTAGCCACGAAAAACCTCTCGGGAGCCCTTCCCGGCACCCTGTCGGAGGGGGGATCCTTCACCGGTGGCCATCTTCATCATCCCGGCGCTCTCCATGACGAGGAGGGAGTAGTTCACCCTCGGGGCTGAGGGTATGTACCAGTAGCTATGTGTTTGATCTCTCTCTCTCTCTCTCGTGTTTTCTCTCGTGTTCCCTCTATGGCACGATCTTGATGTATCCCGAGCTTTGCTATTGTAGTTGGATCTTATGATGTTTCTCCCCCTCTACTCTCTTGTGATGAATTGAGTTTTCCCCTTTGAAGTTATCTTATCGGATTGGTCTTTTATGAGAAAACTTGATGTATGTATTGCCGTGCTTATCTGTGGTCACAATGGGATATCATGTGCCTCTTGATGTATGTTTTGGTGATCAACTTGCGGGTTTCGTGACATTGGGAACCTATGCATAGGGGTTGGCACACGTTCTTGACTCTCCGATAGTAGCTTTGGGGCACTCTTTGAAGTACTTTTATGTTGGTTGGATGAATCTGAGATCGTGTGACGCACATCGTATAATCATGCCCATGGATACTTGAGGTGACAATGGAGTATCTAGGTGACATTAGGGTTTTGGTTGATTTTTGTCTTAAGGTGTTATTCTAGTACGAACTCTTTTATAGATCGATCCGAAAGAATAACTTTGAGGTGGTTTCGTACCCTACCATAATCTCTTCGTTCGTTCTCTACTATTAGTGGCTTTGGCGTGACTCTTTGTTGCATGTTGATGGCTTGTTATATGATCTATCTATGTTATTATTGTTGAGAGAACTTGCACTAGTGAAAGTATGAACCCTAGGCCTTGTTTCCTATCATTGCAATACCGTTTACGCTCAGTTTTTTTACTTGCTACCTTGCTGTTTTTATAATTTCAGATTACAAATACCTTTATCCACTATCTATTTTGCACTTGTATCACCATCTCTTCGCCGAACTAGTGCACCTATACAATTTACCATTGTATTGGGTGTGTTGGGGACACAAGAGACTCTTTGTTATTTGGTTGCAGGGTTGTTTGAGAGAGACCATCTTCATCCTACGCCTCCTACGGATTGATAAACCTTAGGTCATCCACTTGAGGGAAATTTTCTACTGTCCTACAAACCTGTGCACTTGCAGGCCCGACAACGTCTACAAGAAGAAGGTTGTGTAGTAGACATCAAGCTCTTTTCTGGCGCCGTTGCCGGGGAGGTTAGCGCTTGAAGGTATATCTTTAGATCTTGCAATCGAATCTTTTTGTTTCTTGTTTTATCACTAGTTTAGTTTATAAAAGAAAACCAAAAAAAATGGAGTTAAGTTTGTCTCATACGCTTCATCTTTTTAATATCTTTCGTGAGAATGATGGAAAGGAAAATTGTGCTCAAGTGCTAGAAGAAGAATTACATAGAATGCTTGGCATAAAATATGTGAATGATGAGCATGATTGCAATGTTGTTAGTATGAATTCCCTGAATACCCATGATGCTAATGATATGCAAAGCCACAAGCTTGGGGAAGCTATGTTTGATGGAGATGATATTTTTTGTCCCCCAAGCTTTGATGAGCAAATTTACTATGATGAAAGCATGCCTCCTATCTATGATGATTATTGTGATGACACGTATGCTTTAAAGAATAATGATAACCATGAAACGTGTCATCTTGATCTTAATTTTCAATCACATGATAGTTATTTTGTTGAGTTTGCTCCCACTACTATTCATGAGAAGAAATTTGCTTATGTTGAGAGTAGTAAATTTTCTATGTTTGTAGATCATTAAAAGAGTTCTTTAGGTGCTGGTTATATTGTTGAATTCATTCATGATGCTACTAAAAATTATTATGAGAGAGGAACATATGCTTGTAGGAATTGCAATAATATCAAGTTTCATCCCTATGTGCTTAAAGTTTCGAAGCTATGCTTGTTTTACCTCCCTATGCTAGTTGATTATTGTTCCCATAAGTTGTTTTCTCACAAAATCCCTATGCATAGGAAGTGGGTTAGGCTTAAATGTTCTAGTCATATGCTTCATGATGCTCCCGTTATGTTTCAATTCTTATCTTTTATGTGAGCATCATTGCCATCATCATGCCTAGCTAGAAAGGCATTAAAGAAAAGTGCTTGTTGGGAGACAACCCAATATTTACCCTTACTGTTTTTGTGCGCCCACATGATTATGCTACTGTAGTAATCATGTTTTATAGCTTTTGTTTCAATAAAATGCCAAGTAGAACCTTTGGGAAGACTTGGGTGAAGTTTATGTGATCTTGCTGTGAAAAATAGAAACTTTAGCACTCACGAGATTAGCTGCCATTGTTTACTGGAGAGTGCTTTTAGGTTGATTATTTTTGCAGATGATTAATAGACAAATTTCTCAGGTCCAGCAAATTATTTTATAATTTTTGGGGTTCCAGAAGTATACGTTTTATACAGATTACCACAGACTTATCTGTTTTTGACAGATTCTGTTTTCATTGTGTTGTTTGCTTATTTTGATGCATCCATTGCTAGTATTAAGTGGTATGAACCATGGAGAAGTTAGAATACAGTAGATATTACACCAATATGAATTTAGAATGAGTTCATTACAATACTAAGTGGTGGTTTTATTTTCTTATACTAACGGAGCTTACGAGTTTTGTTTTGAGTTTTGTGTGGTTGAAGTTTTCAAGTTTTGGGTAAAGATTCGATGGACTATAGAATAAGGAGTGGCAAGAGCCTAAGCTTGGGGATTCCCAAGGCACCCCAAGGTAATATTCAAGGACAACCAAGAGCCTAAGCTTGGGGATGCCCCGGATGGCATCCCCTCTTTCGTCTTCGTTCATCGGTAACTTTGCTTGGAGCTATATTTTATTCGCCACATGATATGTGTTTTGCTTGGAGCGTCATTTTATTTTGTTAGTTTTTGCTTTCTGTTAGTTAGAATAATGTTTTGCATCTTTAGTTTCAATAAAAAAGTCAAGGATAGCCTTTGCCATGCTTATTTTGCTAGTATACATGTTGCTGTTTGAAAACAGAAAGTTTACCGCTGTTGCAAAAATTCCCTAGAAAAGTCAGAGAATGGTATAACGTTGAATCTTTTTGCATATTAAGGTATGATAAATTTATTACAGTGGGAATTTTAGTTCATAATTGTTGGAGTCAGGGAAGTATTGATACTCTTGCATTCTTTACAGACTGTACTGTTTTGGCAGATTGCTGTTATGGTTGCATTGTTTGCATATGTTTGCTTGTTTAATGATTCTATTTGAGGATAGGAATATTAAATATACAGAGGAATTTAGTATGCAATGTTGAATAATAATTTTAGTGATTTGTTACAGTATAAAATGATAATGTTTTGCATTGGTTTATACTAACCTATCTCACGAGTTCTTGTTGAGTTTGTTGTGAATGAAGCTTTTGATAAAAAGAGAAACCATGATAAGAGAGGAATTAAGGAGACACAAAAGTTCAAGCTTGGGGATTCCCAAGGCACCCCAAGATAATATTTCAAGAAGTCTCAAGCATCTAAGCTTGGGGATGCCCCGGTAGGCATCCCACCTTTCTTCTTCAACAACTATCGGTTAGTATCGGTTGAGCCTAAGTTTTTGCTTCGTCACATGAGTTGTGCTATCCTTGCAATGTCATTTTATTTTGTTTTTCTTGATGCTTGAATACAATACCAAGATCTGAAATTCTTAAATGAGAGAGAGTCTTCGCATAGTTGCATAATTATTCGACTACTCATTGATCTTCACTTATATCTTTCAGAGTAGTTTGTCATTTGCTCTAGTACTTCACTTATATCTTTTAGAGCACAATGGTGGTTTTATTTTGAAGAAACAGATGAACTCTAATGCTTCACTTATATTATTTTGAGAGTCTTTAATAGCATGGTAATTTACTTAACATTAATATACTTGGTATTCAAGATATGTGAAACTTTCTTTTGAGTGCGTTGAATACTAAGATAAGTTTGATGCTTGATAATTGTTTTGAGATATGGAGGTGATAATATCAAAGGGATGCTTGTTGGGTGATTATGAATTTAAAGAATGCTTGTGTTGAAGTTTGTGATTCCCGTAGCATGCACGTATGGTGAACCGCTTTGTGATAAAGTTGGAGCACAATTTTATTTATTGATTGTCTTCCTTATGAGTGGCGGTCGGGGACGAGCGATGGTCTTTTCCTACCAATCTATCCCCCTAGGAGCATGTGCATAATACTTAGCTTTGATAACTTGTAGATTTTTGCAATAACTATATGAGTTCTTTATGACTAATGTTGAGTCCATGGATTATACGCACTTTTTCCCATCCTTCCACCATTGCTAGCCTTTCTAATACCGCACACCTTTCTCCGGTATAATGCATCCACCATATACCTTCCTCAAAACAGCCACCATACCTACCTATCATGGCATTTCCATAGCCATTCCGAGATATATTGCCATGCAACTTTCCACCGTCCCGTTTATTATGACACGCTCCATCATTGTCATATTGCTTTGCATGATCATGTAGTTGACATCGTATTTGTGGCAAAGCCACCCTTCATAATTTTCATACATGTCGCTCATGATTCATTGCATATCCCAGTACACCGCCGGAGGCATTCATATAGAGTCATATTTTGTTCTAAGTATCGAGTTGTAATTGTTGAGTTGTAAGAAAAATAAAAGTGTGATGATCATCATTATTAGAGCATTGTGCCATGAGGAAAGGATGATGGAGACTATGATTCCCCCATAAGTCGGGATGAGACTCCGGACGAAAAATAAAAAAAAGAGAAAAAAGACGCCATAAAAAAGGGAGAAAAGGCCCAAACAAAAAAAATGAGAGAAAAAGAGAGAAGGGAGACAATGCTACTATCCTTTTACCACACTTGTGCTTCAAAGTAGCGCCATGATCTTCATAATAGAGAGTCTCATATGTTGTCACTTTCATATACTAGTGGGAATTTTTCATTATAGAACTTGGCTTGTATATTCCAATGATGGGCTTCCTCAAAAGTGCCCTAGGTCTTCGTGAGCAAGCAAGTTGGATGCACACCCACTTAGTTTCTTTTGTTGAGCTTTCATATATTTATAGCTCTAGTGCATCCATTGCATGGCAATCCCTACTCACTCACATTGATATCTATTAATGGGCATCTCCATAGCCCGTTGATACGCCTAGTTGATGTGAGATTATCTTCTCCTTTTTTGTCTTCTCCACAACCACCATTCTATTCCACATATAGTGCTATATCCATGGCTCACGCTCATGTATTGCGTGAAGATTGAAAAAGTTTGAGAATGTCAAAAGTATGAAACAATTGCTTGGCTTGTCATCGGGGTTGTGCATGATTAAAATATTTTGTGTGGGGAAGATGGAGCATAGCCAGACTATATGATTTTGTAGGGATAACTTTCTTTGGCCATGTTATTTTGAGAAGACATAATTGCTTAGTTAGTATGCTTGAAGTATTATTATTTTTATGTCAATATGAACTTTTGTCTTGAATCTTTCGGATCTGAATATTCATACCACGATTAAGAAGATTTACATTGAAATTATGCCAAAGTATCACTCTGCATAAAAAATTCTCTTTTTATCATTTACCTACTCGAGGACGAGCAGGAATTAAGCTTGGGGATGCTTGATACGTCTCCAACGTATCTATAATTTTTGATTGCTCCATGCTACTTTATCTACTGTTTTAGGCAATATTGGGCTTTATTATCCACTTTTATATTATTTTTGTGACTAACCTATTAACCGGAGGCCTAGCCCAGATTTGCTGTTTTATGCCTATTTCAGTGTTTCGAGGAAAAGGAATATCAGACGGAGTCAAAAGGGAACGAAATCAACTAGAGAAGTTATTTTTGGAAGGAAAGCCACCGGATAGACTTGGACTCTACGTCAGAAGATACGGGAGCTGGCCAAGAGGGTGGGGGGCGCGCCCACCCCCTAGGGTGTGCCCCCTGCCTCGTGGCCCCCCCGGAGCTCCACCGACGTACCCCTTGCACCCATATATACCTACGTACCCTAAAACTTCCAGAACAGAAGATAGATCGGGAGTTCCGCCTCCGCAAGCCTCTATAGCCACTAAAAACCTCTCAGGAGCCCTTCCCGGCACCCTGCCGGAGGGGGGATCCTTCACCGGTGGCCATCTTCATCATCTCGGCACTCTCCATGACGAGGAGGGAGTAGTTCACCCTCGGGGCTGAGGGTATGTACCAGTAGCTATGTGTTTGATCTCTCTCTCTCTCGTGTTCTCTCTCGTGTTCCCTCTATGGCACGATCTTGATGTATCCCGAGCTTTGCTATTGTAGTTGGATCTTATGATGTTTCTCCCCCTCTACTCTCTTGTGATGAATTGAGTTTTCCCCTTTGAAGTTATCTTATCGGATTGAGTCTTTTATGAGAACACTTGATGTATGTATTGCCGTGCTTATCTGTGGTGACAATGGGATATCATGTGCCTCTTGATGTATGTTTTGGTGATCAACTTGCGGGTTTCGTGACATTGGGAACCTATGCATAGGGGTTGGCACACGTTCTTGACTCTCCGGTAGTAGCTTTGGGGCACTCTTTGAAGTACTTTTATGTTGGTTGGATGAATCTGAGATTGTGTGACACATATCGTATAATCATGCCCACGGATACTTGAGGTGACAATGGAGTATCTAGGTCACATTAGGGTTTTGGTTGATTTGTGTCTTAAGGTGTTATTCTATTACGAACTCTTTTATAGATCGATCCGAAAGAATAACTTTGAGGTGGTTTCGTACCCTACCATAATCTCTTTGTTCGTTCTTTGCTATTAGTGGCTTTGGAGTGACTCTTTGTTGCATGTTGAGGGCTTGTTATATGATCTATCTATGTTATTATTGTTGAGAGAACTTGCACCAGTGAAAGTATGAACCCTAGGCCTTGTTTCCTATCTACTATCTATTTTTCACGTGTATCACTATCTCTTCGCCGAACTAGTGCACCTATACAATTTACCATTGTATTGGGTGTGTTGGGGACACAAGAGACTCTTTGTTATTTGGTTGCAGGGTTGTTTGAGAGAGACCATCTTCATCCTATGCCTCCTACGGATTGATAAACCTTAGGTCATCCACTTGAGGGAAATTTGCTACTGTCCTACAAACCTGTGCACTTGCAGGCCCAACAATGTGTACAAGAAGAAGGTTGTGTAGTAGACATTAGGCCGAAGATGTTATTTCGGTGGCAGAGCCTCCGATTACGTCAGAAGGTTCAGAATCTGGGGTTGTGTTCGAAGCCGGACTAATAATGACGGACTCCCCTTCCCATGCCACGGACGGCTTGAACAACCTTTCTAAGAAGATATTAGGTGGGATGGGGTCGCGTCTAGCGCCGATGTGGGCGAGGATATCGGTCGCTTGGTTATTTTCTCTGACCACATGGTGGAATTCGAGCCCCTCGAACCGAGCTGACATTTTGAGGACGGCATTGCGATAAGCCGCCATTTTCGGGTCCCTGGCGTCAAAGTCTCCATTTACCTGAGATATTGCGAGGTTCGAGTCCCCACGCACTTCGAGGCGTTGAATGCCCATGGAGACTGCCATCCGAAGACCATGCTACAGAGCCTCGTATTTGGCTGCAGTGTTGGAGTCTGTGTATAATATTTGGAGGACGTACTGCATCGTGTCTCCGGTGGGGGATGTCAGGACGACACCTGCTCCCAATCCGGCCAGCATTTTAGAGCTGTCAAAATGCATGATCCAATTTGAGTATGCGCCGTACTCTTTAGGGAGTTCGGCCTCTGTCCATTCGGCGATGAAGTCTGCCAGTACTTGCGACTTAATGGCCCGCCGTGGTTTGTATGTTATGTCAAACGGTAGGAGCTCAATAGCCCATTTAGCAATCCGGCCTGTTGCGTCGCAGTTATTTATTATGTCATTGAGTGGTACTTCGGAGGCCACCGTGATCGAACACTCTTGAAAGTAGTGTCATAGTTTCCGGGATGCCATGAAGACTGCATACGCTATCTTTTGATAGTGCGGGTACCGAGATTTGCATGGAGTGAGGACAGTGGACACGTAATATACCGGCTTTTGGAGCGGGAACTTGTGTCCGTCTGCCTCTCGTTCGACGATGAGCACTGCGCTCACAACTTGGTTTGTTGCGGCTATGTATAATAGCATGGGTTCGCCAATGTTTGGCGCGGTCAGGACTGGGTTGGTGGCCAAGAGTGCCTTTATTTCTTTCAGTCCGGCCGTGGACGCATCCGTCAACTTGAAGTGTTCAGTGTGTTGAAGAAGGCGATATAGGGGTAGTGCCTTTTCTCCTAAGCGGGAGATGAAGCGGCTTAAGGCAGCCACACATCCAGTTAGTTTATGGATCTGCTTGAGGTCTGTTGGGATAGCCAACTGTGACAGAGCTCGGATTTTTGCCGGATTGGCTTCAATTCCTCTATTGGAAACGATGAAGCCGAGCAATTTTCCGGAGGGCACTCCGAAGACACACTTCTTCGGGTTGAGCTTGATGTCGTATGTTCGGAGATTATCGAACGTAAGCCTCAAGTCATCTATTAAAGTTTCGACGTGTCTTGTTTTGATGACCACGTCGTCTATGTAGGCTTCTACTGTCTTGCCGGTTTGTTTTTCCAGGCATGTCTGAATCATGCGTTGATAGGTTGCGCCGGCGTTTTTGAGCCCGAAGGGCATGGTGTTGAAACAGAAGGGGCTGTACGGAGTGATGAAGGCCGTTGCGGCCTGGTCGGACTCCGCCATCTTTATTTGATGGTATCCGGAGTATGCGTCGAGGAAACACAATGAGTCGTGTCCTGCGGTGGCATCGATTATTTGATCAATGTGGGGGAGGGGGAAGGGATCCTTAGGGCAAGATTTATTAAGGTCTTTGAAATCGACACACAAGCGCCAGGATTTGTCCTTTTTTGGTACCATTACCAAGTTTGCTAACCAATCCGGATGTTTGATGTCTCTGATAAATCCGGCCTCGAGTAGCTTGGCTAGCTCTTCCCCCATGGCTTGCCGCTTAGGCTCTGAGAAGCATCTAAGAGTCTGCTTGACTGGCTTGTATCCTTTTAGTATATTGAGGTTGTGTTCGGCCAGCCTGCGTGGGATGCCCGGCATGTCTGAAGGATGCCAGGCGAAAATATCCCAATTTTCACGCAGGAAGTCTCGCAGTGTGGCATCTATTGTGGGGTTCATCTGTGTCCCGATGGAAGCTTTCTTCGAAGGGTCCGTTGGGTGGACCTGGAATTTGACTATCTCGTCCGCTAGTTTGAAGGTGGTGGATTTAGGTCGCTTGTCGAGTATCACGTCATCTCTGTCCACTGTTGCTCGCAGTGTTGTCAGTTCTTTGGCTGCGAGGGCTTCTGATAATGCCTCCAGGGCGAGGGCGGCAGGTTTATTTTCGGCGCGGAGTGCGACGTCCGGATCGCTAGCTAGAGTGATGATTCCATTGGGCCTGAGCATTTTGAGCTTCATGTACCCGTAATGGGGTATAGCCTGAAAGCTCGTGAATGTGTCCCGCCCCAAGAGGGTGTGGTATCCACTGCTGAACGGGGCCACTTGGAATGTAATTTCTTCGGACCTGTAATTCTCCGGCGTGCCGAATACCACATCTAGTGTGATTTTTCCCGCGCATTGTGCCTCCCGACTAGGGATGATTCCCCTGAAGGTCGTGCTGCTCCGTTCAATGCGGCTCTTGTCAATTTCCATCTTGTTAAGGGTTTCCTCATAGATGATGTTTAGTCCGCTTCCGCCATCCATGAGCACTTTGGTGAGCCTGAAGCCATCCACGATTGGGCTAAGGACCAAGGCGGTTGGTGCTCGGACTGTTCGGAATTGAGGTTCGTCACTAGCATTGTAAGTTATAGCCGTGTCATTCCATGGGTTTATTGTTGCCATGTGGCAAACTTTTGCGAGGCTGCGCTGAGCTCGCTTGTGCCTATTATTTGAGGCGAAAGTCTCGAAGACTGTAAATACTGTATTGTTTTCTCCGGCGGGATGTTGCTCTGCTGTATGTTTTATGAGGAGACCCTCGCCGCTCTTTGCTACGTGCCAGAGTATCCAACATGCTCTAAGGCTATGCGTTGGCATAGTATCTGGTGTGCTGTGAATCTTGCACGACCCATTTAGCCATTCTCCCAATACGGTTCCGCGCCTTGCGGCGGGCTTTATTTTTTTGGTACTTGAATCGGGTGACTTATGAGAGTTTACCCATTTATTTCGGACAGAGGATTTGGCTAGAGCCGGATTGTCCCAAAAACTTGTTTGGGGTTTTCCAGGCGCTTTCCATCGCGTAGTATTTTTGCACTGCCGCTAAGTTAGCGAAGTGTACTATGTCACGGCGACTTATAGCGTTGAGAATCCCTTTGTCCGTGCAATTTTTGCAAAAGAAGGAGATTGCGTCTGCCTCGCGACAGTCCCTGACCCTGTTTATCACAAGGAGGAATCTGGCCCAGTAATGATGTACTGTTTCTTGGGGCTCTTGTCTGATATGGGAAAGATTGGATAAATCTGGGTGGGTGGGTGGATTTGAATCCGAATCCCGACCCGATCTGGGACCCAGGGGCAAAAAGGCTTCCGAGCTTAACGGCTCGGGTTCTGGGGCGTTGCCCGATTTCTTCGGCCCGCCCCCCGATCCTGAGTCCGAGGCCGGGGTCATGTCCTCCCGCGAGCGAGTGTCTGGCTCGGAGAGCTCAGAAATCCGGATATAGTTCGTCCTCAAAGTAGAGGGGAAATTAGGATGATGCTCTTCCACTACCGATATCTCATGGGTGGCCGGTGGAGAGTGAATCTCCCTTTGGTCAGGTTTAAGCCCGATCTGGTCATAGTCCGTAGCGACGCGTAGGGCGGCGATGCGATCCAAGAGCTCATTGAGGGAGAAGAGCTCCACTGGGTCCATCTGTTCGGCAAATTCTGAATCAATGTGGAGGCTATTTTTAATGACCTGAGAAGTCATTGTCGGCGCGACAGCCGATCGGGCGGTCATAACGAAGCCGCCCAGCCGGAGAGTTTGGCCTAGAGCCAGGGCTCCACCGGAGGTGATGTTGTCTTTGACAACGAGGCGATCCATCAAGCCTTATCGCGACGACACAGTGGAACTCTCAATGAAAGGACCAATGTCGGTGTCAAAACCGGCGGATCTCGGGTAGGGGGTCCCGAACTGTGCGTCTAAGGCTAATGGTAACAGGAGACTTGGGACACGATGTTTACCCAGGTTCGAGCCCTCTCGATGGAGGTAATACCCTACTTCCTGCTTGATTGATCTTGATGATATGAGTATTACAAGAGTTGATCTACCACGAGATCAGAGAGGCTAAACCCTAGAAGCTAGCCTATGGTATGATTGTTGTTGTGTCCTACGGACTAAACCCTCTGTTTATGTAGACACCGGAGGGGGCTAGGGTTACACAGGGTCGGTTTACAGAGGAGGAGATCTACATCCGAATCGCCAAGCTTGCCTTCCACGCCAAGGAGAGTCCCATCCGGACACGGGGCAGAGTCTTCTGTCTTGTATCTTCATAGTCTAACAGTCCGGCCAAAGCATATAGTCCGGCTGTCCGGATACCCCCTTATCCAGGACTCCCTCAATGGGCACCAGAGGGTCACCAGGGGTCCCAGGAGACAGGGGGCGCGCCTAGTAGGGGTGGGTGCGCCCCCACCCTCCTGGTCAGGGTGTGGGCCCCTCTGGTGCTTTCTTCGCTCAATAATTCTTATTTATTCCAAAACTGACTTCCATGGAGTTTCATGATTTTTGGAGCTGTGCAGAATAGGTTTCCAATATTTGCTCCATTTCCAGCCAGAATTCCAGCTGCCGGCATTCCCCCTCTTCATGGTAAACATTGTAAAATAAGAGAGAATAGCCATAAGTATTGAGACATAATGTGTAATAACAGCCCATAATGCAATAAAGATTGATATAAAAGCATGATGCAAAATGGACGTATCAACTCCCCCAAGCTTAGACCTCGCTTGTCCTCAAGCGGAAGTTGATATCGAAAAATATGTCCACATGTTTAGAGATAGAGGTGTCGATAAAAATAAAATACGGACATGAGGGCATCATGATCATTCTTATAACAACAACATATATATATTTTGTTATATGATTTCTTGTGCTCAAGTAACAATCAATTCACAATGTCAAGTATGGTTGAGAAACTTCATTGGGAACTATCAAACTGTAATCTCAGTCATTGAAGCAATTGCAATTTATCATAACATCAGAAAGAGTCAAGAATAGAGCTTTTCAGCAAGTTCACATACTCAATTATCATATAGTCTTCTACAATTGTTAACACTCACGCAATACTTGTGGTTATGGAGTTTCAACCGGACACTGAGAAAGATAGGGGCTTATTGTGTTGCCTCCCAACGTATTCACCATTGGGTGATGTCAATAATAATAATTCATGCTAACGTACACCCAATTGGATATATATATATATATATATATATATATATATATATATATATATATATATATATATATATATATATATATATATATATATATCAAGATCTTTCAAACACGAGGAGCTTGCCAAAGGATAAAATGAAAAAGGGAAAGGTGGAGCTCACCTTGACTCAAGCATAAAGTAAAAATATAAAGTAAAAGATAGGCCTTTCGCAGAGGGAAGCAGAGGTTGTCATGTGCTTTTAGGGTTGGATGCACAAAATCTTAATGCAAACGAACGTCACTTTATATTGCCACTTGTATATGGACCTTTATTATGCAGTCCGTCGCTTTTATTGCTTCCATAACAAGATCGTATGAAGCTTTATTTCTCTGCTCTAATAAGTCATACATATTTAGAGAGCAATTTTTATTGCTTGCAACATGACAACTTACTTGAAGGATCTTACTCAATCCATAGGTAGGTATGGTGGACTCTCATGGCAAAAACTGGGTATAAGGATATTTGGAAGCACAAGTAGTATCTCTACTTGGTGCAAGGAATTTGGCTAGCATGAGGGGGAAAGGCAAGCTCAACATGTTGGGAAGATCAATGACAACATACTTTAACTGAGATGTGAGGAAACATAAACCATTACGTTGTCTTCCTTGTCCAATATCAACTCTTTTAGCATGTCATACTTAATGAGTGCTCACAATCATAAAAGATGTCCAAGACAGTATATTTGCATGTGAGAACCTCTCTCTCCTTATTACTTCCTATTAATTGGAATGATGACCAAAACTACGTTTGTCAACTCTCAACAAATTTTCCCTCATACTTTCTATGTGTGAAGTTTTACTATCCATAAGATCAATACGAACTCTTTTATTCTATTTATTCTTTCTACTTTCTCAGGATCATAGCAAGATAGCAAAGCCCTTGACTCAACACTAATCTTTATTATAGATAGCTCATGGACTCGATTACATAAAGAGATCACAAAGCAAAACTCAAAAACTACTTGATATTAAAACTTCAATCTACTAGATCAAGATACTACTAAAAGGATCGAACTAAATAAAACGGTAAAGATAGGAGTGTGATGGTGATACGATACCGGGGCACCTCCCCCAAGCTTGGCAGTTGCCAAAGGGAGTGCCCATACCCATGTGATTATGTCCTCAGAGGTGGTGAAGTAGGAGTTGTTGATGATGTAGGCTTATCGTCCATCTTCCAACGCATAGGCTCACCATCATAGAAGGATGATCAAGTCTCCGGGATCCTCAAATCTACAGCCAAACTCATCCTCTTGAATCTATATTCATACTCACAGTTTTGGTTTTGCAGGTCATAAATCTGGGCTTGGAGGTGCTCGATTTTCTCTTGAAGCTTAAAGATGGTCTCCCCAATGATCTTGGCATCCAGCTTGTGGTTGCTGGTGAACTCCGTGATCATCATCTGGTTGGCGTTGAGTCCACACTCCACCATCCCTTGGCACTTGAAAACTTGTTGCTCCATGGCTTCGAGCTTTGTCTCCACGCTTCCGGTATGCCTTGGTCCCTCCACATTGCGGATGTGCAGCACCTCCTCATGCATCTCAATGGTTTGAGGGTGTTGCAGTACCTCCGCGAGATAGGGGTTGATAACCTTCTCGAAAAACTTGTCCTTGGGAGCGCTTGGAGACGTCATGGTGCTCTAGATCTGTCAAAAAAATAGCTCGAAATGAAAACAGAGGATATTTGCGTGATATAGTGGTCAAAACCTTTGGGAGATTATATAATGAATTTTTACCGACCAAGATACGTAACATGCAAGAAAACAGAGTCTAGGAGGCACACGAGGTGGCCACGAGATGGGGGGGCGCACCCAGGAAGGTTGGGCACGCCCTCCATCCTCGTGGAGGCCTCATGTCCTTCCCGGACTACTTTTTTCTTTCCGAAATTCTTAAATATTCCAAAACGGATAAAAAATGCTATTAGAATTTTTTTGGAGTCGGTCTACTTACCGTACCACATACCTATTCCTTTTTGGAGTCTGGAACGTTCTGGAAAGTGTCCTTTATGTATTCCTCTGGGG
Source organism: Triticum dicoccoides (assembly GCF_002162155.2). Lineage (NCBI taxonomy): Eukaryota > Viridiplantae > Streptophyta > Magnoliopsida > Poales > Poaceae > Triticum > Triticum dicoccoides. The sequence goes on from NC_041381.1 coordinate 634,580,532, forward strand.
TTACGGTCTCAATAATATTAGTTTCAACATTGATAGGATTACCTGAGATATAATGTTTAGTTCTTTGACCGTTCACCACCCTCAGACTTGTGCCTTTGAAGTTGTTGATTTTTATGGCACCTGAACGATAGACCTCCTCGATAACGTAAGGACCTTCCCATTTAGAGAGAAGTTTTCCTGAAGAAAAAAATCTTAAGTGAGAGTTGAATAATAACACATAATCGCCTAAGTTGAATTCTCGCTTTTGTATCCTTTTATCATGCCAGCGTTTTACTTTTTCTTTCAACAGCTTGGCATTCTCATAGGCTTGGGTTCTCCATTCATCAAGTGAGCTAATATCAAATAACCTCTTCTCACTGGCAAGTTTGAAGTCATAATTGAGCTCTTTAATAGCCCAGTACGCTTTATGTTCAAGTTCAAGAGGTAAGTGACATGCTTTTCCATAAACCATCTTATACGGAGACATAACTATAGGATTTTTGTATGCAGTTCTATAGGCCCATAATGCATCATCAATTTTTTTGGACCAGTTCTTTCTAGATCTATTTCACAGTCTTTTGCAAAATTAATTTGAGCTCTCTATTGCTCAACTCTACTTGACCACTAGACTGCGGGTGATAAGGAGATGTGATTCTATGATTAACATCATACTTAGCAAGCATCTTACGGAAAGCACCATGAATAAAATGTGAACCACCATCAGTCATAAGATATCTATGGACTCCAAACCTTGGAAAAATAATTTCTTTAAGCATTTTAATAGAGGTGTTATGATCAGCACTACTAGTTGGAATAGCTTCTACCCACTTAGTAACGTAATCAACAACAACTAAAATATGTGTAAAACCATTAGAGGAAGGAAAAGGTCCCATATAATCAAAGCCCCAAACATCAAACGGTTCAATAACAAGAGAATAATTCATAGGCATTTCTTGACGTCTACTAATATTACCAATTCTTTGACATTCATCACAAGATAAGACAAACTTACGAGCATCTTTGAAGAGAGTAGGCCAATAAAAACCGGATTGCAATACCTTATGTGCAGTTCTATCTCCAGCGTGGTGTCCTCCATATGATTCAGAATGACACTTGCGTAGGATCTGTTCCTATTCATGCTCAAGTACACAACATCTAATAACACCATCTACTCCTTCTTTATACAGGTGTGGGTCATCCTAGAAGTAATGTCTTAAATCATAAAAGAACTTTTTCTTTTGCTGGTATGTGAAACTAGGTGGTATAAATTTAGCAACAATGTAATTAGCATAATCAGCATACCAAGGAGCAGAACGAGAAGCATTAATGACCGCTAATTGTTCATCAGGAAAGCTATCATCAATAGGTAGTGGGTCATCAAGAACATTCTCTAACCTAGACAAGTTGTCTGCAATGGGGGTTCTCAGCTCCCTTCCTATCAAAAATATGCAAATCAAATTCTTGGAGTAAGAGAACCCATCTAATAAGTCTAGGCTTAGCATCTTTCTTTTCCATAAGATATTTAATAGCAGCATGATCAGTGTGAATAGTAACATCGGAATCAACAATATAAGGTCTGAACTTATCACAAGCAAACACAACTGCTAAGAACTCTTTTTCAGTAGTAGCATAATTTCTCTGGGCAGTATCAAGAGTTTTACTAGCATACTGGATAACATTCAATTTCTTATCGACTCTTTGCCCTAGAACAACACCTACAGCATAATCACTAGCATCGCACATAATTTCAAAAGGTAAATTCCAATCAGGTGGCTGAACAATAGGTGCAGTGATCAAAACTTTCTTGAGTATTTCAAATGCTTCTACACAATCATCATCAAAGACGAAAGGAATATATTTTTGCAATAAATTAGTCAGAGGCCTAGAGATTTTAGAAAAGTCCTTAATGAACCTCCTATAAAAACCGGCATGACCAAGGAAACTTCTTATACCTTTTATGTCCTTTGGACATGGCATCTTTTCAATGGCATCAACTTTAGCTTTATCAACTTCAAGACCTCTCTCGGAAATTTTATGCCCCAAGACAATGCCTTCATTAACCATAAAGTGGCACTTTTCCTAATTCAGCACGAGACTAGTGTCTTCACATCTCTGCAAAACTCGATCAAGGTTGCTCAAGCAATCATCAAAAGAAGATCCATAAATGGAGAAATCATCCATGAATACCTCACAAATCTTTTCACAAAAGTCAGAGAATATAGCCATCATGCATCTTTGAAAGGTAGCAGGTGCATTACATAAACCAAAAGGCATACATCTATAAGCAAAAGTATCGAAAGGGCAAGTAAAAGTAGTTTTTGATTGATCCTTCGCTGACAAAGGTATTTGAGAGAAACCAGAATAACCATCTAGAAAGCAGAAATGTGTGTGTTTGGATAGTCTTTCTAGCATTTGATCAATAAAAGGTAAAGGGTAATGATCTTTCTTAGTAGCTTTATTTTAATTTACAGAAATCAGTTACCATCCTATAACCTGTAATAATTCTTTACGGGATCAATTCATCTTTATCATTAGGAACAATAGTAATACCTCCCTTTTTAGGAACACAATGGACAGGGCTTACCCAATCACTATCAGCAACGGGATAAATTATACCTGCCTCAAGGAGCTTTAGTATCTCCTTTCTTACCACTTCTTTTATTTTGGATTTAACCGTCATTGAGGATCTCTAACTGGTTTGGCGTCTTTCTCCACATTTATTTTGTGGTGGCATAGAGTGGGACTAATGCCCTTAAGATCATACAGAGTATATCCAATAGCAGCACGGTGCTTCTTCAGAGTTTTCAATAATCTTTCTTCTTCTTTCTCTGAAAGGCTAGCACTAATAATAACAGGATATATTTTGTTTTCATCAAGATAAGCATACTTAAGATTATCAGGTAATGGTTTGAGTTCAAACACGGGATCACCCTTGGGTGGAGGGGGATTCCCTAGGATTTCAACAGGTAAGTTGTATTTCAGAATAGGTTCCTGTTGAAGGAACACTTCATCTATTTCCTTTTTTCATTCATAAACATATCATTTTCATGGTCTAGCAAATATTGTTCTAACGGATAAGTAGGAGGCACGGCAATAGAAGCAAGACCAATTATTTCATCTTTACTAGGTAATTATTTATCATGGGGTTGTCTACAAAACTTAGCAAAATTAAACTCATGAGACATATCACCCAAGCCAATTGTAACAATATCCTTTTCACAATAAATCCTAGCTTTAACAGTATTCAAGAAGGGTCTAGCAAATATAATGGGACAAAAGTCATCTTGTGGGGAACCAAGAACAAGGAAATCAGTAGGATATTTAACTTCCCCACACAAGACTTCAACATCTCTAACAAATCCCAACTGGTTTAATGGTGTCCCTATTAGCAAGCTTAATGGTAACATCAATATCTTCTATTTCAGCGGGTCCAATATCATGCATAATTTCTTTATATAAGTCATAGGGTATTGCACTAGCACTAGCACCCATATCACATAAGCCATGATAACAATGATCTCCTATTTTAACAGAAATAACAGGCATGCCTACAACAGGTCTATGTATCTTAGCATATGGTCTAACAATATTAGCAGTCTCACCATAGAAATAAATAACATGTCCATCTAAATTATCATCCAAGAGATCTTTAACCATAGCAATACTAGCTTCAACTTTGATTTGCTCAGGAGGTGTAAAGGTTCTAGTATTACTCTTACGAACAACAATCGAAGTTTTAGCACGATCCTTTATCCTAACAGGAAAAGGAGGTTTCTCAACATAAGTAGTAGGAACAATAGGATCATTATAAGTGATAGTCTTTTCTTCAACTGTAATGGGTGCAACTACTTTTACTTCAATGGGAGGATTATATTTAAACCACTTCTCCTTAGGGAGATCAACGTGAGTAGCAAAAGATTCACAAAAAGAAGCTACTATCTCAGAGTCAAGTCCATAATTAGCGCTAAATCCACGAAAAATATCAGTATCCATAAAAGATTTAACACAATCAAACTTAGGTGTTATACCTGACTCCTTACCATCGCCGGAACCCCAATCTTCAGAGTTGCGTTTAATTCTTTCCAATAAATCCCATTTGAATTCAATAGTCTTCAGCATATAAGAACCAGCACAGGAAGTATCGAGCATGTTGCGATCATTGGGAGAAAGCCGAGCATAAAAGTTTTGACTAATCATTTCTCTGGAGAGCTCATGATTGGGGCATGAATATAATATTGACTTAAGCCCCCCCCCCCCCAAGCTTGAGCGATGCTTTCTCCTTTGCGAGGCCAGAAATTATATATGTAATTACGATCACGATGAACAAGATGCATAGGATAGAACTTCTGGTGAAATTCCAACTTCAATCGTTTATAATTCCAAGATCCCGTATCATCACATAGCCTATACCATGTCAATGCATCTCCCTTCAAAGATAAAGGGAATACCTACCTTTTGACAACATCATCGGGAATACCTGCAAGCTTAAATTATCCACAAACTTCATCCACAAAGATAAGGTGTAAACCGGGATGCAATGTTCCATCTCCTGCAAAGGGATTAGCTAGCAGTTTCTCTATCCACTACTAGAAAAACCCCTACTAATGGCGCACCTAATATGGCCATTAATGGCGCATCTGTGGTGTGCCATTAACAGCACGCCATTAGTACTTTTTACTAATGGCGCACCACCTGGTGCGCCATTAGTATCTGGTATACTAATGGCGCACCGCGGGTGCGCCATTAGTATAGGCCAGCGTGCGCCATTAGTATGCCTCCCAGGGGCCATGTATACCCAGGTGCTTTGGCATACTAATGGCGCACCACCACTGGATGCGCCATTAGTAACCGCGGCATACTAATGGCACACTACCCAGTGATGCGCCATTAGTATGCACTGTCATACTAATGGCGCACTGTCATGTGATGCGCCATTAGTATGAATATTAGGTTTTTTTTGTTTTTTTATTTTCTGTTTTTTGCACAGGTTACAAAATGTATAATTTGACAAAATATAGACAGCACACATCAACAACAGATTCATCGAATACAATAGAAGATTAGTCTTTGAATACAATTCATCATATTAGTCTCCGAATACAATTCATCATATTAGTCTCCGAATTAAAAAGACCGAACAAAGATAGAACATTATATTACAAGTCTCGAGACCGCGAGTAGCGAGTTTGTCTTCACATTACAAGTCGATATCGATCATCTAAACTACCATCACATAGAAGAGAGCTGCAGTCATCACGATGAGCATCATCACGATGAAACTCGTCTTCATCCGGTTCCTCCAACGCTCCCTCCCCTCTCCCGCTAGATAGCGGGCGTATCTAGATTCGGCCTCGGCCCTAGTGGTGTACCCTTTGTAACTGTTACCGCTGAATCGGTGAACCTGTCTCCGACACTCCTCCCAGTCATCGTAGACTCCGGGAACCTTACCCTTGTACACGACATACGTCGGCATCGCTATGCACTAGCCAAACGAAACGTTAGTACCAATTCACAGACAATACATAAGCAATATATAATTATGCAATAGAACGATCGGAAGAGAAAAGCAAGACATTAATAGCATCGATTACATCTAAGTTGAACGACTCTCGAAACCAAAGAGACATACTACAAGTTCATTAAAGTTTAATTACAACATGAGCCAATCGATGTTTCAGAACTAGACAACTCGACTCAAGGGATCGGAGCGTGGATGAAGCCGCCGTCTATCGTGGGAGTCATGAAAGAACGGGCGTTGTCATCCTGCATTTGTAGCATTGTGTCGATGTCACTGTTGGACGGTTGATTTCTGAGGTAGAACTGCCCCGAGGTACGAAGGACATCTTGATGGATGATTTCCGCAAACTCCAACTGGATGCGAAAGAATTCTTGTCGGAGGTCCGCGTCCTGGATTACCGACACGCTCGCGGCCCAATCTTTGAGTTTACTCGGTAGCAGAAGTTGATGATGGTCCCGTACGATCGGCCGCATGTGATGGATGGCGTAGTAGGCACCCTTCTGACCGCCAGGCGGCTGCTTGACGCAGCAGAACGTCGTATTGTGGGAGAACACGTGCTTGCCGTACTTACGAATAGGCCTGGTGAAGGTGCCTCCAGATTGGGCGTAGCCGGGGAGAACATCATCAAGAACCTTCTTGACATTTGTGTAGTCTACGTTCGACTGACGGTCCGGGTCGAAATACGTGGCCATGGAATATTTGGGGCTTAGGAGGATGAGCGTGCAACGTGTGTCACTGCAGAAAACACGGAATGTTAAAAGAAAAACGATCGAAATGTAAGAATTCATATGTTACGGGCCGGTTGAGGGGAGGACTTACTCGGGAAAGTAAGGCACGAGGAAGTTATCCTTATCTTGGTTTGCCAGAATGATGCCTTTGAGGTAAGAACTCGCGACTTGCCGGTCCCCAGCGCTGCCCAAGATCTTGGCACGCATGTAGAAGGGGTCGACTATCACGATGTCCGGGGTCTTGTCGCGAATGATCCGCATCTCCATACTCAGCGAAAATAGCCGAACGAAGGTGTAGTGCAGCGGATGAAGGTTCAACATAGCGTGGATGTCATCAAAACGCAGGACGATCGTACGCCCGATGGAGTTATCCACAAAGCCCTTGCCCTCTGGCACCTTGGCCGCGAAAACCGGGTATGCCACATCCTTCTCCCTGAGACGCCGCTTCTCCAAAGCAAGAACACTGTCATGCAGACTCCGCATAGCACCGGTTGCAGCATTGAGCATATTTGTCGGTAGCATCGCCCTACCCGCCACATGCACCCTCCTTGAGATACCCTGCGGTGAAGGTGGCCCGTCCTGAGCACGGATCGTACTCGGTGCCGGCTGGCTCGCACCCTTCTTAGTCTTTCTTTTGCGTGCCTTCTTCTTCTCCTGTAATGGCACCGAGTTCTGCTCACATACCGCCTTCTTGAGTGTGTTGGGGCTGATAATATTTCGCACCTCGCCTATCTGAGGCTCGGTGAAGTCGGCAGCTGGAGGCGTCTCCTGAGAGCTGAACGCCAGACGGCGCCTGTTGCAACTTGGCTTCTCCGCGGTATGAGCTAGATCGCACACGTCTTTTGTTGGGTTTGGTTCTGGAGAAGGAGGCCCCATGAAGTCGCCATCGTACCCATGCTCGGCAAAGTACTGATCGACGTTGCCAAATGTATCATCGTCGTCGTCGTCGTCGTTCTGATCCTGTGCCATATGCATGTTTGGATCCAGTGGCATAGGGATGTCCGACACCGTTACGGCGGTCTTGCCATGGGGCCGACTTGGCGCTGGCACGACTGGCGGTGTTGTCTTTGGGGTGGTGTCCCCCGCCCCCAAACGAATCTGGCTCTTCGGCCAAAGCAGGGGCCAGCTCAGGCAGGCGCTGAGGGTCATCACGTCTTCATCGTCGGCCCCGACGGGTCGAATCGGAGGTAACAAGTCGTCGCAGCCTGGCAGCACCCGAACCAGTTGAACCCTAAACAAGTTGGGTGGCATCTGGGTACCGTGGAACAAGGGGTTGCCCGGTTGAACGATTTTGCCCTTGGCGACATCGACCAACTCATTGTTCACGAAGTGGAGGAGAGTGCACGGAACGTCGGCGGCGCCCTGCGAAAACATGTAGGGCGTCAGGGATGCCCAGTCAAAGGCAAGGAGATGAAGTCCTCGGTCGAGAGAGGCTTAATTAGTTACCGTGATGATGGCGTCGAGCTCGGCTAATGTCGAGGCACCGCCAACGGCGGGCGTGCAGTTGACGGAGGGGCCGCTTGCTGAAGAGGTGCCGGCCGGCGTACACCCGGGTGCATTAAGCTCCTGTGCCGGCGTCGGAGACACCAATGCCGCCTCCGCCGGAGGCACCAATGGCCCCGCCATCACATTATGCGAGTTGCTGGCCGTGAAGCTAGGAATCGGGGGCGGCCCTGTTGGCCGCCCGCAATCCACGCACTCAACCCCGAGATCAAGGTAGGCACAAGGGCGGTGATCGTCGCTCCGAGTCGTTGTTCCACTTGCTCTTGGACAATCTCCGGAATCCGCGCCACCTGTGCCTTGAGTTCTTGAACCTCTCGCGCCTGGCTTTCCGAGCTGGTCTTTTTCTCCTTCCGCACACCACTGGTATAGTATGACCCCCATTTTGTCGACAAGCCTTTGCCGGCCACACGACCAGCTGACGTCGGCTTACTGAGCTTATCCTTGTTCTTCATTACATTCAACCCCCTATTTAGAGTGGTGTCCCAAGGGTTGCTCTTAGTCGACCCCGCGCTACTGCTTTCAGTCGCCTGCGGAAGGAATGTGAACCATTTAGAAATTTGGCTTCATTAATTAGAATGCAACCATATGGAGCTAATTACGCGGGGGTGTATTCCTTACCAGAACAAGCTCAAGCTGCCTGGTCTTCGGATCCGTGGTAAGCTCCTTTGTTTTCGGGTCCTTCTTGTACCGGGCCCTAACAAAGTTCCTGGTCTGCTTGTCACCGTATTTATCGAAGAGGGGCGGTAGGCCTTGCTCGGCACGGTCCGCCTCCTCCTTGTCCCATATAGGCTCCGCCACTCTGTAACCACCGGGACCGAGTGTGTGTTCCCCTATGTTCAGCTCCCGCATTTGTTTCCCCCACTCACTTGATTGGGAGCTTGCGGTGCTCGAGCAATTGATCTTGAAGTCGTTGTAGTCATCTTCGGTGATCGAAGGATTTTTCTCCTTGATCTTCTGATAACTCTCACCTTTCTCGATCATTCTCTTCACATTGCTTTTCCAAGTAGACAGGGCCTTGCTCATCTTCGTGAGGGCAGCATTGTTCACTTTATTCCCTTTGAGGCTTGTGTTTTCAAATTCAGCGGGGAACTTGTATCGTTCGTGCAGCTTCGTGAAGAGGAGGTGGCGCAAATTCCCTCGGTCAGGATGCCTCAGGTTCTCGGTGTTGATCGAGACGGTGCTCCGGACAATGCACCCGAGCTAAAGCGAGTACCCCTTGACTATTCGCTCGGGCGCCGTTGGAGTCCACTTCAGTAACTTCCTCCTTGAGGGTGCGGAGCACGATCGGGCGCCGGTCCTTCCGTTGCCTCTTCGGTTGGCTGCCATCTGTGCGTGCGCCGCCATCATCAGTGGTGGCATCCTCGGCGGCACCATCAGTGGTGGCATCAGTGTGGTCATCCTCGGCGGCACCATCCGTGGTCTCAGGATCGGTGGGGAAGGCGGCGGCCTCATACAAGTGAGGTTGTTCCTCCATCTCCTGGGACAGCTCCCAGAATGCCTTGCCGCCCGAACCCCCGGCCTCATCGTTGTGGGCCATGTTTCTCTCTAAATAGAAACAAAGTTTGGTCAAAAAGTTGGTTATTGTCAAGGAACAAGATCTCTAAGTTGACCAAATAACCTAATTCTCGAGGAATGTCGCCAAAAAGTTGGTTATTGTCAAGGAACAATTGAGAGATGTTTGTGATATTGCCTAGGTGTTTTGGGATAGAACCTGTTAGTGTGTTGTTGCTAAGGTCCAAGTCCACGTTCTCAGGGTAACCTAGTTCTTGAGGGGTGTGTCTAGAAAGTTGGTTGCTGCAAAGATACAAGGTTGTGAGTTTGGTCAAATTGCCTATGATGTTTGTGATATTGCCTTGGATGTTGAAGGCACTGTTGCATGATGCAGTGGTACAGCCAGCATGGGACCTCATCTTTGCAGGCTAATTTTCTAGATTGTAACACTGGGATTTGTGCACAAGCTAAGCTAGCTAAGACAGTAGCTTCCTTGCAACCCACAAAAGACAAAGGAAAAGGGGTGAAAAGGGGGAGATGGTTAGCTTTCATGAGCAGGCAACATCTTCCTAACCCCCTTCTTCTTGTCTCCTCTCACTATCTCTCTCACACACATGGCAAGCAAGGGTGTCTGAGTGTGTGAAAAAAATACTAAACTAATCCAACCACTAAAGCAAATTAATTTTTATTTCGGTTGAGAATCGGGCACCTTCTAGGTCAAGAAAATTGGGCATGACCTTTGCTAATTTTCTTGACCTTGGAGTGCCCCATTTCTCAACCGAAACGGAAATTAATCAACATTTCAGGAGAAAGGGGTCATTTTAGAAGATCACAAGTAGCAGCAGCATCACTTGACAAAATCACAACTAGCAGCAGCTCGCAGATAGCAGCAGCAGCATCACTTGACAAGTAGTACAGCAGCAGCAGCAGCATGCATGCACTGGTCCATGGCACAAAGTCCATGACCCAGAACAGAGCACTTTACTAAAAATGAAGAAGAAAAAAGGCATGCATGCACTGGTTGTAGCAAATCATCATTTCTGAATCAAAACAACAATTAGGACAGGGAAATTATGACACACTTCTGAAGAAAAAATGATTTGTGTAATCTGGTTGGTACTCTTACAGTTGCATAAATTGAAAAAAAATTGATCTGTGTGATCTGGGTTACATTATCAGCAACCTTGCATTTCATTTTATACAAAGGAGCTCACAAAGGCCATGTCATGCTTCGCAATATTTGTTTACTGAAACTAAATGAACAAGAGCAAAGATGCACTAAAGGTTCTGCTGGACATGCTTTATGTCTAACACTCCTATGTTTAAGATATGCATAACATTCAATCTGGATCAATCTCACACTATGAACATAGGAAAAATTATCACTCCCTTTTGAGTGAATCGAACCACAACAACAAATCAAATCTGGGGCTCACATGAGGAGTAAGACGACGCTTGGGCTTGTTGGAGTCTTTCTTGGCCTTGCTCTTCTTCACCACAAGTCTGCATCACCACAGAAACAATAGCAGAAAAGCGAATCAGAACCCAACGCGAAACAACATCAGGAAAACTAAAGCAGAACAACCACCGGAAATGAGTCCATCACCTAAAACCAAGCAGATGATAACATTGAGTAAGAAAGACTGATGAGATGTGCTGGTTTACCTAAAACCATTTCCTTGATAACACTCATTTCCGTCTAAGGTGAAATAAACATATGCATGCCAAGGTGAAATAGTACAAAGAAAGCACTCATCAGGTAGCAGTGCATACAAAATCCCTGTTTTACTAGTAGCAAATACTCTATGTGTTAGCAGTAGTAAAAACTATACAAAATCCTTGTTTTACTAGTAGCAAATACTCTATGTTAGCAGTAGTAAAAACTCATGGAGTACCAAATTCAAATAAAAAAAATGTTGTAGCTAACAGAAGTATGGAAATGTTGTTAACAACTCGAGTCAGAAAAGGTAGGAGTCTCTTAAGAGAGACACAACTGATACTGATCAAATATAATAACATAGCACAAAAATAGGTAGGTACATTGACTTCTTTAAAGACAATAAGCAGGACCAACAGATTCACATGTTACATCAGTATGAAGTTACAATGGTAGATGCCAGGTGTGAAAAGGATATGGCAAAAAATTATGCTCAGAACAGAGGATATGCAGATTGGGCCGGGGGAAGCAGAGTTAGCCATATTCAAAAATGAAAAAATAGTAAATGGTCTACCTACAGTATTATCCTTCCAGCATGAAGATGTGAGTACATACTAAGTAGCATCGGCACAAGATAAACAGAAATGAACAATCCAAAAGATGCAGTATGAGTATGTACATTACAAGGAACAGTTTTTTGCATTGACAACAGAAGCTATGCTAACAAATTTGTATTGTAGGTACAGGAAATGTGCCAGAAATCATATAAGCATACCCAATTACACACATGGTACTTAGATCACACTGTCAATTCATACTACACGAGTCACTCTTATGAGATAATGGCATGCAGCTGTATGCAGCTACTTGACCATTACAATTTAGGCCTAGTTTGGCAGCGCAGTTTTTAAAATACTGTAGTATTTCAAAACATCGATATTGCAATGCATGTGCAATGAATACTACAGTTTCTAAAAAGCTGCAATTTTCTCAGCTTTAGAAAAACTACCGATATGTTTGGTTGGTGTTGTTTTACTGTAGTTTTGACCAATAGTTACACAACTTTAATCTAGCTTCATACACCTACCGAGCTACACGACCAGATCACTAATGACCACCCGGCTGCATGCAACGTTGTATGATCTTTTCTAGGAAGTTGGAGACTTGATCGGCTGTAGCTAATTACAAAGAATATGAATCAGTATCCTGGTGGTGCATGCCTTGGAGAGGAATGAATCAATACTATGAAACCATACTGCAGTATGGCTAGTTATGGTTACAGACCAAGATGTACGGTAGTCAACGAGTGGATGACACGAACGAGTTTTCCTCAGTTTGAGAAAAAAGAGGTCCGGACCTCTTTTTTTAATACTCCAAAAAAACCACAGTATCAATAATACCTCTGTTTATGAAGCTACAGTTTTTGGTATAGCCAAACACCTCTAAGTATTCTAAACTACAGTTTTTCAAAAAACTGTGGTATTCTAGTTATACTTTGAAAATACTTTGCATCCAAACGGGCCTTATTCTACACGAGTCACTCTTATATAATATAATTGAACAACACACTGCCATGCATTTACTGGACTATGACCAGGTGCAAGTTGATGAGAATCATCATGCTGAAACTGATACAACCACATCATATCCTTCTAACGTTCCTAGTTCACACAGAAAACACTTCACCAACAACACATAATTGCAATCTGGATCAATCTCACACTATGAACATATGGAGATGGGATGGGAGGAGGAAAGGGGATAGGGGTCGGGGTGGTAGCTTACCTTGGAGGAGCGGGCCGGGGTGGAGGAGGCGGTCGGAGAGGATAAGGTGCTCCGGCGACGGGTGGTGGTGGTGGTGCTCCGGCGACGGTGGTGTGGACGGGGCGGCGTCCGGGCGGCGGGGTC
>NC_041381.1:634595145-634622511 GCF_002162155.2 Triticum dicoccoides
TATCTGTCCTTGTCGTTACCGGTGTAGGATTCCATCGTTACCCCGGAGTTCTGATAACCATCGCTCTTCATGTCCTTGGCCTCGGTGTAGAATGTGTAGCCGTTGATATCGTACGCCTCATAGGTCATCAGGTTGTGCTCGGCGCCCTGTGACAAGGCGAATATGAGTTGTTCTTCCGCGGAAGAATCCTCATGTAAAGGGTACGACAGAAGCTTCTGCTTGAACCAACGCGTGAAACATGAGTTGTGCTCTTTGAGTATATCTCCGTCCGTCCTCTGTTGGCCTCGGTCATTGTACGTCTTCTTAATAAAGGTTTTGTGCTCTACCACCCAAGGATCGACCACGTCTATGTGTTGTAGCGCGACTAGGTTTGCTCTTTCAAAGTCGGCGAGTCGACCCTCGAAGTCGACATGCATTTCGCGGCGACCCTCACGGTGACCGCATCCAGCGAGCCTGCTGAGGTGCCTGTTGACGGGCAGACCAATGGGGTTCTTGATGCCTAGATAATTCGTGCAGTAGGAGATGCACTCTTCGGTCAGAAAGCCCCTGGCTATGCTTCCTTCTGGACGTGACATGTTGCGAACGTATCCTTTGATGACACCATTCATCCTTTCGAACGGCATCATGCTGTGCAGGAACGTCGGCCCGAGTTGGATGATATCCTCCACTATATGGACTAGCAGATGCACCATAATGTCGAAGAATGCGGGCGGGAAGTACATCTCAAGCTCGCATAGTATCACCACGATCTCTTCCTGTAGCCTTCTGAGTTGCCTCACGCCAATCAACTTCCAAGAGATGACGTCGAAGAAGTTGCATAGGCCAAATAGCGTTTCACAGACATGCGCGTCCATGATTCCACGGATTGCAACTGGAAGTATCTGCGTCATCAGCACGTGACAGTCGTGAGACTTCATCCCGCTGAACTTCTGCTTCGCTGGGTCTAGGTATCTGCTTATCTTCCCCGCGTAACCGTAAGGAAGTTTTACTCCTAGGAGGCAGGTGAAAAACTGCTCGATCTCCTCCTGACTTAGAGTGAAGCACGCAGGAGGGTAGTCATTTCCGGTCTTCTTGGCCTTTTTGCCTTTGCGACGACTTTCTGTGTCCTGCTTCGCCTCATCATCATCATCATCATCATCATCATATATAGCGTGAAGCTCCTGCCTGATGCCCATTGATTTCAAGTCTGCCCTTGCTTTCGGCCCATCTTTGGTCCTCTCTGGCATGTTGAGCAGGGTACCAAGCAGACTCTCGCACACGTTCTTCGTGATATGCATGACATCAAGGCTGTGAGGCACACGGTGGATCTTCCAGTACGGCAAGTCCCAGAAAACAGACCTCGTTTTCCATACCTTCAGCAGCGGCTCTGGCGCCTTTCGCTTCTTTCCCGGCTCTGGCGCCTTTTGCTTCTTTCCCGGCAGTGGGCAGTCTTTCCAATTTTTCAACAGCTTATCTATTTCCTCGCCGCTCCTCGTACACGGGCGTTTTCGGGGTTCGGTTTCACCATCGAACAGATCCTTGCGTTTCCTCCACGGGTCATCGTCGCGAAGCCACCTTCGATGTCCCATGAACACGGTTTTCGAAGACCCGGGATCTCTATCTAGCTGGCGATACGTTGTGTCATCCATGCACCTTACGCATCCAGAAAATCCGTGGACTACCTGCCCCGCAAGATATCCGTAACCAAGATAGTCGTGCACCGTCGTGAGCAGTGCGGCTCTCATAGGGAAATATTCTTTCTCTGCGGCGTCCCACGTATTGGCTGGCGTTTTCCACAGCGTGTCAAGCTCCTCTTTCAGCAGCCCCAGATACAGATTGATGTCGTTCCCTGGTTGTTTCGGCCCTTCAATTAGCATACTCATGTGAATGTACTTCCTCTTCATGCACAACCAGGGGGGAAGGTTGTACATCCACACAAACACAGGCCAGGTGCTATGTGTGCTTCTCTGGCTGCCAAACGGATTGACTCCATTGGTGCTCGCGCCCAGCACGATGTTCCTTGGATCGTTCCCAAATTCTGGGTATTCGAAGTTCAACGCTTGCCACTGGCTCGCATCCTTAGGGTGACTCAGCATCTTGTCTTTTTTTATCTATCTCCGGATCATTTGCGTCATCTTCTCGCTTCTTCTCCTCCCTATCCGCGTGCCAACGCAGGAGCTTTGCTACCTTAGGATCCACGAAATACCGCTGCAGACGAGGAGTGATCGGAAAGTACCACACCACTTTTCGAGGAGCTTTCTTCCTCTTCTTGTATCGAGTGACACCGCACATCGGACATATGGTAGACTCCGCGTGCTCGTCCCGATAAATGATGCAATTGTTCATGCACACATGGTATTTCACGTGCGGTAAATCCAGAGGACACACGATTTTCTTTGCCTCCTCCAAACTGGTCGGGCACTTGTTCCCCTTGGGAAGACGTTCGTGCCAGAATGACATGTTCTCGTCGAAGCATGCGTCGGTCATTTTGTGTTTTACCTTCATCTCCAGAGCCATGAGCGTTACTTTCAGGCGGGTATCCTCGGGCCTGCATCCTTCATACAATGGAGTAACCGCGTCTAACTCAAGTTGATCCATCTTGGCTTTCTCTCGGGCGGCACCTCTTGCGTTATCCGTCTGCTTGAGAAGCAGCTCTTGAATATGAGGGTCCTGCACCCAGCCCATCGATGGTCCAGCGTCGTCTGCTCCGCCGGCATCATCATCATGTCCTGCATCTTCTACATGATGACTGTGTACAGCATCACCGTCGTGATCATCTCCTGGGGATTCTTCGTCTTCTCGCCCCCCCCCCCCGAGCCGCGGTGGTTGTCTTGCTGCCCTTCCTCATTTCTTGCCCGGCCCCCATGGACGACTTCGTAGTCATCTTCATCACCATGCCACCGATAGCCATCCATGAAACCACGCAAGAGCAGGTGGTCCCGCACCTGCCCAAAAGGGTCCGCAATAAGGCTATTCAGCTTGCATCTTCGACACGGACATATCATCTCCGTCTCGTTCTTTTGAAGCATCTCGGCCTTCGCGGACCTCAAAAACCTATTCACGATGCCTTCGGTCATCGTGCGGACCATGGTCGCCTGCGGGGTAGAGCAAAACGATATTTTAGAACCAAGAAAAAATTTGGCATGACTTTCCCTAAAAATAGGACCAAAAAGAATGCTTAATGCCAAAATTCTCGCCGAAACGGAAATGAATCAACATTCCGGCAAAATATTCGCATTTCAAATACCGGTACACCTCCAAACACAAACACATATGAAACACCACAAACATATGCAACACCACGAACATACATAGATCTAGCTAGGCCATAAAAAGTGCATGTGCACATTGTTGTAGGGAGAACAACATAAATATAGCTTCCCCCCTTACTTACCTAGAAAAACAAGGTAACTTAACCACTTAATTTGAATGAATCTATGGTGGAAATGAGGTGAAAAAGAGGAGGCACCCGAGACAAGGAGGAGGCAGTGGAGAGAATGAAGTGGGGAGAAAGTGAGTGTGGGAGGAGAGGCTGTCCAAAATATCTTGTTGCTGCCCACTTACTAATGGCGCACCAGCAACAAATGCGCCATTAGTAATCCAGGTTACTAATGGCGCACCCCCTGGTGGTGCGCCATTAGAACTTTTGCAAAAAAAAGGAATAAAAGCAATAATAAAAAAAATAACATTAGTGGCGCACCTTCTGGCTGGTGCGCCATTACTAGTTACAACTAGTAATGGCGCACCACCAGGGGATGCGCCATTAGTATGTTTGGACAGGCGCACTAGTTCAAAAAAAAAATTGGTACTAATGGCGCACCGTGGTCAGGGTGCGCCATTAGTAGTTTCAACACTAATGGCGCATCAGAACTAATGGCGCACCACTTGTCTGGTGCGCCATTAGTGTCATTTCCATCTATAGCCCTTTTCCTAGTAGTGATCATACCTGAAGGAATCTCAAAGTAAATATTTTTAGTAGGTTCAGTAGGTTGAGGAGCAACTCTTTGCTCTTCTGGTCGGGGTGAAGATACCCCGAACAAGCCCCTCAAAGGATTAGTTTCCATAGTAACAAGTGACAGAAAATTTCAGCACACTATATAAATGTTTCCTTACCAAGTTCCACTCACCAAAGGCGCTTCACTCCCCGGCAACGGCGCCAGAAAAGAGTCTTGATGACCCACAAGTGTAGGGGATCTATCGTAGTCCTTTCGATAAGTAAGAGTGTCGAACCCAACAAGGAGCAGAAGGAAATGACAAGCGGTTTTCAGTAAGGTTTTCTCTGCAAGCAGTGAAATTGTAGGTAATAGATAGTTTTGTGATAAGATAAATTGTAACGAGTAACAAGCAATGAAAGTAAATAAAGTTCAGCAAGGTGGTCCAATCCTTTTTGTAGCAAAGGACAAGCCTGGACAATTTCTTATAATGAGAAAACGGCACCCGAGGACACATGGGAATTATCGTCACGCCAGTTTTCATCACACTCATATGATTCGCGTTCGGTACTTTGATAATTTGATATGTGGGTGCACCGGTGCTTGGATACTGCCCTTACTTGGACAAGCAACCCACTTATGATTAACCCCGATTGCAAGGATTCGCAACTACAAAAGAAGTATTAAGGTAAACCTAACAACATCATTAGACATATGGATCCAAATCAGCCCCTTACGAAGCAACGCATAAACTAGGGTTTAACCTTCTATCACTCTAGCAACCCATCATCTACTTATTACTTCCCAATGCCTTCCTCTAGGCCCAACTAATGGTGAAGTGTCATGTAGTCGACGTTCACATAACACCACTAGAGGAGAGACGACATACATCTCATCAAAATATCGAACGAATACCAAATTCACATGACTACTAATAGGAAGACTTCACCCATGTCCTCAGGAACAAACGTAACTACTCACAAAGCATATTCATGTTCATAATCAGAGGAGTAATAATATGCATTAAGGATCTGAACATATGATGTTCCACCAAATAAACCAATTAGCATCAACTACAAGGAGTAATCAACACTACTAGCAACCCACAGGTACCAATTTGTGGTTTTGGATACAAGATTGGATACAAGAGATGAACTAGGGTTTGAGAGGAGACGGTGCTGGTGAAGATGTTGATGGAGATTAACCCCCTCCCGATGAGAGGATCGTTCGTGATGACGATGGTGATGATTTCCCCCTCCCGGAGGGAAGTTTCCCCGGCAGAACAGCTCTGTCGGAGCCCTAGATTGGTTTCGCCAAGGTTCCGCTTCGCGACTGCGGGGTTTCGTCTCGCAAGCTTGCCTTTGATTTTTTTCCAGGGTGAAAGTCTTGATATAGCAGAAGATGGGCACCGGAGGGCCACCAGGGGGCCCAGGAGATAAGGGGCGCGCCCAGTAGGGGTGAGCGCGCCCCCACCCTCTTGGCCAGGGTGTGGCACCCCTCTGGTGCTTTCTTCGCCCAATAATTATTATTAATTCCAAAACTGACTTCCATGGAGTTTCATGATTTTTGGAGCTGTGCAGAATAGGTTTCCAATATTTGCTCCTTTTCCAGCCAGAATTCCAGCTGCCGGCATTCCCCCTCTTCATGGTAAACCTTGTAAAATAAGAGAGAATAGCCATAAGTATTGAGACATATTGTGTAATAACAACGCATAATGCAATAAATATTGATATAAAAGCATGATGCAAAATGGATGTATCACCCCCTACCCGAGATCCGCCGGTTTTGACACCGACAATGGTTGCCGAGGCAGGGCACGGTCTCGACGATGTCCTCCTCATCATCGTCATTGTCGCCGGACACTTCCTCGCCTGCAACATCGCTTTCCTTGTAGGCGGCCGCCACCTCTGCCAACCCGCTGGCAGTACTACCAGCGGGCGAGGCTGATCTCACGGGCGGAGCGGTAGGACTCGAGTAGCGCCTCTTGCTCCACCAGGTCCGTCTCCAGTGCGACCACCCTGCCAGCGGCGAGCTCCTTTTCTGCTTGCACGTGCTCTTGGAGGAGGTGGTTGTTGTAGGCAGCATCGGCCTGTACCCCACAGAACTGCTCCCCCGCTCCTCCTGCACCATGTCCATGTAATGCACACGTGCCTCGCCGTTGGTCATGAAGGAAATATGCCCTAGAGGCAATAATAAAGTTATTATTTATTTCCTTATTTCATGATAAATGTTTATTATTCATGCTAGAATTGTATTAACCGGAAACATGATACATGTGTGAATACATAGACAAACATATAGTCACTAGTATGCCTCTACTTGACTAGCTCATTAATCAAAGATGGTTTTGTTTCCTAACCATAGAAATGTGTTGTCATTTGATTAATGAGGTCACATCATTAGGAGAATGGTGTGATTGACATGACCCATTCCGTTAGCCTAGCACTTGATCGTTTAGTATGTTGCTATTGCTTTCTTCATGACTTATACATGTTCCTGTAACTATGAGATTATGCAACTCCCGTTTACCGGAGGAACACTTTGGGTACTACCAAACGTCACAACATAACTGGGTGATTATAAAGGAGTACTACAGGTGTCTCCAAAGGTACATGTTGAGTTGGCGTATTTCGAGATTAGGTTTTGTCACTCCGATTGTCGGAGAGGTATCTCTGGGCCCTCTCGGTAATGCACATCAATATAAGCCTTGCAAGCAATGTGACTAATGAGTTAGTTAGTTGCGAGATGATGTATTACGTAACGAGTAAAGAGACTTGCCGGTAACGAGATTGAACTAGGTATTGGATACCGACGATCGAATCTCGGGCAAGTAACATACCGATGACAAAGGGAACAAAGTATGTTGTTATGCGGTTTGACCGATAAAGATCTTCGTAGAATATGTAGGAGCCAATATGAGCATCCAGGTTCCACTATTGGTTATTGACCGAGAATAGTTCTAGGTCATGTCTACATAGTTCTCGAACCCGTAGGGTCCGCACGCTTAAGGTTTCGATGACAGTTATATTATGAGTTTATGAGTTTTGATGTATCGAAGTTTGTTCGGAGTTCCGGATGTGATCACGGACATGACGAGGAGTCTCGAAATGGTCGAGACATAAAGATTGATATATTGGAAGCCTATGTTTGGACATCGGAAAGGTTCCGGGTGAAATCGGGATTTTACCGGAACACCGGGGGGTTACCGGAACCCTCCCGGGGGTTAATGGGCCTTAGTGGGCCATGAGGGAGAAGAGGAGGGCCGGCCAGGGCAGGCCACGCGCCCCCTCCCCCCTAGTCCGAATAGGACAAGGAAGGGGGGGCGGCGCCCCCCTTTCCTCTTTCCCCTCCCCCATTTCCTTCTCCACCAAGGCAAGAGGGGGGAGTCCTACTCCCGGTGGGAGTAGGACTCCTCCAGGCGCACCCCAAGGGGGCCGGACGCACCTCCCCCCCCTCCTTTATATACGGGGGCAGGGGGGCACCCCATAACACACAAGTTGATCTACGGATCGTTCCTTAGCCGTGTGCGGTGCCCCCCTCCACAATATTCCACCTCGGTCATATCGTTGCGGAGTTTAGGCGAAGCCCTGCGCCGGTAGAACATCATCATCGTCACCACGCCGTCATGCTGACGGAACTCATCCCCGAAGCTTTGCTGGATCGGAGCCCGGGGATCGTCATCGAGCTGAACGTGTGCTGAACTCGGAGGTGCCGTACGTTCGGTGCTTGGATCGGTCGGATCGTGAAGACGTACGACTACATCAACCACGTTGTGCTAACACTTCCGCTTACGGTCTACGAGGGTACGTGGACAACACTCTCCCCTCTCATTGCTATGCCATCACCATGATCTTACGTGTGCGTAGGAAATTTTTTGAAATTACTACGTTCCCCTACAGTGGCATCCGAGCCTAGGTTTTACGCGTTGATGTTATATGCACGAGTAGAACACAAGTGAGTTGTGGGCGATACAAGTCATACTGCTTACCAGCATGTCATACTTTGGTTCGGCGGTATTGTGAGATGAAGCGGGCCGGACCGACATTACGCGTACGCTTACGCGAGACTGGTTTCACCGTTACGAGCACTCGTGCTTAAAGGTGGCTGGCGGGTGTCTGTCTCTCTCACTTTAGTTGAATCGAGTGTGGCTACGCCCGGTCCTTGCGAAGGTTAAAACAACACCAACTTGACGAACTATCGTTGTGGTTTTTATGCGTAGGAAAGAACGGTTCTTGCTAAAGCCCGTAGCAGCCACGTAAAATTTGCAACAACAAAGTAGAGGACGTCTAACTTGTTTTTGCAGGGCATGTTGTGATGTGATATGGTCAAGACGTGATGCTATATTTTATTGTATGAGATGATCATGTTTTGTAACCGAAGTTATCGGCAACTGGCAGGAGCCATATGGTTGTCGCTTTATTGTATGAAATGCAAACGCCCTGTAATTGCTTTACTATATCTCTAAGCGGTAGCGATAGTCGTAGAAGCAATAGATGGCGTAACGACAACGATGCTACGATGGAGATCAAGGTGTCGCGCCGGTGACGATGGTGATCACGACAGTGCTTCGGAGATGAAGATCACAAGCACAAGATGATGATGGCCATATCATATCACTTATATTGATTGCATGTGATGTTTATCCTTTATGCATCTTATCTTGCTTTGATTGACGGTGGCATTTTAAGATGATCTCTCACTAAATTATCAAGAAGTGTTCTCCCTGAGTATGCACCATTGCGAAAGTTCTTCGTGCTGAGACACCACGTGATGATCGGGTGTGATAGGCTCTACGTTCAAATACAACGGGTGCAAAACAGTTGCACACGCGGAATACTCAAGTTAAACTTGACGAGCCTAGCATATACAGATATGGCCTCGGAACACGGAGACCGAAAGGTCGAGCGTGAATCATATAGTAGATATGATCAACATAATGATGTTCACCATTGAAACTACTCCATCTCACGTGATGATCGGACATGGTGTAGTTGATATGGATCACGTAATCACTTAGAGGATTAGAGGGATGTCTATCTAAGTGGGAGTTCTTAAGTAATATGATTAATTGAACTTTAATTTATCATGAACTTAGTCCTGGTAGTATTTTGCAAATTATGTTGTAGATCAATAGCTTGCGTTGTTGCTTTCATATGTTTATTTTGATATGTTCCTAGAGAAAATTTTGTTGAAAGATGTTAGTAGCAATGATGCGGATTGGATCCGTGATCTGAGGTTTATCCTCATTGCTGCACAGAAGAATTATGTCCTTAATGCACCGCTAGGTGACAAACCTATTGCAGGAGCAGATGCAGACGTTATGAACGTTTGGCTAGCTCAATATGATGACTACTTGATAGTTTAGTGCACCATGCTTAACGGCTTAGAATCGGGACTTCAAAGACGTTTTGAACGTCATGGACCATATGAGATGTTCCAGGAATTGAAGTTAATATTTCAAGCAAATACCCGAGTTGAGAGATATGAAGTCTCCAACAAGTTCTATAGCTAAAAGATGGAGGAGAATCGCTCAACTAGTGAGCATGTGCTCAGATTGTCTGGGTACTTCAATTGCTTGAATCAAGTGGGAGTTAATCTTCCAGATAAGATAGTGATTGACAGAATTCTCTAGTCACCATCACTAAGTTACTAGAACTTCGTGATGAACTATAGTATGCAAGGGATGACGAAAATGATTCCCGAGCTCTTCGTGATGTTGAAATCGACGAAGGTAGAAATCAAGAAAGAGCATCGAGTGTTGATGATTGACAAAACCACTAGTTTCAAGAAAAGGGCAAAGGGAAAGAAAGGGAACTTCAAGCAGAATGGCAAGCAAGTTGTCACTCCCACGAAGAAGCCCAAAGCTGGACCAAAGCCTGAAACTGAGGGCTTACACTGCAAAGGAAATGGTCACTGGAAACGGAAATACCCTGAATATTTGGTGGATAAGAAGGATGGCAGAGTGAACAAGGGTATACTTGATATACATGTTATTGATGTTTACCTTACTAGTGTTTATAGTAACCCCTGAGTATTTGATACTTGTTCGGTTGCTAAGATTAGTAACTCGAAACAGGAGTTACAGAATAAACAGAAACTAGTTGAGGGTGAAGTCATGATGTGTGTTGGAAGTGGTTCCAAGATTGATATGATCATCATCGCACACTCCTTTCGGGATTAGTGTTGAACCTAAATAAATGTTATTTGGCGTTTGCGTTGAGCATGAATATGATTTGATCATGTTTATTGCAATATGGTTATTCATTTAAAATCAGAGAATAATTGTTGTTCTGTTTAAATGAATAAAACCTTTGATGGTCATACACCCAATGAAAATAGTTTGTTGGATCTCGATCGTAGTGATACACATATTCATAATATTGATGCCAAAAGATGCAAAGTTGATAATGATAGTGCAACTTATTTGTGGCACTGCCGTTTGGGTCATATCGGTGTAAAGCGCATGAAGAAACTCCATAAAGATGGATTTTCGGAATCACTTGGTTATGAATCATTTGATGCTTGCGAACCGTGCCTTTTGGGCAAGATGACTAAAACTCCGTTCTCCGGAACAATGGAACGAGCTACTGACTTATTGGAAACAATACATACCGATGTATGTGGTCCAATGAGTGTTGATGCTCGTGGCAAGTATCGTTATTTTCTAACTTTTACAGATGATTTGAGCAGATATGGGTATATCTACTTGATGAAACATAAGTCTGAAATAGTTGAAAAGTTCAAAGAATTTCAGAGTAAAGTGGAAAAATCATCGTAACAAGAAAAATAAAGTTTCTACGATCTGATCATGGAGACGAATATTTGAGTTACGAGTTTGGTCTTCAATTAAAACAATGTGGAATAGTTTCACAGCTCACGCCACCTAGAACACCACAACGTTATGGTGTGTCCGAACGTCGTAATCGTACTTTACTAGATATGGTGCGATCTATGATGTCTCTTATCAGTTTACCACTATCGTTTTGGGGTCATGCATTAGAGACAGCTGCATTCACGTTTAATAGGGCACCATCTAAATCCGTTGAGACGACACCATATGAACTATGGTTTAGCAGTAAACCTAAGCTGTCGTTTCTTAAAGTTTGGAGTTGCGATGCTTATATGAAAAAGGTTTTCAACCTTATAAGCTCGAACCCAAATCGGAGAAGTGCGTCTTCATAGAATACCCACAGGTAACTATTGGGTACACCTTCTATCACAGATCCAAAGGCAAGTTATTTCGTTGCTAAGATGGATCCTTTCTAGAGAAAAAGTTTCTCTCGAAAAAAGTGAGTGGAAGGAAAGTAGAACTTGATGAGGTAATTGTACCTTCTTCCTTATTGGAAAGTAGTTCATCACAGAAATAAGTTCCAGTGATTCCTACACCAATTAGTGAGGAAGTTAATGATGATGATCATGAAAACTTCAGATCAAGTTGCTACCAAACCTCGTAGGTCTTCCAGAGTAAGATCCGCACCAGAGTGGTACGGTAATCATGTTCTGGAAGTCATGTTACTAGACCATGATGAACCTAAGAACTATGAGGAAGCGATGATGAGCCCAGATTCCGCGAAATGGCATGAGGCCATAAAATCTGAGATATGATCCATGTATGAGAACAAAGTATGGACTTTGATTGACTTGCTCAATGATCAGCAAGCCATGTTAAATAAATGGATCTTCAAGAGGAAGACGGACACTGATAGTAGTGTTACTATCTACTAAGCTCGACTTGTTGCGAAAGGTTTTCGACAAGTTCAAGGTGTTGAATACGATGAGATTTTCTCACTCGTATCGATGCTTAAGTCTGTCTGAATCATGTTAGCAATTGCCACATTTTATGAAATCTGGCAAATGGATGTCAAAACTGCATTCCTTAATGGTTTTCTTAAAGGAGAGTTGTATATGATACAACCAGAAGTTTTTGTCGATCCGAAAGGTGCTAACAAAATGTGCAAGCTCCAGCGATTCATCAATGGACTGGTGCAAGCATCTCAGAGTTGGAATATACGCTTTGATAAGTTGATCAAAGCATATAGTTTTGTACAGACTTACGGTGAAGCCTATATTTACAAGAAAGTGAGTGGGAGCACTACAGCATTTCTGATAAGTATATGTGAATGACATATTGTTGATCGGAAATAATGTAGAATTATTCTGCAAAGGATAAAGGAGTGTTTGAAAGGATTTCTTTCAAAGAAAGACCTTGGTGAAGCTGCTTACACATTGAGCATCAAGATCTATATAGATAGATCAAGACGCTTGATAAGTTTTTCAATGAGTACATACCTTGATAAATATTTTGAAGTAGTTCAAAATGGAACAGTCAAAGAAAGAGTTCTTGCCTGTGTTGCAAGGTATGAAATTGAGTAAGACTCAAATCCCGACCACAGCAGAAAATAGAAAGAGAATGAAAGTCATTCCCTATGCATCAGTCATAGGTTCTATAAAAGTATGCCATGCTATGGACCAGAACTATTGTATACTCTGCCCTGGTTTGGCAAGGGAGTACAATAGTGATCTAAGAGTAGATCACTGGACATTGGTCAAAATTATCCTTAGTGGAATAAGGAGATGTTTCTCGATTATGGAGGTGATAAAAGAGTTCGTCGTAAAAGTTACATCGATGCAAACTTTTACATTGATCCAGATGACTTTAAGTCTCAATCTGGATACATATTGAAAGTGGAAGCAATTAGCTAGAGTAGCTCCGTGCAAAGCATTGTAGACATAGAATATTTGCAAAATACATACGACTCTGTAATATGAAAGACCCGTTGACTAAACCTCTCTCACGAGCAAAACATGATCATACCTTAGTACTCTTTGGGTGTTAATCACATAGCGATGTGAACTAGATTATTGACTCTAGTAAACCTTTTCGGTGTTGATCACATGATGATGTGAACTATAGGTATTAATCACATGCAGATGTGAATATTGGTGTTAAATCACATAGCGATGTGAACTAGATTATTGACTCTAGTGCAAGTGGGAGACTGAAGGAAATATGCCCTAGAGGCAATAATAAAGTTATTATTTATTTCCTTATTTCATGATAAATGTTTATTATTCATGCTAGAATTGTATTAACCGGAAACATGATACATGTGTGAATACATAGACAAACATATAGTCACTAGTATGCCTCTACTTGACTAGCTCATTAATCAAAGATGGTTTTGTTTCCTAACCATAGACATGTGTTGTCATTTGATTAATGAGGTCACATCATTAGGAGAATGATGTGATTGACATGACCCATTCCGTTAGCCTAGCACTTGATCGTTTAGTATGTTGCTATTGCTTTCTTCATGACTTATACATGTTCCTGTAACTATGAGATTATGCAACTCCCGTTTACCGGAGGAACACTTTGGGTACTACCAAACGTCACAACGTAACTGGGTGATTATAAAGGAGTACTATAGGTGTCTCCGAAGGTACATGTTGAGTTGGCGTATTTCGAGATTAGGTTTTGTCACTCCGATTGTCGGAGAGGTATCTCCGGGCCCTCTCAGTAATGCACATCAATATAAGCCTTGCAAGCAATGTGACTAATGAGTTAGTTGCGAGATGATGTATTACGTAACGAGTAAAGAGACTTGCCGGTAACAAGATTGAACTAGGTATTGGATACCGACGATCGAATCTCGGGCAAGTAACATACCGATGACAAAGGGAACAAAGTATGTTGTTATGCGGTTTGACCGATAAAGATCTTCGTAGAATATGTAGGAGCCAATATGAGCATCCAGGTTCCGCTATTGGTTATTGACCGAGAATAGTTCTAGGTCATGTCTACATAGTTCTCGAACCCGTAGGGTCCGCACGCTTAAGGTTTCGATGACAGTTATATTATGAGTTTATGAGTTTTGATGTATCGAAGTTTGTTCGGAGTTTCGGATGTGATCGCGGACATGACGAGGAGTCTCGAAATGGTCGAGACATAAAGATTGATATATTGGAAGCCTATGTTTGGACATCGGAAAGGTTCCGGGTGAAATCGGGATTTTACCGGAACACCGGGGGTTACCGGAACCCTCTCGGGGGTTAATGGGCCTTAGTGGGCCATGAGGGAGAAGAGGAGGGCCGGCCAGGGAAGGCCGCGCGCCCCCTCCCCCCTAGTCCGAATAGGACAAAGAAGGGGGGGCGGCGCCCCCCTTTCCTCTTTCCCCTCCCCCCTTTCCTTCTCCACCAAGGCAAGAGGGGGGAGTCCTACTCCCGGTGGGAGTAGGACTCCTCCAGGCGCACCCCAAGGGGGCCGGCCGCACCTCCCCCTCCCTCCTTTATATACGGGGGCAGGGGGCACCCCATAACACACAAGTTGATCTACGGATCGTTCCTTAGCCGTGTGCGGTGCCCCCCTCCACAATATTCCACCTCGGTCATATCGTTGCGGAGTTTAGGCGAAGCCCTGCGCCGGTAGAACATCATCATCGTCACCACGCCGTCGTGCTGACGGAACTCATCCCCGAAGCTTGGCTGGATCGGAGCCCGGGGATCGTCATCGAGCTGAACGTGTGCTGAACTCGGAGGTGCCGTACGTTTGGTGCTTGGATCGGTCGGATCGTGAAGACATACGACTACATCAACCGCGTTGTGCTAACGCTTCCGCTTACGGTCTACGAGGGTACGTGGACAACACTCTTCCCTCTCGTTGCTATGCCATCACCATGATCTTGCGTGTGCGTAGGAAATTTTTTGAAATTACTACGTTCCCCTACAGGTCATAGTGCAATGCACCAGCGAGGGTGCCGCAGAGAAGGAGGGTAGTGCCGGTTCATTGTCAGCAGTGTCCTTCATTGGGACGTCGTCGTCCTCCGGCTGCCTGCCGGTCAGCCAACCGGCAGCAATGACGACCATCTCCTTCTTCTGGTCCGACGTCAGCCCGTCCTAGAGAGCTTTGGCGGGGGAGGAATCCACGGTGGGAGTGGTGCGGAGAGGGATTGGAGGCGGATGACTGCGCCTATGGTCGGGGAAACGGTTTATATAGCAATGATGGACCGCAGAGGGACGGACGGATGACGTTGTAGGAGACGCCTTGGCAAACATGTGCCATCAACGTGGGCTGCAGATGGATGAACGGGCGGTTGTCGTGTTTTTGAATGTGCACCGGGAAGTGGCGCGGGCAACACTCTCTCGATCGTCGCACCGCTTCAATGCTGGTGCCAGTGAGCTGGCGCATCCGCTTTGGCCGGGCATGAATGCAGGCGCTGACGCTTTGGAGCGGCACTGACCGAAAAAGCATGGGAAGAGGAGGGGTTTTGGGTGGGCTAGAGCGGTCAGAAGAGGGCTTGCAAGCGGTCCGGACTCCCGCAAAGCCCCCACGTTTGTCTCCGATTTGCGGAAGAAAACATATACCAAGCGCACCACGGACCGATACAGGACCGTGTTAAATGACTTTCATGATTCGGACAGCACGGTCTAGACGCATGCGGCAGATATGCGGATCGGTGTTGGAGACGCCCTTAGTGAGATCTTGACATTTAACAAGACTCTATATGTCACTTCACATGAAGACGGAGGAGAACAAATGATGGAATGGTGTTAGCTTTCTAGCATGCGTGTCGGACGGGTTTGACTGGCGGTCCCAGAAGCCATCTCCGCCACTCACCGGACTCGAGAGCAATGTCGTTGGACCGAGTCTCGGGCGGTGCAAGCTTGACGGCATTCAGCATGGACGGAGATTAAAGGAGTCGCCGACTGGGAGGGGCATTCGTCGTTGCTGGATGGATACATGCAGCTTGATTGAAGGTGCAGGGTAGTAGAAACGCGGTAGAAAAAATGTGCTAGTCCGATCCTTGTAACCAATCAATCAATCAGCCCACAGAGCCAACACCAAGGAACCATCCCCTGGCTCCCTGCCATGCCGCCGCCACTCACCCTCCTCCTGGCCGTCCTCCTCGCCGGCCTCCAACCCGCCTCCGCCGCGTCATCCTCGCAAACGGACGCCCTCCTAGCCTTCAAGCGATCCCTCACCATCCCGCCCGCGGCCGCAGCCTTCTTCTCCACGTGGGACGCCGCCGCTGCCTCGCCTTGCAACTTCACCGGCGTCACCTGCGACTCCAGCCGCTCCGTCGTCATCGGCGTGTCCGTACGGGAGCACGGAGTCGCTGCCGCGTCCGTCCCGTTCGGCATCATCTGCGGCTCGCTGACGAACCTCACCACGCTCTCTTTGCCGTCGAACGCGCTCGCCAGGGGCATCGACAGGGTCGTCGCGTGCACGGGGCTTGAGGAGCTCACCCTCGCGTCCAATGCCTTCTCCGGCGCCGTGCCGGACCTCTCGCCGCTGATCCGTCTCCGCAGGCTCGACGTCTCGAATAACAGCTTCTCGGGTGCGTTCCCCTGGGCCGCGCTGCCCGCCATGCCAGGCCTCACCGTGCTCGCCGCGGGAGACAACCCGTTCTTCGAGCCGACCAGTTCTTTCCCCGCCGAGGTCACCGAGCTCACCAACATCACCGTGCTCTACCTCTCTGCCGCCAACATCGTCGGCGCCATCCCGCGGGCTATGGGGAGCCTAGTCAAGCTCGTGGACCTCGAGCTGGCCGACAACAACCTCACGGGCGAGATACCCCCGGAGATTGCCAGTCTCGTTAACCTCCGGGCCCTCGAACTGTACAACAGCTCCCTTACCGGAGCTCTCCCGCGGGGGTTCGGGAAGCTAACGAAGCTACAGTACTTCGACGCGTCACAGAACATGCTGACCGGCGGCCTCTCCGAGCTCCGGTTCCTCACGCGGCTCGTGTCGCTTCACCTCTTCGACAACAGCTTCTCCGGCGAGGTGCCCCTCGAAATCGGAGACTTCAAGGAGCTCGTCTACCTGTCACTCTACAACAACAGCCTCACAGGCGAGCTGCCGCAGAGCCTCGGGACTTGGTCGGAGCTGACCTACAACAACAGCTCTCTTAGAGGAGCACGAACTCACTGACGGGGCCGATCCCGCCGGACATGTGCAAGAGCGGGAGGCTGCTGCGCATCCTGCTGCTTGAGAATAAATTCTCTGGCGAAATCCCAGCGACCTACGCGAGATGCACGACCCTGGAGAGGTTCCGTGTCAGCAAAAACTCGCTCTCCGGCGAGGTACCCCAGGGCTTATGGGCGCTTCCCAACGTCGAAATCATTGACCTTGCGGACAACCATCTCACCGGCGGCATCGGTGACGGCATTGGCAGCGCCAGGTCGCTGGCCACTCTCTTACTCGGTCGGAACCGGTTCCTCGGCGCCATACCATCGTTGATAGGCAATGCCAGAAATCTGCAGAGTTTAGACCTTTGGTCCAACAAACTCTCCGGTACCATAACGTCGTCCATAGGCAACGCAAAAAACCTCGAGTATATAGACTTTTCGTCGAACCAGCTCTCCGGCGCTATACCGTCGTCCATAGGCAACGCCGGAAATCTCCAGAAGATATACCTTTCGTCCAACAAACTCTCCGGCATGTTATGATTACGGTTCTAAGAGATATGACAATACACTGGTAGATAAACCAGGTTTGAGATTCATGCTACGTTTTTCTGGGTTTACCAAATTGTTCCATAGTGCTGTATTAAGGTTGTTCTTGTTTCAAAATGTATCATAATGTTTCATTGTGGACCGCTATGTAATAGTGCATCCAACCTGAAAGCAGTGCACACTTATTTGATCGTACACCACCCTAGTCAGAAGCGGGAGAGGGTCACATAGGATCCCCCCTCCCCCCCAAAGTGCGAAACTAGCTCGACAAATTAACGCGAAGGCAGCTACTTTCACTGTTAGCTCAGCAGTGTTTTGGTTTCCTTTCTGATCCAGCTCGGAGACTGTTGTATTTCCGTTATTTGGTTAATGGAAAGGGGTAATGCCCGGTTAAAAAAAAAGAAATATAGAAATTCTATGATTTTTAATAACACTACTTGGATCTCTCTTAACCAGGTGCTGAGATTGATCTTGAACACAGTAAGGAACTGGGCTATTCGGTCCCCAGATTTGTGCAAGGAAAGACTGTTGGTCTTTCCGGCGCAACTGGCGAAATTCCTTCAGAAACCAATGATGATCACTTGTGGCTGAACTCAAGAAACTTGCTGGCATTCGACCCCGGGGAAAGCTCAAGATCACTGAACACGATGGAGGCTTCTTGTCCCCCAAGAAGAGAGACCTCGGTGACAAAACTGCTTCGTCCAACCCTATTGTTGACACTCACCACCTGCTGGTCTCCTCAGGCCGCCGCGGCGCCACCCATGAAGACCAGGAGGGCATCCCAGGAGGTCGCCTGCATCCAGTAGTTTGTTCCTCGGCTACTATTGGTTGTTCATAGCCATTGTGTAATAGGGGTGTTTTAAGTCGAACTTGTTTTCCTTTGTTGTTGCTTACTGAATTGCTCCTCTAAGAGAGCTGTTGTATGGGCACTACTTGAGGGTTTAATTCGAGTAATGAAACCGGAGAGGGGCCTCCCTGTTCTTCTAAAAAAAAGCTTAGACTAACTACTACTAAAAAAGGTTTTGCATTTTTAGATGGGGTGCGAGGGCATCCACGGCTCCCCTGCGACTAGGGTTGACCTGAGATGCATAATGTAGTGGGGCCCAGCTCACCTGCCATATTCCTGTGCCCACGGCTTTGAGGCCGAAATTACTATTCTGATCTTGTCATGAACATTGGGCACATAATGATCTCCCAAAAAATTATTTCACAAAATGACCATTTTCTCAAACGCAAAAGATTGTGCTGTTTCTGTCCCACATGGAAACGCCAGACACTGGCGTGTTTCTGCCCTGCCCCACGACCAGGCCTCGCTGGTGTCGCTCACCTATATGGCAGACAGAAACACCGAACCCCGGCCCACTACGTTCCCAGTAACGCCATGGGCCTTGGCGTTTCGGCGATGGATAAATAAGTGGTTGCGGGCCGCGGTGGCGCTCTCACCCACCACTCACCACTCATTCTCTTCCTCCTCATTGGCCACCCCGAGCTCTAGCCTTTTCCTCATTGTCTCTATCACTTAACCCTTCTTCAAATCCTTCCGAATCGATTGCATTGGTATGTGGATCTGATGTCTTTTCCGTTCCTTAAGGTAATCTTCTTCGTCTCCCAATTTTTATTAGTTGGATTTGTGTATTTGGATGGATTTGTTCATGTGGATCCTAACCCTAATTGTGAAATATTTTTACCTAATATGATGTTTGTGGTGTTTACCACTGGCGGAGCTTTGGCAAGAGCAAGACCGATTGGGCTGTGACCCTATATACTAATATGATGTTTGTGGTGTTTACCACCGGCGGAGCTTTGGCAAGGCCGATTAGGTCGTGGCCCACCCAGGTCTGGAGCAAAAACCAGATTATATACTACTGTAGCCCACAACGCTGACGGACAGCAGTCACTGGATCTCTGGCTAAAGCGTCCCGGGTAATCGGGCCGGCCCATTAGCACATACTAAAGAACAGAAAAGTTAGGAACTAAAATGGGGCCATGCTGAAATTCGATCAATGGTCGCTTGGGTAACGCAACGAGCTCCTAGCCACAACGCCAGTTTTGGGATCGTGTTATAGAGGAGGCGCGGACTACTTGAAGTAAAAGACCCAAGTCTTTATTTCTTCATTTTCCTTTTTCTTTTTTTAGTTTCTTTCTTTATTCATGGTTACGGAGGAGGCGCGGACATTTTTTTTGTTTTCTTTTCCTTTTTTTAACCTTTTTCTTCAATTTTTTATTCTTTTTTTGCATCTTGTTTCTTAGTTTTTTCATTTTATTTTCATTTTGTTTATTTTTTTGTTTCCTTTGTTCTTTTGGTTATAATTGTTCAACAACATTTTTCCAATAAAAATTAAACATTTTTGTAATATATGGTCAACATTTTTTCTATACCCATTTTTAACATTTTTAAAATGCTTGATTAACATTTTCCAAATACAAGATTTTTATTGAATACACGGTCAACAATTTTTCTATACATTTTTAAATGCTTGATTAACAGTATTCAAATAAAAGATTAACATTCTTTTGAATACATGGTCAACATTTTTTCTATACATATTTAACATTTTCCAAACGCTTGATTATCATTTTTCAAAAGCTTGTTCAACATCTTTTTAAACGCTTGCTTAACATTTTTATATGCATGATCAAATTGTTTCATCATTTTTAATACATGGTCAACATTCATTATACATATTTATAATCTCCCAAATGCTTCTTAAACATTTTTCAAATACTTGTTCAACATTTTTTTAAAGGCTTGATAAACAATTTTATACACATAATCAAAAAATTACATCATTTTTTAGTACATGATCAACAATTTTTCTATTTACATTCAACATTTTTCTGAATGATTGATTAGCATTTTTAAATACTTGTTCAATATTTTTCAAATACTTGTTGAATATGTTTTCAATTTTCATTGTAGAGTTTATTTTGTACTGTATATGTTTTGGATATTTAAACTATAAACAAATGTAAAAAAATAAAGGAAAAAAAACAAAAAACAGGAAAAAAACAGAAAAAAAGAGGTTGTGCCCTGCGGCGCGTGTGGGGCCACTCATCTCGCTCGCCCCTTGAGCGAGTCGGAAGGTGGACTTGCTGAAGGCGAGCCATAGGGGCGCCCGGCAGCAGACTCGTACGTGTAGGATTCGCGGCGATGCAGGCTCAGGGTTCGACCCAACCGCCACAGACCACAGAGAGAAAACAAGCTCCAAGACTGTCAACATGGTGAGCACTTGCAATATTGATGGGAATGGTAATTTACCTATTGTTCTTTCAGTATTTCAATCACCTTAGCCGTGGATTGATTCGGGTGCTAACATTCACGTGTGTGCTGACGTCTCTTTGTTCACTTCTTATCAGATCACAAAGGATTCTTCCGTCCTAATGGGGAAGGAGTCATGTGCTTTTGTTTGTGGCATTGACATGATGGATCCGAATTTTGCTTTGGGAACGATCGTGCAGCTTGTCCCTACTATGAACAAGAATCAGTAGCAGCTCCCTTCTATCTCGAGATGGGTTTAAGGTAGTTTTAGAGTCAAATAAAGTAATCATGTCGAGATTTGGACAATTTATAGGCAAAGGCTATGAGTGCAAAGGCTTGTCCCGGTTTTCCCTTTCAAATTTTGCAATAAATCAGTAAACCAAATTTATGCTAGTGTTAACGATGATGCAAGTGTTTGGCACTCTCGTTTATGTCATATTAATTTTGGTTTAATGTCTCGGCTATCCAGTATGAGTTTAATTCTGAATTTCATTGTTGCCAAATATTCTAAGTGCCATAGTTGTGTGCAATCGAAACAACCTAGAAAGCCTCACACGGCTGCCGAGGAGAGGAACTTGGCACCTCTAGAACTCATATGTTCTGATCTATGTGAGATGAATGGTGTGTTGACAAAATGTGAAAAGAGATATTTCATGACGTTGATTGATCATGCGACTTGATTTTGCCATGTTTATCTGTTGCAAACTAAAGATGAAGCTTTAGACTACTATAAAAATCTATAAAGCTAAAGTTGGAAATTGAGTAGAGAGAAAGATCATGCATCTTAGGTCAGATTGTGGTGGAGATTATTTTCTCGAAGTATTTGATGAATTTCGTGAGGAACACAATATTATTCACGAGAGGACGCATCCCTATTGACACCAATCGAATGGGGTTGCCGAGAGAAAAAACTGCACGTTGACTTACTTGGCGAATGCCATATTCGTAATTGTTGGTTTATCTA
Source organism: Triticum dicoccoides (assembly GCF_002162155.2). Classification (NCBI taxonomy): domain Eukaryota; kingdom Viridiplantae; phylum Streptophyta; class Magnoliopsida; order Poales; family Poaceae; genus Triticum; species Triticum dicoccoides. Next base: position 634,616,735 of record NC_041381.1, read on the forward strand.
AGGCATGGTCGAGGAGGCTCTATTGACTTCATGTCATGTCTTGAATAAAGTTTCTAACAAGAACAAAGAGAAAACCCCTTATGAAGAGTGGGTTGGGAGAAAACCATCACTTTCTTATTTGTACACTTGGGGATGTTTGGCGAAAGTCAATATTCCTATTCCTAAAAAACGCAAACTCGGACCAAAGGTTGTGTAATGTGTCTTTCTAGGTTATCCTCAGCGGAGCATTGCTTATAGATTTTTAGTGGTTAAATCTGAGGTACCTGATATGCATGTTGATACTATAATCGAATCTCGTGATGCAACATGTTTTGAGAATATATTTCCTATGAAAGATATGCATAGCATTACTAGCTTTTCTCCTGAGATAATTCCTGAATTTAGTACATTTGATGAGTTTTTCGAACAATCACCTGAGGAAGTCCTTGAGAAGGATAATGATGAAGCTCCTGCGAGGAGCAAGAGACAAAGGGTTGCAAAATCCTTTGGTGATGATTTCATTGTATACCTTGTGGCGACACTCCCAAGTCTATTGCAGAGGCATATGCATCTCCGGATGTAGATGAATGGAAAGAAGTTGTTCATAACAAGATGGACTCAATCCTTTCTAATGGAACTTAGGAGCTAACTGAATGACACTATGGTTGTAAACCTATGGGCTATAAGTGGGCGTACATAAAGAAGCTAAGGCCTTATGGTACTATTGATAAGTACAAGGCACAACTTGTGGCCAAGGGCTACACTCAGAAAGAAGACGAAGATTACTTTGACACCTATTCACCAGTTTTTAGAATGATCACCATTCGTGTGCTACTTTCACTGGCTGCCTCTTATGGTCTTATCATACATCAAATGGATGTAAAGACAACTTTCCTAATGGAGAGTTGGAAGAGGAGATATATATGGATCAGCCTGACGGGTTTGTGGTAAAGGGTGAAGAGAGAAAGGTGTGCAAGTGGTTAAAATCTTTGTATGGTCTAAAATACACACCTAAGCAATGACATGAGAAGTTTAAAAGAACTCCGACTTTTGCGGGATTTGTCATTAACAAGGCTGATAGGTCTTTTTACTATTGCTATGGTGGGGGCAATAGTGTCATATTATGTTGTATGTGGATGACATACTGATCTTTGGTACAAACTTGATGCGATCAATTAAGTCAAGTCTTTTTTATCATAGAGTTTGACATGAAAGATCAGGGAGAAATCGATGTGATTCTAAACATCAAATTTATTAAGGATAAGAGTGGGATTACTCTAACACAATCTCATTATTTTGAGAAGGTCTTGAGCCAGTTGGGCTTTATGGATAGCAAGTCTTCTCCAACACCTTATGATCCCAGCGTGACACTTAGAAAGAACAAGAAAGAAATGAGAAATCAATTAAGATACTCTCAAATTGTCGGTTCACTCATGTACTCAGTTAGCGCAACAAGGCCAGATATCTCTTTTATTGTGAGCAAACTGAGTATGTGCGACATGCGAGTTAATAGTCTGCCGAAAACCGATCTGTTGCCTTGCGGGGGCATAGCTTCCTTTTGCCGTTTCATTTTTGGTGTGTGACGGAAAAGTTGGTTGTTATATATTGCTTACCGGCCTCAGCCAAAGAAACATCAGAAACACCTAGGGTTTTGCCTCATCTCGCAACTTGCGCTGCCACCGTATGTCTACTCTATTCCGAACGCCGATGTGCATCGCGTGTGGGAGAGTAGGTCTGCGGAACCGTTCGTCCTTGCGATCCTGCACCGGTAGAGGACGAATTACGTTTTTGGGGAGCACTCTGCTCGACTGCTCAAGTTCGTCATCACAGATTGTCTTTCGTCCAAGTCGGGCGTTGCTAGTCATCGTCGTCTCCATCGCCGTCAACAACCGAACGCCGACAACATCGTCATCAACACCATCGCTCCTACAGGAGCTAACGGACAATATGTCCATTGTGACCTGTTCATGTCTCTATCTGTAATCGATGCTTCATGCGCGATGATGTTGTGTATATTTTTCTGTTCACCTATGTTAAATTGTTGCATGCTATTCTTTGTGTTATTCATGAGTTATTTTCTGAAATTAATCATTAATTTGCCTAATATTCCAACAAAAACTACTCCATGGTTTAAAAGCCATAAGAATATCTTCAATCAAAGTAACACACAATTGCGTACATATGACACCAAATCTCATCTCCCATTCTTCCCACTCACCTCGACAATGCCATGATTCTTGCGGTTTTATGATATCTTAATTTCATCTTCAATGGCTTTCAAAGCCGCATCTATCTATTGCTATTTTCTCCTTCAATATGCGCCAGCTTTTCGTGTGTTAGACGGTCATCCTCCACACGACACTTTCTAGGTCATCGAGGCACAACTTGGAAAATCAAGTAGACCACATTCCCCACTTACAAAATCATACTCCCTCCGATTGACACAATCTCTGTACAATGTAGTATCTTTCTATCAGCTCTACTAAACACCCACGAATAGAAAAATATGAAATCGTGCAATGAGACTTGGACACGTCAGAAGAATATATGAAATCTTGCAATCAGACATGGACACGTGGATCAAAAGAAGCTAGGGCTTTGAAAAAAGAAAACAGAAGCTAGGGCGCGTGGCCGGCCGACCACCGCATATCACCTGGCCTGCATCTCGCACAGAAAGGCGCATCCTACTTGTGGTACCCAATTTCTAGCATTTCTTTGCATCGTGAGTAACGTCGGCATTGGACTCCACCGTCACACTGCCCCACCCAATCTCCTTCCTGAACCTGTCTTTACACTTGTGTTGGTCTCCTACTTGGCTTCGGCACCTTCATCCGCATGTGTTGGATCGAATCAGCAGCTCGTGATATGGGTGAGCAATCGAGCTTCGCGAAGCTACTTTCTATACGTGGCGGCCACGTACGAGCACCGCCGCGCGACGTGTCCCGTTGCTTCTGCCTATAAATGCCGCCTGCTGCAATCTCCTTTCCAACACAAGCAGTCGATCGATTCATCCAAGCCAGAGTTGAGCAATACTAGCAGTGAGATTTACAGTGATTTCAGTTCGTGTTTGTTGGTGAGAGACAAGAGAAGATGGCCTCCAACCAGAACCAGGCGAGCTACGCGGCCGGCGAGACCAAGGCCCGCACCGAGGTAACCCTCGTCTCCCGCAGTGCCTGCCACTTCATCGTGCATTCATGCTCAGTGATCTGAAATGCTCTCTTGGTTTGGCTGCGCAGGAGAAGACCGGGCAGATGGTGGGTGCAACCAAGGACAAGGCGGGGCAGGCCACGGAGGCCACCAAGCAGAAGGCCGGAGAGACAGCCGGGGCCACCAAGCAGAAGGCCGGCGAGGCCAAGGACAAGACGGCCCAGACGGCGCAGGCGGCCAAGGACCGCGCCGCCGAGAGCAAGGACCAGACCGGCAGCTTCCTCGGCGAGAAGACGGAGGCGGCCAAGCAGAAGGCCGCCGAGACGGCCGAGGCGGCCAAGCAGAAGGCGTCGGAGGCGGCGCAGTACGCGCAGGAGAGGTCCTCCGACGCCGCGCAGTACACCAAGGAGTCCGCCGTGGCCGGCAAGGACAAGACCGGCAGCGTGCTCCAGCAGGCCGGCGAGACGGTGGTGGGCGCCGTGGTGGGCGCCAAGGACGCCGTGGCGAACACGCTGGGCATGGGTGGTGACAATGCCACCAAGGACACCACCACCAGGAATCACTAGACGCATGCGTTCGCGTTTAATTTGATCTCCTTTAGTCGTGTTCGGCCGTTCGGTCGTTCACGAGCCTTCTACAGTACATATTTTGTATGTTTCCACTCTTTCGTGATTTCCGCTCATTTAGTCCAACAGCCGCGCTATACTAGCGCCGCACTACAAATTAGTCGATTTTAGCGCGTGCGCAACGCGACGGGTCGCTCCAGCGGGCCCGCAAAAATCGCACGCGCACTAAAATGAGTTGGGCGCGCTGTCGAAAACACTGCCCCGCGCGGTGTATTTCGGGCGCCCGCTGCAGCTCGCGGCACACTCGAGCGCTTGCTCTCGCACTTCCTCTCCCGCTTCCACCCCCATCTGGCCGCGCCGCCGCCGCCGCCCGCGCCCCCCCTATCATTGCCATTCGGCGTCCCGCAACGCACAATGAACTTCAGAATGATCTGATTGAAGAGTGGTGGGCATGGTATGGACGACAAAGAGCATCATGATTTCTGCATTATTTGTTGTGTTTATTGCATTATTTGTTGTACTGAACGATAAACTATTTGTTTGAGTTGTAATGATAACAAAATTGAACTATTTATTGTTGATCTATTTTGCTTGTTTGATCATTTTTGCTCTTCTTTTTTGAAATGTATATGTGGTTTGTGCGGCGCGCGCGCTGTATTTTTGCGCTCTGTTGGAGCGGCGCGCGCGCTGCATTATAGCGCGGCTGCTGGAGCCAGCGCTGGCGGCGGCGCTAAACCAGCCGAAGCGCGCGCGGCAAACAGGATTTTTGCGCGCGGCGCTTACCGCGACTGTTGGAGATGCTTTTAGTGTAAGTTTGCCTCCGATTTGATCTACTCGTGTCCGGTTCTGTAGTGAGTTATAATCCATGTACTTCACTCGAAGGCGGCTATAAATTTGTACGTGATCGAATTTCTTTTGTCACGGTAATCATTGAAACTTCAATACGTTGTTGCCGGACCAACTAAGCATTGCTCATATGGTGAGGTTCGCTACGGAGGAACCAACCCATTCCATAGAGCGAGTGCGTGTACATTCTAAAGATAAGGATGTTGTGCCGGTTTTGAAGATAAAGATATTGATATTGAAAATACTCATTGCATTGCATTCCTATTCATAGGAGTGAGTGTGTGTATGTTCGAAAAAAAATTAATTGTTGCAAGCTTTGTGTCTGTTGAGACTCCTTCACTTCTTGCTAGATTGATTGGCGAAAGAAAAGTCCAAGCTTTCTCATTAGATATAAGCATACACAAAGCTTGCAAATATTTTCATTGATAGCTCATTGATAAAAAACACACACTAGATGAGCATTATTTTTTGGTGAATACGGAAAGCTTGGAAATAAAAAAGAGTACGAGAAGGACAACACAAACGCAAAAAGAGATATGGTATACTTGGTTCAAACAAAGCAAAACACAACCAAACCCATTAAGCCCAGACTCCAACCACGGAAGGTGAGGAGCCTCGAGAGCGCCTAGAGATCACCACATATGATGTTGGGGCCATGGAAGACGAGGAGCCTGGAGAGTGCCTAGAGGTCACCACATAGCTATAGGGTGTTGGAGCCATGGAATGCAAGGAGCATCGATATCAAGACTGCCTAGAGATCGGCAAGTAGGTTGTAGAACACAACATCGAGAGTGCCTAGATATCGAAGGCAGAGGCCTCGAGAGTGCCTAGAGATCGGCAAGTAGGCTGCACGACCCGCCGTGGAGAGTGCCTAGAGACCGAAGACAAGCCGTGGGGAAAATGTCGGTGAAGTAGTACATGGCGCCTCGGATACCCATGCCTTTAGAGGCGGCCCGAATCAGCATGACATTCAATATCCCTAGATCCATCGTCGGGGACACCACGTGCGAACACGACAACGCCATCAAAAGGGAGAACGGTGTTCTGCTGTGTTCGCAGACAAGAGGCCCACCGCAAGGCCTCATGCGCCTGGCTGACGGAGTTGAATCTAGTAGATCTCGAGTAGTGGTTCTCGAGCTAGTGATCTTGGCACGATGGTAATAGGAAAATGAGGGGGACGGGGTGTTTACCCAGGTTCAGGCCCTCACGAAGATGTAAGACCCTACGTCCTTCTTTGTT
>NC_041381.1:634622730-634631060 GCF_002162155.2 Triticum dicoccoides
TTACATTCTGCCTTGGAGTGTGCGCCAAGTCTTCGGTGGATTCCATCTTGATTACTTCCTGGGGCCTGAAGAATGTGGCCCACTGGTTTGCTGTTTGGGCTCCTCGACCCAGCCCTTTCTTGGGAGCCGATGTAGTTAGTGTTAGAAGGGAGAGAGGGATTTGATGGAATAGTTCATTGTATTGCTTGAGCCTCGTGGGCATATATATAGGAGTACAATGATCTACTTGGAGTACAAGACAAGCCGAAACAAATCCTAGTCTATCTCATCTTTCCTAATTAACATTATACTCAACATCCCCCCACAGTCACAACGGTAGCGACGCAGACGGTGAGACTGGAGAAGAATCCGAAGGCAAGCCGACGGACACCCCCCCACAGTCGTAACGGTCGACGCATCGCGGAGTCGTGGCTGGAATGGCAACCGACGAGGTTGCTCAAGCAAGGCGATAGCCCTTTGTGCCGTTTGTCGGGGTAGCCGAGAGCGTGGGTGGTGGAGCCGTGGTCGAGGTAGCCGTGCGAAGAATGCCGTGGTCGATGTCGAGTCAGGGTGGCCGGTGTCGAGGAAGTCGCCGTGGAGCCGCGGGCGCAAGGGGGCGCCGAGTTAGCATGGGCGCAGTGGTGTCGAAGTAGGGATGCGCCAGGAAGATGATGTTGTTGACGACGCGTCGCGTCGGGGTTGCCAACCCCGGGAACACATCATAGACGAAGGCACGCGTCGGTGTTGCCAGCACCTGGCATGCGTAGACGGACGAAGACGAAGTTGACGAAGCGCTGCACCAGGCTTGCCGGGCCCGGGGACACGTCGTGGACGAAGGCACGCGGCGGTGTTGCCAGCATCGGGCATGCGTAGATTGGGACCTGCACGAGCTGTACGCCATGTCGAAGAAGTCGGAGAGGCCAGCAGAGAAGGACTCGATGATGGTTGCGGCGCCAATCGGCACGGGGCCAATGTCGCGCGCGGTTGTCGGAGTAGATGAAGCGGTCGAGGTAGATGACGACGACGCTGGCGACGGGCTGGTGCTGGATGAAGACGAAGGAGGTGGGCGGGCGGCTGCGGCGGCTACGTGGGTAGTGGCGGCGGCGGCCAAAGTAGAGGAGCGGCGGCGGCGGCCAAAGTAGAGCGGCGGCGACGGCCTGACGGCCACAGCGGCGGTGGTGCTCGAAGTAGGCAAAGAACTCGACAGCGTGACGAAGACCTACGCGGACGGTGGCGTTCCCGCGCCAAGGGAGACGCCGCAGCGCATACCACGGGAGGTCGACGCGCAGTGACGGCTGAGTGGACCGCGGGCCACGGCGCTACGGCCCATAGGGGCGACGCAGCGGCGGCGGGCAGGTCCGGGCGACGGTGGGAAGACCTCGGGACGGTCGCAGGGACCGCGGGCCACGGTGCTACAGCCCGAAGGGGCGGCGCAGCGGCGGAGCGCGGGGTGGTGCAACCGCGTCGACGGCCTCGAGACGGCGGCGTGGACCGCGTGCCACGCTCGCTATGGCCCGACAGGGCGACGCAGCGGCGGCGCGAGGGTCGGTGCAGCCACGGGGACGGCCTGGAGTGGACGGCCTCGGGCAGCGGTAGACCGCGATCCGCGGCTCTACGGGCCGAAGGAGCGATGCAACGGTGACGCGGGTCGGTGCAGCCGGGAGAAGAACCACAGGGCGGCGGTGCTGCGGCCCGACGGGGCGACGCAGCGGTAGGCCGTTGCTCGATCGGCGGAGGGGCGCGCTGAACTCGGAGACGATCTTCACGGGACCAACGGAGGCGCGTGTAACTGACGGGCCAGGTCGGTCTCGCGGCGTAGATGAGGCGGATCGCGGCGGCGAGCGGGTGATCAAGCCGATCGCGCGCGAGGTCGGGGACGCCGCTCGGTGGAGACGTGGTGGTGGCGGAGTCCGAGATGAAGCCGGCGGCGGCGGGCGGCATGGCGGCTATGATTGGCCGCCGCATGGCCCGAGGCCGCCGGGTCAGGGTGATGCAGGAGTCCCGGTCGGAGCAGGGCGGTGATGGCCGGCGTAGATCGACGGGCGGGCTGTCGCACGAACGGCGGCGGTGAAGGGCCGCCGCATGACGCGAGTCCGCCGGGTCGGGGCGACCGGCGGGCCGATGCGTAGACGACGCGCGAGGCCGCCGCGTCGGGGCGACCGACGGGCAGACGCGCGGACGACGCGCGAGGCCGCCGAGTCGGTGAAGAAGTTGGTCAATCGCGCCGGTGTTGGAGTAGACGCGCAGGGTTGACGGCGGCGGTGGGCGACGCAAACCGGGTCACATAGACCGGAAAACCAAAAAATAGACGCCGATCAAAGCGACTGGCGAGAGAGAGAAAACCCGGATCAAAGGATCGGGAAAAAAGACTCTTTAGGGCAGCCGGCCAACACGGCCGGCGGACGAACCCTAGGTACGGGCGGCGCGGCCCCCGGCGGCGGTCATGGAGGCCGACCACCCCAGGGGCGGCGCGCGGGTGCGAAAGCGGCGGCGGCTAGGGTTTAAAACCCGGAAACTGATACCATGTTAGAAGGGAGAGAGGGATTTGATGGAATAGTTTGTTGTATTGCTTGAGCCTCATGGGCATATATAGGAGTACTAGAAGAACGCCCGTGCGTTGCAACGGGGCCACATTAACTTTAAGAGTTCAATATTAATATTCTCATACATATCAATCCTTCTTCTCCTTCCGTCTGCCACCGAGACAGGGACCTAGACTTTGTGCTGCTCTTATTGATTTCAAACCCAGACGAGATGGGGTGGTGGGAGGGGGGACGAAAAAACCCAGACGAAACAAAGGAGAAGGAGAGCCTCATCAGTAGCATCATGGTGAATTTCAAACCTAGCGTTGTGCTCCGCCCAACGAACATGGACGCCGCCGCCGGCGGCCCGGTGGAGCTCGAACCCGAGAGACTCTGCTGCTTGCTGGGAGGGGTCGGGGAGGGTCGGAGCACATGAGCATTGACGTGAAGACAGAGTAGGCCGGGGAGATTACTGTGCACGCCGCACAGCGACTTGGACCTCGGAGGGCCTTAGCTCTGTCAGGAGGAGGTCCCGAGTTCCTGCCGAGGACAGCCTGACGGGGGAGACGCACGGCCGCTCGCGCTGCCCGCAACGCGACCACGCCCTGCCCTAGGGTTCTGCGACGGCGGCAGCGTCGTCCACAGCCACACCCTCTCTGAGTCCTGCCCTGAACTGGGGTTCCGAGATGGCGGAGGTGGCGGAGGTATCTGAGGTTGGAGAGGGGCAAGATGTAGGACGGCGGAGGCTGGAGCCTGGAGCGATGGCGGCGTTTCGGGATTGCAGGCAGGGGGACGTGCGAGGTGAGTGTTTTTTTCACCGGTTTATGTTGTGTTGCCTGCACGGATATATAGGAGAACAAATAGGTGGATTATAATTCCTTCCATTGTATAAGTGCTGGGAAAGGAAGTGAGGGACAAAAATCAATCGAGAGGCCTTTAAGAGTAGAGATTAGTTAATTGGATTTTTCTTTAAAGTCTGTTATTTGTTTTCTTAAAATTTATTATATGTTTTCTAAATCAAATTGCATTGATGGGATGGATCGATTGATTTGGATAGTCTATTATTTGTTTCCTTCACATTCATTATATGTTTCCTAAAGCAAATTGCATTGATGAGATGGATCGTTTGATTTGGATGGATCGATTGATTTGTTTCCTTAAAATTGGATTTTTTTTCAAAGTCTGTTATTTGTTTCCTTAAAATTTATTATATGTTTCCTAAATCAAATTGCATTGATGGGATGGATCGATTGATTTAGATAGTCTATTATTTGTTTCCTTCACATCCATTATATGTTTCCTAAAGCAAATTGCATTGATGAGATGGATCGTTTGATTTGGATGGATCGATTGATTTGTTTCCTTAAAATTGGATTTTTCTTTAAAGTCTGTTATTTATTTCCTTAAAATTTATTATATGTTTCCTAAATCAAATTGCATTGATGGGAGGGTGACGCATGGAAAGTTATGATCCGTTAAGATTTTTTTCGTTGTGTGAGAGGGTGACGCGAAACTAAACCGGTGGGGTAGGGGAGGGACGAAAAAAACCAGCGAAATGAAACGGGTGGGAGGTGGGAGGAAGTACCAAAGAAATACCAAAAAAAACCGGGTGAGGTGGGACGAAAAAAAACCTGGAAGCGAGACTACCAACTGCTCCATTAGGAGTAGAGATTGTTATGTGCACACTAAGCGAGGTGCAGTTAGGAAAGAAAATGTTTTCTAATTAAAGTGATTGAGTGATTTAAGGTAAGGTTAATTAATTTAGATTTGATTTTTAATGATTATTAGTAAAGTATGATGTGTCTTTAAAATCTTTTATTTGTTTCCTTAAAATCTATTATTTGTTTCCTAAAGAAATTTGCAATAATGGAAGGTATCGGTTGATTTGGATAAGTTAGTAAATTTAGATCCGTGATTGCGTGCACGTTTGGAAAGTCCTGATTTGTAAGGAAAGAGCTGAGGGGTAAATAAACCGGTGAATAAGAAACCATCATCGAAAAAAATCTACGACGGTTAACCTACGAAAAAAAACCGGACGAAAGTGGTGGGACGAAAAAAAACCTGGAAGCGAGACTACCAACTGCTCCATTAGGAGTAGAGACAATGATCTACTTGAAGTACAAGACAAGCCGAAACAAATCCTAGTCTATCTCATCTTTCCTAATAAACATTATACTCAACAGTTAGCACCCCCACACCCATCTAGGACACCATCAGTAGCCCCTGAACCAGTCTTCCAAGCCGAGGACAATCCTCGGATGACTTGTTTTCCATTGGTAGTCTCCGGCCTTGCAAACTGGTTCAACACCTTCTTCGCGCGTCTTCCTCAAAGCAACCATAGTTTTTTCCACTCCGAGGAGCCACAGATTCCCTATAAGTATTTTTCTTTCATCTGATCTGGAGACCCTTCCCACGCCTAGTTATCTTAATGACAAAGTCTTCCTATGCTGGAATGGCTGCGTCGGTTGGGACACGTTCTAACAACTTTGACTAAACTGGAACCGACACCACGTGCAGTAGAATCGAAAGGTCCCGTTAGTAGTCATTAAGCCATGTTAAATGTAGCTCGAGGCCATTGCTATTGGCATGTCTCGTCAATAAAGAGACTGTGCCCCATATTTTTGGCGACATCATCAGTAAAATCCCTCGATTCGCGCGTGCAGGTTATGCATGTCGCGTTGGGAACTCACAAGCTACCGTCATGCAATACACCCCTTCGGTGTTTTTACTGGCTTATAAAAGGCAAAACAATGGAAGCAATCCATTTTCACGCCTTTTCTCTCGCTCTTCGCTCCTGAAATTCCCAAACTCCAATGCCCAAAGAGCATAACCCTAGCAAAGCCCTCTGATTCCCCTTTCTCCCTCCCTTTCGATCTCCAGCGATGGCCGGGAAGGGTAAGCAGATTGCGATTGCAGCGGCTGAGGCGGAGAAGGCGGCGGACAAGAGGGGGTCGTGGCTCCCCTGTGTTGTTACCACCGGAGACATCATCGAGCTCCAGGCGCTCGGGTATCATCCATCAGTCGACGATGTTCGATGTCGTTCCCCACTCGTCAGGAGGCAACCCACTCCACTACCCGGGTCCTGAATCTTGGGAGGGTGAATGCGTCGTTTTCATCTCCCACCTCATTCGAGGTCTAGGGCTTCCTACCAACCCCTTTATTCAGGGCCTTCTGTATTTTTATGGCATCCAATTTCACCACTTTGCCCCCAATTCTATCCTCCACATCGCCTCTTTCATCGTCTTCTGTGAGGCCTTCCTTTGCATCGAGCCCCATTTTGGGCTCTGGCTTTGTTAGACTGTATATACGTAGCCTCTGTATATCTGTATTGTAACATTTTATTGTACCCCTTGGGTATCTCTATATAATGAGATAGCCACACCCCGGGTTAGGGGTGTCGTGCAGTTCCCAAAATACTTTGTTTTACATGGTATCAGTTTAGGTTACGATGTCTTCCGCTGCTCCCGCCGCCGCCGCCGTCGCGCCGACCTCCGTCGCCGTGGCCGCCGTCGCGCCGATTCTTGCCCCTACGTCGACGTTCCTCGCCTCCAGGCCTCTCGCAGCGGCCTATGGGGCCCCGCCGCCGCCTGGGTCCCCGATTGGATCTCGTCCGCATGGCGAGCCCTCGGGTGACCTAGCCCAGATCGCGGCAGAAGCTGCCGCGCCGCCGTCCTACGCCGCTGCACCACCGCCGTCCTACGGCGTTGCCGCGCCCCCGCCCTACGGCCATCACCCGTATGGCGCTCCCCCGATGGCCCCTGGTGCTCCGCCGCTGCCACCATCTTCATGGCCGGCGTTTGGTGCGCCGCCTCTACATCAACCCCAGGCGGCGCCACCGAGCCACCCCTACGGGCCATCGCCGTCGCCTCCCCTGCAACCCTACGCGGCCTACCCAGCACCGCATGGGGCCGCGGCCTTCTACGCAGGGGGTGCGGCTGCCTCGCTGCAGCCATCCTACGGGGCTGCGGCCGCGCCACAGCAGCAGCCTCCGGGGGGCGCGGTCGTTTCGCCCTATGGGGCTCATACCGCGTCGAACTACGGCGCCTCTGCCGCTGCTCCTCCCGGGTTCCCCGCACTGTATTCGGTGCCTGCTGCTCATGCCGACCCGGTCGCCGCACCGTCGCCATTCTACTTTTCGCATCTGCTACCGGTGAAGCTTGCGCCGGATAATTATTTGTCCTGGCGTGCCCAGGTGTTGCCTCTCCTGCGGAGCCGCTACTTGGAGGGATATGTTGACGGGTCCATACCGTGTCCACCCCCTCACCACCCGGCATACCACACCTGGGTGGCTCAGGATCAGGCCATCCTCTCCGCCATCCAGTCCTCGCTCACCCCGAGCGTCTCGTCGCTGGTCATCTTCGCCGCTACGTCCCGGGAGGCGTGGGCGGCGCTTCACACCAGCTTTGCCTCTCAGTCTCAGGCGCGTGCTCACTCTATACGCACCGAGTTGGGTGAGACGAAGCTTGGCAACCTCAGCATCACTGACTACTTCAACAAGATGCGGGGTCTTGCCGACACGTTGGCCTCAGTCGGCCAGTCGCTGCAGGATGAGGAGTTCACCACCTTCGTACTGAATGGGCTTGATGATGATTATGACAATCTCATCGAGAACGTTCATGGTCGCGATGACCCGCTTCCACCTCGTGAGCTCTATGCCCGTCTGCTTGGCCGTGAGCAGCGCATTAAGGCGCGCCGAGCCTCCCCCAGTTTTGCCTCCGCCAATGCCGCAACTCGCGGCAAGCCTCAGCGGTCATCATCGGCAGGAGGCAGACCGGCGTTGCCTTCATCACCAGCCTCGAGGGGCAGCGCTCCGACCATCACAGGTGGTAACCGGCCAGTGGCGTGTTGTTCTTCTTGTGGTGCCCAACAGGCCTGTCAGTTGTGTGGCTTGGAGCACCACGTTGCTTCTCTCTGTCATCGTCGCTACAAGCAGGACTTTCTGGGCCTCGGCAACAACGGCAAGGGGAATGACAAACAGGCCGCCGCTGCCGTGACAAGTCATGATCATGGTCGTACTCCGTCATACTCCGTTGATCCTGCATGGTACATGGACACTGGAGCTACCAACCACCTCACCGGTGAGATGGGTAAGCTCTCTACTCAGGAGCCATATCGCGGTCATGATCAGGTGCACACCACTAGTGGAGAAGGTATGCGCATCTCTCATGTTGGTCTGGCTTCTCTCCTTGCACACAACTTTCGCACATTGCATCTATCTAATGTCCTTCGTGTTCCTTCTACTACACGTAGTTTGTTGTCCATTCCTCAGCTTACACGTGATAATAATGTCCTTGCTGAGTTTCACCCTTTTCGTTTCTTTATCAAGGATCGGGACAAGAGGGCCGTTCTGCTTAGCGTCGTCTTTGCCATGGCCTGTATGCACTTGATGCGCCGCGCTCATCTTCCAAGTCGTCTTCTCCTCAGGTGTTCAGTGGTGTTCATGTGTCGCCTACACACTGGCATGCGCGCCTTGGTCACCCGGCGGCTCCCATAGTCCGACATGTTTTGCATCGTCATGATCTACCAGTTGTATCCAATAAAACTGCTGAAACTATTTGTGATGCCTGTCAGCAGGGCAAGAGTCATCAGCTTGTGTTTTCAGAGTCTAGTCGTGTTGTGAAACATCCTCTTGAGCTTGTATTTTTTGATGTATGGGGCCATGCCCAGACATCTGTTAGTGGTCACAATTATTATGTCAGTTTCATTGATGCTTACAGCCGTTTCACTTGGTTATATCTTATTAAGCGTAAGTCTGATGTGTTTGATGTCTTCATTCAGTTTCAAGCGCACATTGAGCGTCTTCTTAAGCAGAAAATCATCCATGTCCAA
>NC_041381.1:634631332-634638454 GCF_002162155.2 Triticum dicoccoides
GGGAGGGGGGGTGAATACCACAACCTCAACTCGTTCTTTAACAAGCTTGGGATTTCGCACCGTGTGTCATGCCCCCCCCCACATCAGCAGAATGGTGCTGCCGAGCGTAAGCATCGTCATCTTGTTGAAACTGGCTTAACCTTGCTAGCTCATGCGTCTGTCCCATTTCGGTTCTGGAGTGATGCTTTCTCTACAGCTTGTTTTCTTATAAACAGGCTTCCCTCGAGGCTCCTGAAAATGCAAACCCCGCTTGAGCTCCTGCTTAATGAGATTCTGGACTACACTTTCTTCAAAGTGTTTGGGTGTGCATGTTGGCCTCACCTCCGTCCATACAACAAGCGCAAGCTAGAGTTTAGGTCTAAGAAGTGTGTCTTTCTTGGGTACAGTTCTCTTCACAAAGGGTACAAGTGCTTATATGTTCCTACCAACCGCGTCTACATCTCTCGTGACGTTGTGTTTGACGAAAATGTATTTCCTTTTCGTGCACTTCCGACTGACCTTACCAGTTCCATTTCCACACCACCAGTGCCTGTGACTACACCTACGCCTGATCAGTTTGTGGATGTTGCATATGCCCCTGCGTTGCTCCCTAATCATGATGCAGGTACTGGACGTGGTGCTCGGCTCGAGCTGCTTGATGAACAGGTCGTGGATGATCCTCCTGGTCGGGACGTACATGTGCCATGCATGACGGGCGGCACCCGCCAACCCATTCTCCTGTCGCCTGAGGCGGCCACCCCGACTGCCTCTCGGGTGCCGGGTCCGTCTGGCTCCATGCTGGACCCGCCCACGCCAGCGCCAGCAGCCTCCTCTGGCTCGCGGACTCTGCCTGCACCAGTGGCTGCCTCGCCCGGCTCACGGGCCCCGTCCACACCAGCGGTCGTCTCGCCCGGCTCGCCTGGCTTGCGGGCATCGCCAGTCCTGCGTGGCTTGCCCGGGCCACTGGCGGGTGCGTCTCCTGGGCCGGCTGCTGCTGCCGCTAGCCCGGCGGCCCCGTCGCCTGCTTCGGCCACTGATGAGCCCGACTCGCCGGACTCGGCTCCGGTCTCTTCCACGTCCTCTGCTGCACCATCTTTGCCGGCAGATTCTGCTGTCACACTTCGGCCGCGCACACGGAGCCAGTCCGGTGTTTTTTGCCCGAAGAAGTGGACGGATGGCACGGTTGTGTGGCTTGCTGCGTGCATGGCTCACACTGCTGGCGATCTTGCTGCAGAGCCTCGTCACTTTCAGGCTGCGTTGAGTATTCCTCATTGGCGTGCTACAATGGAACAAGAGTTTCATGCCCTCCAACAGAATGATACTTGGCGTCTTGTTCCTCCAAAGTCTGGCGTAAACATCATTGATTCCAAGTGGGTTTTCAAAGTCAAGCGACATGTTGATGGCTCCATTCAACGTTACAAGGCACGGTTGGTCGCCAAGGGCTTCAAGCAGAGGTATGATCTTGATTATGAAGACACGTTCAGTCCAGTCATCAAGCCTACTACCATTCGGTTACTACTGTCTCTTGCGGTTACTCGTGGATGGTTCCTTCGTCAGCTTGATGTGCAGAACGCTTTTCTCCATGGCATTCTGGAGGAGGAGGTTTATATGCGTCAGCCGCCTGGTTTTGTTAATCCGACATGACCTCACCATCTCTGTCGTCTGGTTAAGGCACTGTATGGACTCAAACAGGCTCCTCGTGCATGGCATGCTCGCCTTGGATCTGTTCTTCGGGCTCTTGGGTTTACTCCCTCCACTGCTGATACGTCACTGTTTCTCCTCCAGCGCCCTGAGGTTACGATGTATATCTTGGTTTATGTTGATGATATCATCCTTGTCAGTTCCTCTGCTGCTGCTGCTGATCGCCTTGTGGTTGCTCTCCGTGATGATTTTGTTGTCAAGGATTTGGGTGCTCTTCACTTTTTCCTTGGTCTTGAGGTTTCGCGGTCCTCTGCTGGTTTGACTCTCACTCAGAAGAAGTACTCCTTGGACTTGTTGCGTCGTGCTGGAATGCTTAAATGCAAACCTGTCTCCACTCCGATGTCTGCTACTGATCGGTTGTCTGCCCTTGATGGTGACTCTCTCTCGTCTGATGATACTACTGAGTATCGCAGTATCGTTGGTGGTCTGCAATATCTCACTATTACCAGGCCTGATATCTCCTATGCAGTTAACCGTGTCTGTCAGTTTTTGCATGCACCCAGGACGTCTCACTGGTCAGCTGTGAAGCGTATTTTGCGCTATGTCAGTATTACTACTGCCTATGGTCTGTATCTTCAGCCTGCACCGTCGTATGAGCTCTCGGCCTTCTCTGATGCCGACTGGGCTGGTAGTCCGGATGACAGGCGATCCACGGGGGGTTATGCGGTATTTCTGGGTCCTAACTTGATCGCCTGGAATGCTCGCAAGCAAGCAACTGTGTCTCGCAGTAGTACTGAGGCTGAATACAAAGCTGTTGCTGATGCAACTGCTAAGATCATATGGGTACAGTCTTTGTTGAGAGAGTTGTGTGTTCCTCAAGCTCGTCCTCCGGTCCTGTGGTGTGACAACATTGGTGCTACATATCTTTCTTCTAATCCAGTGTTCCATGCGAGGACAAAATACATTGAGGTGGATTATCACTTTGTTCGGGAACGTGTTGCACAGAAGCTACTCTGTATCAAGTTCATCTCATCAAAGGATCAACTTGCTGACATCTTCACGAAGCCTCTACCACAATCACAGTTTGTAGGCTGTAGGCGCAATCTTAACTTGCTCTGTACTTCAGGACATAGTTAAGATTGAGGGAGGGTGTTGGACTGTATATACGTAGCCTCTGTATATCTGTATTGTAACATTGTATTGTACCCCTTGGGTACCTCTATATAATGAGATAGCCACACCCCGGGTTAGGGGTGTCGTGCAGTTCCCAAAATACTTTGTTTTACAGGCTTAAGTTGCTTAGCGTCAAACCGCAAACCAATGGAGGCCAGATCACAAAGTGCGAAGAGGCCATGGTTAGCAAGATCCACGGGTTAAATGGTTGCCCGACAAGTTCACAAATTTAGGCCAGTAAAGGATGCAAGTGTTATCTAAAATGAATGGATGTAAAGCGTTTGTGTGTGGCTTTTCAAGTCTACCGTCAAATCCTAAGACACTTGCTTGAATTAGAGCAAAATAGGGATATGCATTGGCAATAGCTTTTCTTTCAATAGTTTTCCATAGTGACCATCGACAACCCGGGCTAAGCCACGGGTCAACACATCGTCCGATAGAAATAGAAGTCTTTGGATAGTGGATGTGCAGTATCAACAGTTAGAACAAAGACCTACAAATATTTTTTCGTATGATTGTAGCCCCCTTTCAATATAAACAGCTTCCAACCACAAGCAAAATCCCAATAGACGTAGTCGTTGTCAAAAACGATTAACTTCCGACAACGTACGGAATCAAACGTATGCATAATTTGAGGTGAAGAAACATTTTAATTTTTTTTAAAGCACATCTTTTCTGAAACACTGGCTAACACAAGGTTACTGCCCTGCGAGGATATGAGATAAAAAATCAATTATTAATTCACTGAACTAGTTGTCGAACATGTTACATGTGCCACGAAGAGTGCATAAGTTAGAAGCTGCGCAAACTACAAACTACATCGCACGAGCCGACTTGCACTAAAAACATATGCTTAACTAGTATAACACCCGTGCGTTGCCACGGGCTCTTCAAAATTTATAATCAGTATCTTTCATTTATCATCCCCTCATATTGGATGATTATGGGGTGCTCTAATTAGAAACACAACAATCAAATATTAGGAAATTTCACCGAACGAACAACAACGAATAATACGATATCTATCAAACGAATAAAATGAGGTCATATTTTTGGTCCGTCATGCACTTCTGTTGAAAAGTGCCTATCCCTTTTAGAATCAACCCACTGTTTGCTTGCACGCAAAAAAATACATCTCTAAAGTGGGAAACCGATCGGTGCCAAAAAGAACTCAAACTCCTATCCAATCTCGACTTCGTGCTCTTCCACTTCCATTGATAAAGATGGGACGTCAAGGGTTTCATCATGATGACCTCGAGCAGCCGCCGACATCCCTCCCCACATCTACCCTACCCCCTGCTGCCGCTTGCACTGTCCTTGCTCCTCGAGGGAGCTAGGGACACAATGTTCTCTAGGATGGGCATGATCAGATCCACGAGGAGGCCACATTCTTCCATGGGAACCCAACCGAGCACACCACCCTCCGCAACCATCCAATCCCGGCCTAACAAAGTCAAGACCCGCCATCGATCCACAAATCAGGCTCGCCGCATCCAGGTTCACTGCAAGTCTGTGATGAGTCTGTAGTCGACATCTTGACTTTGGCTATCCCCACGGAAGAATCATCGGATCCTGCTTACTTTTACCATCACTTCGTCTCTTCCCAAGGCAGCGACACCACCCAGCCAATCACCACCACCGCTTGCGGCTTGCCTACATAAAATCATGAGAAATCCCCACGGCGGTGCTGTAAGATCACCTTGGCGACCTCGACAGTGACCGACTGGTCTAAGATCTAAGCTAGCCGCTCTTTGTAGAAACCAATAGAAGTAGGCATGTGACTCAGATTTGTTCTTTGGTGTGCATGCGTTTCTTGCTGCCCACCAGCTCTTGTCTACAACTCGCCTATCTCTGTACCAGCTCTTGGTCTACAACTCGCCTATCTCCATGCTCGAGACGACCAAGCTCGATGCGCAAGCCGCATACGTCTGCTAGTGCTATATCCAGACCCTATGATTTTTGGATCACTGGCACTATGGGTGCCAGGACCGGAGTTGCCCTCATCCACCAAGTGGATCAAGGAGGCCCACCACCTAGACTCTACATCGCAACATTTTATGTTTTCCTATAAAAAGTAAAGAACCTTCTCTAATAGACGTAAATATAACCTTTTGGTTTTATAGTCTCAACTTTCCTACACTTCAATACCAGAAGGATTTCTTGGTTTTATTTAATGACCTTCTTGAATGTCATTCACTTAGAAAGGTAGTAATACAATCTGTGATATTAAGGCAAATTATTAGTCATATTAAAGTGCAAAAGGCCCTATAGGAGTCAAAGCATGACTTTTATGGTTATACTGTAATTTGCAAGATCTGAGATTTATGCAAGTGTACAATTAGAGAAGAGTCAATTAAATAGATTTTCACATTCAGAATAGTACGATTAGCAGTAGCACTTCAATTTTTTCATGTTTGATCAGCTTGCTAGGTGGTTATCACTAAGCATGTTGGAACGATGAGCATAACCTAACTTAGTTCAGTACGTGTTGCTGCAAATTAGTTTAGTACGTACGAAGCTGTTGCTAATTTCAATGCCTGGCTGTTGCAAGTTTCTAATGAAAAAGTACTTCAGGTCAAAGGTCAGGGAATATACACTTTTGTTATCATGGTTGTTTCCTTATAGTGAACAACTTTGATCACCACTTCAGCAGCTACTATCTATAAGAAGACATTAGCTAAGTAGATATAGGCAAAGAAAGCATGTAGGCAAAACCAGAATTAAAAACATCCTTCTCAATGGAGCTCGTGCAGTTCGGAAGACCCTAATCATCGATGAGGGACCCCTCCGATGGTAACATGGCGTGACAATTGTCGTCAATGACGACACCCAAAGTACCCTGCATAATCCATCGATCCAGTTCGGAACAATCAAGCACATACCTTGCAAAGTGATGTAGATCTGAAGCAGAGGTGGGAAGGTAAAGGCTCAGGTGAGGTGGAATGAGACGTTGATATAGACGTGCACGCATGAGAATAAGGCGGTGCCCAGGATGGATCTCCATCGGAGGAGGCCGGATCTGCTGGGGAGGAGGTCGTTGTAGTACCTGCCATCTGTGCGGTGGATCACGGGGCTGGCAGGCAGGGGGAGGGGATAGGAGGGAGCGGGTGGGCTAGAGCGCAGATGGCGGGTGCCCCCGACGACGGCTGGGAAGGATGGTGGAGGAGGTGGATGAGGATGGCGGCGGCGGCGTCTGCGGTTGCGCCTCGTCCGCAGCCATGCTGGTGGTGGTCGATGCGAGAGCTGGATGGCATCGGCCAGAATCAGGCAGGGGCGACAAAGATTTAGAGGGGGGAGAGAATGGAGGCGATGAGCGATGGGAGGAAGGGCCACCGGCGATTGGGGTGGCCTCAGATCCGCCCTCCATGGTCGCCTATTTCATGGGACGAACACCCGTGCTCACCGTCGGGCTCGCCTTCGGCCGCTGCCTCGCCGACATTCACGACGTAGAGCCCCTTCCTCCGATCCCATTTGTCAGGGAGGCAGCGCCATCCTTCATCGTAGAGAACGAGTCCACACTGAGATCCCAACCAGATCGTGATTGCGCCTCCCCAAACCGCAGCGACACATCCCACTCCTTCAACGACCAACCTATATGAGGCGGAGGGTCAGTGTAGGACGCGAGCGCCGTCACCATGGACGTGGGGGACGCCGTAGGTGGGAAGGAGGCGGCGACGGCGTCTGTGTCAGGAAGATCGCACGACGGTGGCGGCGTTTACTCGAGGGGATCGAGAGGAGCTGTGTTTGGTGCCGGGTGGGTTCTTTGGTGCGTGCGTGGGGCTGGAGATTGTGATAGGTGATCAGGTGAGGGCGTGCCATACCTGGATCGATAGCCTTACCATACCTGGTGGTAATTTAAATTTATTACCATATTCGATATTTCCCGAGTTATGGCCTTATCATACCTGGATTGATAGCCTTTGGGGTAATTTACATTTATTACCATATAATTACCATATTCAAAATTTCCTGAGTTATGACCTTACCATAGCTGGATTGATTTATTACTATACGTGGATTAATTATGATTTATTACTATATGATTTATTACTATACGTGGATAGCCTTACCATACCTGGTGGTAATTTAAATTTATTACCATATTCGATATTTCCCGAGTTATGGCCTTACCATACCTGGATTGATAGCCTTTGGGGTAATTTAAATTTATTACCATATTCGATATTTCCCATTTTATGGCCTTACCATACCTGAATTGATAGCCTTTGGGGTAATTTAAATTTATTACCATATAATTACAATATTCAAAATTTTCTGAGTTATGACCTTACCATACCTGGATTGATTTATTACTATACCTGGATTAAT
>NC_041381.1:634638799-634662611 GCF_002162155.2 Triticum dicoccoides
ATTTAAATTTATTACCATATAATTACCATATTCAAAATTTCCTGAGTTATGACCTTACCATACCTGGATTGATTTATTACTATACCTGGATTAATTATGATTTATTACTATACGTGGATAGCCTTACCATACCTGGTGGTAATTTAAATTTATTACCATATTCGATATTTCCCGAGTTATGGCCTTACCATACCTGGATTGGTAGCCTTTGGGGTAATTTACATTTATTACCATATAATTACCATATTCAAAATTTCCTGAGTTATGACCTTACCATACCTGGATTGATTTATTACTATACGTGGATTAATTATGATTGATTATCATAAATACGTTGGGTATTGCCGGTCAGACGAGAAAAGAGAAAAACCGGTGGAAGGGGCTGGTGGGAGGTGGGACGAAGAAAAACCGGTTGAAAATAAACCGGTTGAAAATAAACCGGTTAAAAATAAGCCGGTTGAAAGTGGGGGGGACTATTCAACCAATTCGTCCATTAGGAGTAGAGATGAATTCATCGCGGCGGCAAAATAAATGGCACTTACTATCATGTCAATCCGGGTGTGTAAGGTTGTCTATAGTCAAAACTACTCCATGGTTTCAAAGCCAGAAGAAGATCTTCACTCAAAGTGGTGGTAGCGGCGCTAGGCAGGACGCACTAACGAGGCAAACAACAGAGCATCAGTGTTGAACAATGCTGATATATCTATAATGAACAAAGAAACTGCCATCACGCCCCAGGCCACGGGCCTTGCTGCCTAGGGCTTGACGCCACCACGAACTAAAAGTAACACATAGCTGGACACACATGACACCAAATTTGATCTCCCATTTTCTCCACTCAACTCGACCATGCCATGATTCTTGCAGTCTTCTAATATCTTAATTTCATCTTCAGTGGCTTTCGAAGCTACATCCATCTCGCACTATTTCCCCTTCAGCGTGCACCAGCTTCTCGTGTGTCAGATGGCCATCCATCATACGACACGTTCTAGCTCATTGAGGCACAACTTAGAAAATCGAGCAAATTATGGCTCAATTCTTTTGGCCGATTTTTTCAGAATCTTGAGAAACAGACAACCTCCTAAATAGCTAGGATTATTAAAAAAAAGTTCAAGATTCTGAGAAAAATCTAAGAGGAGGTTTGATTCTTAAGATTCTGTGAGAATTAGCCAAAATAAACTAGGCTCGTGCTTAAAAAATCTAGGCCTATGTTTCGCTCTTAACAAATTGTAGTATGATGAGAGTGGTTTCCCTTGTGGTAAGAAAGCACGGCTCTACTAAACACCCAAGAATAGAAAGAAAAAAAAAATGAAATCTTGCAATGAGAATTGGACACGTAGATCAAACAGGGGCTAGGGCTTTGAAAAATGAAAACAGATGTTAAAGCTAGGGCGTGGCCCGCCGATCACCTCATATCCTAGTTGCAGTACATTTTCTACCATTTCTTTGCATCGTGAGTAACGTCGGCATTGGACTTCACCGTCACACTGCCCCACCCAATCTCCTTCCTGAACCTGCCTTTACACTTGTGTTTGTGTCCTACTTGGCCTTGCATGTGTTGGATCGAATCAGCAGCTCGTGATATGGGTGAGCGATCGAGCTTCGCGAAGCTACTTTCAATACGTGGCGGGCTGGCGGCCACCGCCGCGCGACGTGTCCCGTTGCTTCTGCCTATAAATGCCACCGGCTCCAATCTCCTTTCCAACACACACAAGCAGTCGATCGATTCATCCAAGCCAGAGTTGAGCAATACTAGCAGTGAGATTTACAGTGATTTCACTTCGTGTTTGTTGGTGAGAGAGAAGAGCAGAGAAGAGAAGATGGCCTCCAACCAGAACCAGGCGAGCTACGCGGCCGGCGAGACCAAGGCCCGCACTGAGGTAACCGTCGTCTCCTGTAGTGCTTACCATCTCATCCTGCTGCCGCGCGCATGCGCCGTTGCTTCCGGCGGTGATCTGAAATGCTCTCTTGGTTGTGCAGGAGAAGACCGGGCAGATGATGGACAAGGCGGGGCAGGCCACGGAGGCCACCAAGCAGAAGGCCGGAGAGGCCAAGGACAAGACGGCCCAGACGGCGCAGGCGGCCAAGGACCGCGCCGCCGAGAGCAAGGACCAGACCGGCAGCTTCCTCGGCGAGAAGACGGAGGCGGCCAAGCAGAAGGCCGCCGAGGCAACCGATGCGGCCAAGCAGAAGGCGTCGGAGACGGCCCAGTACGCGCAGGAGAGGTCCTCCGACGCGGCGCAGTACACCAAGGAGTCCGCCGTGGCCGGCAAGGACAAGACCGGCAGCGTGCTCCAGCAGGCCGGCGAGACGGTGGTGAGCGCCGTGGTGGGCGCCAAGGACGCCGTGGCGAACACGCTGGGCATGGGCGGCGACAACACCAGCACCACCAAGGACAGCACCACCGAGAAGATCACTAGGGATCACTAGACGCATACATGCGTCCAATCTTGCTAATTTGCTTCCTTTACTCGTTTGGTCGTCCGCGGGCCCTTTACATATTTGTATGTTTCCCTCTTTTGTGGTTTCCGCTCATTTAGTGTAAGTTTGCCTTCGATTTGATGTACTACTCGTGTCCGGTTCTGTAATGAGTTACTTATAATCCATGTTTTACTTTGGTGTAAATGGATAACGAGGACAGTCGAAGGTGGCAATAAAGTTCTTTTAGCACGGCATATTTTTGAAGCTTCAGAAGCTTTCTTCACTTCCTATCTTTTTTTTTTGGAACGGGAAACGCGCTCAAGGCGCCAAATTACAATCAGCTCAGTATTGCGTGAATTACACATCCATGTAGATCTTGAAGAGATAACAGAGGAAGAACAGGGCAATGAGTGTGCCTAGGAGCTAAATTGGAACATCCGAAGACAGGTTGAACTGAACTGTTCAGAACCTGGTGAGCAACATTATGGGCAATGCCATTGAGACTCCTAGAAATGAGAGCTTTCTGAGATGGCAAAGAAATCTGCTAGTGATTGTCTGATAGCACAATGAATTTTCTCTGAAGTCACATCTCACATCCCTAGTTGCCGCAGCCGTCGCCAAAGTAAGATTATCTGTAAAATAATTGGGCTGATCGACATGAAGAAGTTTGGCTTTTGCTCCTGCAAGGAGGAGACTTGCTGCTTCAGCTTGCAATGGAGAATTTGTAGGGGGGGTAAGAGGCTTGAATTTGTACTTTTGTTCTCCATTCTCCTCCTGGGATGAAAATGAAGATGCCAATTCCTATAGCTGTTTAATTGGGTTGAAACCTGGAATTTTGAAGTGTTAAAAAAAAACATCCGAATATATTCTTGGTCCTGCAATAAGAAGATCGTGTTTGATCTTCTTATTGACAGTGCAAGATATTGAAAAAAGGTTCATTTGGGACCTAGTGGTGATCTATGGTGAGGCACAACCAGAGAGGAAAGCTTTGTTCCTGGCTGAGCTATCCAGAGTTTTCCAAAATTCTATCAACCCTATTTTGATTGGAGGGGACTTTAATATTATTAGAAAAGCTAGTGAGAAAAATAAACCAGGATCTCCTGGACATTGGAGTTTTCTTTTCAATGCCATCTTGGAACAGGCTGGGATGAGAGAGTTGGATATGAATGGGAGGAAATTTACTTGGGGCAACAATATGCAGAATCCCACGTTTGAGAAACTAGATAGAATTCTGTGTAGCACTGATTGGGAAGAGGCTTACCCCTTGACCCAAGTAACAGCTTTGACTAGGGAGAAATCAGATCATACTCCTCTTTATTTGGATTCTGGGGATCTCCAAAAAACAGAACCAATCTTCAGATTTGAAAATGCATGGTTTATGAGGGATGGGATTGATGAAATTGTTCAGAAAGTCTGAAATGATTCTTCCATTAAAGGGGACAGCATAGACAGGTTGCTGGGGAAATTTAGAATGTTAAGACCCAAACTTAAAGGGTGGAATAGAAATATGAATGCTTGGTATGTTGAGCTAAAGAAAGATATCCTACTCAAATTAGATATTATTGATAAGAATTGTGAGGTTAATGGCCTTACAGCTGCTGATAGAAAGGAACAGATTGAGTTGAGGGCCCAGCTTGATAGATTGCTTAAACAAGAAGAGGCTAAATGGAAACAGAGAGCCAAGATTGATGAACTGCTAGAGGGAGATAGCAATACTAAATTCTTCCATGCCAAAGCAAATGGGAGACTTAGGAGGAATAAAATTTCTAGGTTAGAACAAGAGGAGGGGGTGATAGAAGGGGATAAGAATTTGATGGAATATATCACTACTTTCTATAAAAACCTATTTGGTCTCCCAGATAATTCCTCTGTTTCTCTAAATATTGATAATCCTATCAGGATTCCGATGGAATATGCTAATATTTTAGTGGATGAATTTTCTTTAGAAGAGATTAAAAAGGTTGTCTTTAAAATGGCACACAATAAATCTCCTGGGCCAGATGGCTTCATGGCTGAATTTTACCAACACTATTGGGAGCTGGTGAAATTTGATTTGAAAGCTCTACTAGATGATTTTGCCAGCAGGAAAATTTACATTAGCAGACTAAATTATGGAATTATAACCCTGGTCCCAAAAGGGATTGGTGCTAATCAAATTCAGAAGTTCAGGCATGTCTGTCTATTAAATGTATGCTTTAAAATTATTACCAAAGTCTTGATGAACAGACTTAATTTGGTAGCTGCTGAGGTCATCTCCCCTGTACAAACTGCCTTTGTTAAGGGAAGATATATCATGGAGGGGGTCCTGATCTTGCATGAGGCTTTGAATAGCATTAAAAAGAATAAGCAAAGTGCTATACTTCTGAAAATTGATTTTGAAAAGGCCTATGATAAAATTAAATGGTCCTTCCTATTTCAAATGCTCAAACTGAAAGGATTTCCATATAAATGGATTGACTGGGTTATGGAAACAGTTAGAGGGGGGAAAGTTTGTGTCAAAGTTAATGAGAATTTAGGAAAATATTTTTGCTCTTATAAGGGCCTGAGACAAGGTGATTCTCTATCTCCTTTAAATTTTGATCTGGCTGCTGATGCTCTAGCAATTATGTTAAATAAGGCTAGAGAAAATGGATTAGTCAAGGGGGTCTTGAGTGAATATACAAACAATGGGGTTAACATGTTGCGATATGCAGATGACACTATATTCCTGCTACAAGATGATATGGACAGTGCACACAACTTGAAATATATTCTTTGTTTGTTTGAACAAATGTCTGGTTTGAAGATTAATTTTCATAAAAGTGAACTTTTCTTATTTGATGCGATAATTGATAAGAAAGATGAATATGCAAAAATATTTACATGCCCGGTGGGTGCTCTGCCTATGAAATACTTAGGGTTGCCTGTTAATAAGAATAGAATTAGAAATAAACATTGGAAGCCTCCAGAGACTAAGATGGAAAAAATGTGAAACTTGGCAAGGTAGACTGTTAGCTAGTGCCGGGAGAGTTACTTTGATCCAATCTGCCCTCACAGGCATACCCTACTTTATGATGTCCTTCTATGGGCTCCCAATGGGGGTTGAGAAGCGCATGGATTTTTTTAGGGCTAGGTTATTATGGCAAGAAGATGATCAGAAGAGGAAATACCATTTGGTGAAATGGTCTGAGGTTTGCAGGCCAAAGGACATGGGGGGCCTGGGGATACAAAATCTAGCCTGTATGAACAAGGCTTTGCTATGTAAGTGGTGGTGGAAATTATATACAACTGAGGGATTGTGGCAAGATATAATTCTAGAAAAGTATGTTAAAAATAAAAGTGTGGGCAATGTTTTGGCCAAACAGGGAGATTCACAGTTTTGGTGGGGGGGGGGATACTAAAACATAGAGATCATTTTGTCTCTCTGTGTAAGTTTAAAATTGGAGATGGTAAAAGAGCTAGATTCTGGGAAGATTGGTGGATTGGCAATGCTTCATTAAAAAAGAACTTCCCTAGACTATATGATCTATGTTTTGATAAGAGGAAAATAGTTAAAGACGTTTTAGCGAATGGATTAGACAATGTCCAGTTTAGGAGAACCCTACTAGGAGATGCAAAAGAATTATGGAGGCAGATTAAAGAGGCCTGTAGTGTGGTGACATTGAATGAGGAGAGGGATGAGATTAAATGGACTCTTGATAATAAGGGAGTTTATATTGTTAAGTACTTCTATAGACACCTGATCGAAAACGGTGTCAAATATCCACATTTGTATATGTGGAAGATTAAAATGCCACCTAGAATTAAGGTGTTCATGTGGTTGGCCCTTAGTAAAAGTATTCTCACAAAAGATAATCTGATTCGTAGGGGTGGAAGGGAGATAATAAATGCCCTTTTTGTGGGCAAAAAGAGGATATAAACCATCTTTTTTTGGCTTGTTCGGTTGCTAGATTATTATGGAACATATTAAAATGTCCTTTCAATCTTAAGGACATTCCAGATACGCTAGATGTTGTTATGAGAACTTGGGTAAATACCTTTGGTAAAGATGAAAAAAGTCTGGTCATGATAGGAGTCTCAGCGATCTGCTGGACTATCTGGAAACTTAGGAATAGTGTGATATTTGACAACAATAGGGTGAATGATCCCCGTGTTCCTGTTTCCCTGTTTATTAAAAACCTAAATGATTGGAATATTTTGCAGACAAATCCCGCAAGAAGTAAGCTGATGGAGGCTAGAGTGAAGCTAGTAAGTGAGGTGGCAGAAGAAGTATTCAAAGCAGCGCATGGGTGGCGCCTGAAGACTGGGAGGATCAAAGGGTAGCTGAAGCCCTCCTTTGCTGCGATGGATAAATTTTGGCTCTTGCCTTTTCGTGCTGGCTCTGCTCCATTTTGCTGATATTCAGACTAAGTTGATGTCCCTGTAATATTGAGTCTACTATTAAAACTGGTAGTTTTTCCTTGTAGCCTCTGTTCTTATAACAGAGTGTGTTGTCGCTCTGGGGCTAGATTCTACGGAATCTAGACCTTGGACCACTCTTGTAGGTTCCTCCCCGTTGTCTTTGGGTTTTTGGGAGAGGGGAAGGGATGGCTTCTCCTCCTTTCCCAATATGGCAGTGGGGGTGGATCAGTTAGAAGAGTGGAGTCTCGTGTTGGGGGTTGTTATGTTGCTTTTTTCCTTTTTTCTGTAACAAGACTTGGTGATCTCTGTTAATGGAAATCGGAGAGAGCGCTCTCTTTTATCAAAAAAGAAGAAGAAGATCGTGTTTGATAGTTTTCCCCTGCAATAATAAAGGATCAACAGGTTGTGATTCAATAATGGATAGGTTCTGATGTTTATCATCCTTAGGATTGTCGTGGAGAGCTTGATATTCGGCAATGGCAGCAACGGCATGTTGGACCTGGTGAGGCAAGCCACCTTTCCTAGCAAAAAGAGCATCATTCCTGGACTTCCATATACACCAAAGAAAATTAGAAATGGAAGGAATAGAAGCATTTGGATGATTCATATTTAACAAAGCCCATATGATATGATGCATAGAGTGAAAATTTGTAGTAAGCACAATGTCTAATATAACATGGATGATCAAACCAAGCAGCTCTAGCAAAGGTACATTTAAGAATAAATGGAGATCATCTTGCTAGTTACACCTGAAGCAATGTGAACAAAAAAACGGCCGGCTCTCATACCTGTAGGTAGAACTTTCCTAAGGATCCTCCAAGCAAATGTTTTTACCCTATAGGTGCCATGAGCTTATTCTTCTAGACCAAGTTAAGCAAATCTTTAACCAACGACGATACTTGCTTGGGACGATTGCTTGGTTGACTCTGAATGTCCAGCAAGCAAAGCTTATAAGTACTCTTAGAGCTGCACTTACCATTAGAAGTGAGATTCCAACACAAAATGCCAGGTCCATTAGAGTGAATAATTTGGGTTTGAATTATAGCAGAGGCTATGTGCTCCTTAAACAGTGAAGTGATGAGAGGGATATCCCAAGATTTTTTATTTGTAGCCCAAAGATCTTTAACAAGAGGTGGGTAAACGAAGTTAGGTGATTGGATAATTAAATGATTGTACATGTGAGCCCAAGCAGTACACCAAGGTGTGATCCAAAGAGATATGTTTCCTACAGTGGTTTGATAAAATGAGCGAGCTTTTAATTTTGGGAGCAACTTGAGAACGGAGGCCCAAAATGCAGATTTAGGCAAATTGGAAGAGGCGGTTCAGATAGAGGAGTCCGAGAAATATTTGGATTTAAGGACCAAATGTAGATAGGAGGTGGGGGAGTCTGCAATCCTCCAGGCAGCTGCTAGGATGAGACCTTGATTAATGGCTTGGAGATTTCTTTTTTGGACGTGCAAATATCCTTCCAAGCTCGAAGACAAAGGCTCCTCGAAGAGTTGTCTTCTCTAATATCGCAGAAGAGACATTGACGCTAAAGAGAATGGCTTATTTGTTCCAGTTTGGTGTTTGTCCCGAGGAAGCACAAAAGTGTTGGATGATTTGCGCCATGGTGGTAGCCTCCTGCATGGTAGCATTCCCACAAACTAGAAGATCATCAGATTCGTGTGTTGGTATCTTTGCCAGTGTTTTAATCGTTGAAAGACTAAAGTATTTGAACATAGAGGTTAGTTCAAGTAGAGTTATTTCCACATGCGGTGCAGAATAGACCCTTCTGAAGAACATATGTGGCATACTTCTCATAGCCAACTGAATTTAATTGTTGACCTCCTACATAACTTTTATACATATTGGGGGAAAAGGCAAGATAATTTAGACCAGAAATTTGAAAGTCTGTTAAGAGAACATCAAAAGTTAGCAGAAAAATACTTAGGTTTGAACAATAAAATTGATCTACTTCTACAAAAAATTAGAAGAATCAAAAGGAAGAAATCTTATAGTTAGTAAGAATAATGATTATATTAAAGAAGAGATTTATCCATAGGAAAGAATCTGAGTGGTGTCATAAATAAAAGCAAAGATTCATTACCAGGTGCTGAAATAAGACGCAATATACTTGAAGTTAAAAAGTTAGTACAAGAAGTAAAGACTTTAGTCATATCATAAGTGTATGAGTGCATATAACCAAGCATTAAAAGAAGTTGAAAAGTACTTAACACCTCCTGTTAAATTTTCATATCATGATTCATCGGAAGAATACTCCAGAATAATTATAAGGCCGAATAATACGATTCTGCAGCTACTACTCTATATTTTGGAGAAGCTAAATACTAAACGAGAAATCAAGAGAGGATTGCTTCTTGGAGGATATGAATCTTGCATATTTGGTGATGAAAATAAGCTCAAGATATTCGCACCAGGCACATTCAACTTAAAGCCCAAGAGCCATTTCAATATTAATGACATCCAGAGATGCATACTAGATAATTTCTAGTATCAACACACCAATAAAAGAGAAGACAAAGGGTACTACATACTGGCAATTCTTGATAGCATATCTAAATACTTTAATTTATTGAACAAAGGCACACCCAAAGCAGCAAAAAAGGAACTGCAAAAAGAGAGGACGCTATGTATAATATTTGATGGAAGTAAACCAGGAATATATATGAATTTTGAAGATGTTTTAAAAGAAAAAATCAAGGTGAAAGAATGAAGATTCATTATGGAAAAGATATGATGATCCCAATGAAGCCCTAAAATGGGCAAGAAGCTTAATAGCGCAAAATTATTATATAGACCCAAAAGCAAAGAATATATCTAAAGTCGGAGAGGCAAAACTTACAATATGACCACTCCATTTTTTCCTAAATATACAAAGAAAGAAGCATCAAGCTCCCATAAGGTCAAGGAGGAAGATTCCCCTAAATATGAAGCATACAAAGACTAGCTTATCAAAGGAGTTGATCCTTTGGACGGTGAATATATGGACTTGAAAATAGATGAAAAATATAAAGAGATCAGAAAATCGGTGAAGGCGGAACTAAAAGAAGAAATTTTGAAAGAATTACAGAGAGAAATGAATGAAAATTTTGAAGAACTAAAGAAAGAATATCATCAAAAATATGATTTCAATATTTCTGAGATAGATCATATGGACATTGCCGGACACGAGCAACCAATTGAATAAGAAAGCAGTGAGCATAATAACTGAATGTATCTGAATATGAATTGATATGACTATCAATTATTCGGGCGCGGAGGACCTACACCCAAATATTGATAAAATTAGAATATTGATGAGGTATTATCAATATAATGGGCGTGGTAGACCCATACCAAAAAATATATTAAATAGTAGTATTAGTAGTAGTAGTAGTAGTAGTAGTAGTAGTAGTAGTAGTAGTAGTAGTAGTAGTAGTAGTAGTAGTAGTAGTAGTAGTAATAATAATAATAATAATAATAATAATGCCAACTATGGAATGCATGCACGCATAAGAGCACAAGAGTATAGCTGAAGTTTCAGCCAAGAAGAGCGAAGACTACTAAAGAATGCATGGCTCCATTGCACACACAACAAGGCATGCAAAGTGTGTTGGCTTGTGTAAATAACTATGCATAGAGCTTCGCTTGCAAGCAACGGAGTTAAAATATTGGGTTGGTTTGTATACCCAGCCATGTCATAACAATATTTTATCATGCAACAGGAAGCCGGTCTCTCAGCCACGACATGGTCTTCTGTCTGGAAAACGTTTTCACCTTGGAAAAAATTCTCAGTCTAGACAAAGTTCTCAGTCTGGATAAAAATACCAGCCTAGCATTGGACTCAGCAAGGCTTGATTGTGCAAACATTGAGGCACTTCATGAAGGAAATATGCCCTAGAGGCAATAATAAACTTATTACTTATTTCCTTATTTCATGATAAATGTTTATTATTCATGCTAGAATTGTATTAACCGGAAACATGATACATGTGTGAATACATAGACAAACATATAGTCACTAGTATGTCTCTACTTGACTAGCTCATTAATCAAAGATGGTTATGTTTCCTAACCATAGACATGTTTTGTCATTTGATTAACGGGATCACATCATTAGGAGAATGATGTGATTGACATGACCCATTCCGTTAGCCTAGCACTTGATCGTTTAGTATATTGCTATTGCTTTCTTCATGACTTATACATGTTCCTGTAACTATGAGATTATGCAACTCCCGTTTACCGGAGGAACACTTTGGGTGCTACCAAACGTCACAACGTAACTGGGTGATTATAAAGGAGTACTACAGGTGTCTCCAAAGGTACATGTTAGGTTGGCGTATTTCGAGATTAGGTTTTGTTACTCCGATTGTCGGAGAGGTATCTCTGGGCCCTCTTGGTAATGCACATCACTATAAGCCTTGCAAGCAATGTGACCAATAAGTTGTTTACGGGATGATGCATTACGTAACGAGTAAAGAGACTTGCCGGTAACGAGATTGAACTAGGTATTGGATACCAACGATCAAATCTCGGGCAAGTAACATACCGATGACAAAGGGAACAACGTATGTTGTTATGCGGTTTGACCGATAAAGATCTTCGTAGAATATGTAGGAAGCAATATGGGCATCCAGGTTCCGCTATTGGTTATTGACCGAGAATAGTTCTAGGTCATGTCTACATAGTTCTCGAACCCGTAGGGTCCGCACGCTTAAGGTTTCGATGATAGTTATATTATGAGTTTATGAGTTTTGATGTACCGAAGGAGTTCGGAGACCCGGATGAGACCGGGGACATGACGAGGAGTCTTGAAATGGTCGAGACGTAAAGATCGATATATTGGACGACTATATTCGGACTTCGGAAAGGTTCCGAGTGATTCGGGTATTTTTCGGAGCACCGGAGAGTTACGGGAATTCGCCGGGGAGTATATGGGCCTTAATGGGCCATACGGGAATAGAGGATAGAGGCCAAAAGGAAGGAGGCGCGCAGCCCCCCTCTGGTCCGAATTGGACAAGGGGTGCGGCCCCCTTTTCCTGCCTCCTCTCCCCCTCTTTCCCCCTTCTCCTACTCCAACAAGGAAGGAGGGAGTCCTACTCCCGGTGGGAGTAGGACTCCCCTTGGCGCGCCCCTCCTAGGCCGGCCGCCCCCTCCCCCCTTGCTCCTTTATATACGGGGGCAGGGGGGCACCTCTAGGCACAACAGAAGTTGATCTACGGATCGTTCCTTAGCCGTGTGCGGTGCCCCCCTCCACCATATTCCACCTCGGTCATATCGTCGCGGAGTTTAGGCGAAGCCCTGCGCCGGTAGAACATCATCATCGTCACCACGCCGTCGTGCTGACGGAACTCATCCCCGAAGCTTTGCTGGATCGGAACCCGGTGATCGTCATCGAGCTGAACGTGTGCTGAACTCGGAGGTGCCGTACGTTCGGTGCTTGGATCGGTCGGATCGTGAAGACGTACGACTACATCAACCGCGTTGTGCTAACGCTTCCGCTTTCGGTCTACGAGGGTACATGGACACACTCTCCCCTCTCGTTGCTATGCCATCACCATGATCTTGCGTGTGCGTAGGAATTTTTTTGAAATTACTACATTCCCCAACAGTGGCATCCGAGCCTAGGTTTTATGCGTTGATGTTATATGCACGAGTAGAACACAAGTGAGTTGTGGGCGATACAAGTCATACTGCTTACCAGCATGTCATACTTTGGTTCGGCGGTATTGTGAGATGAAGCGGCCCGGACCGACATTATGCGTACGCTTACGCGAGACTGGTTTCACCGTTACGAGCACTTGTGCTTAAAGGTGGCTGGCGGGTGTCTGTCTCTCTCACTTTAGCTGAATAGAATATGGCTACGCCCGGTCCTTGCGAAGGTTAAAATAGCACCAACTTGACGAACTATCGTTGTGGTTTTTATGCGTAGGTAAGAACGGTTCTTGCTAAGCCCGTAGCAGCCACGTAAAATTTGCAACAACAAAGTAGAGGACGTCTAACTTGTTTTTGCAGGGCATGTTGTGATGTGATATGGTCAAGACGTGATGCTATATTATATTGTATGAGATGATCATGTTTTGTAACCGAAGTTATCGGCAACTGGCAGGAGCCATATGGTTGTCGCTTTATTGTATGAAATGCAAACGCCCTGTAATTGCTTTACTTTATGTCTAAGCGGTAGCGATAGTCGTAGAAGCAATAGATGGCGTAATGACAACGATGCTACGATGGAGATCAAGGTGTCGCGCCGGTGACGATGGTGATCACGACGGTGCTTCGAAGATGGAGATCACAAGCACAAGATGATGATGGCCATATCATATCACTTATATTGATTGCATGTGATGTTTATCCTTTATGCATCTTATCTTGCTTTGATTGACGGTAGCATTTTAAGATGATCTCTCACTAATTATCAAGAAGTGTTCTCCCTGAGTATGCACCGTTGCGAAAGTTCTTCGTGCTGAGACACCACGTGATGATCGGGTGTGATAGGTTCTACGTTCAAATACAACGGGTGCAAAACAGTTGCACACGTGGAATACTCGGGTTAAACTTGACGAGCCTAGCATATACAGATATGGCCTCGGAACACGGAGACCGAAAGGTCGAGCGTGAATCATATAGTACATATGATCAACATATTGATGTTCACCATTGAAACTACTCCATCTCACGTGATGATCGGACATGGTGTAGTTGATATGGATCACGTAATCACTTAGAGGATTAGAGGGATGTCTTTCTAAGTGG
The DNA here is from genome assembly GCF_002162155.2 of Triticum dicoccoides. Classification (NCBI taxonomy): domain Eukaryota; kingdom Viridiplantae; phylum Streptophyta; class Magnoliopsida; order Poales; family Poaceae; genus Triticum; species Triticum dicoccoides. Next base: position 634,652,342 of record NC_041381.1, read on the forward strand.
GAGTTTCTTAAGTAATATGATTAATTGAACTTTAATTTATCATGAACTTAGTCCTGGTAGTATTTTGCAAATTATGTTGTAGATCAATAGCTTGCGTTGTTGCTTTCATATGTTTATTTTGATATGTTCCTAGAGAAAATTGTGTTGAAAGATGTTAGTAGCAATGATGCGGATTGGATCCGTGACCTGAGGTTTATCCTCATTGCTGCACAGAAGAATTATGTCCTTAATGCACCGCTAGGTGACAGACCTATTGCAGGAGCAGATGCAGACGTTATGAACGTTTGGCTAGCTCAATATGATGACTACTTGATAGTTTTGTGCACCATGCTTTATGGCTTAGAATCGGGACTTCAAAAACGTTTTGAACGTCATGGACCATATGAGATGTTCCAGGAGTTGAAGTTAATATTTCAAACAAATACCCGAGTTGAGAGATATGAAGTCTCCAACAAGTTCTATAGCTAAAAGATGGAGGAGAATCACTCAACTAGTGAGCATGTGCTCAGATTGTCTGGGTACTACAATCGCTTGAATCAAGTGGGAGTTAATCTTCCAGATAAGATAGTGATTGACAGAATTCTCTAGTCACCACCACCAAGTTAGTAGAACTTCGTGATGAACTATAATGCAAGGGATGACGAAAACGATTCCCGAGCTCTTCGTGATGCTGAAATCGACGAAGGTAGAAATCAAGAAAGAGCATCAAGTGTTGATGATTGACAAGACCACTAGTTTCAAAAAAGGGCAAAGGGAAAGGAAGGGAACTTCAAGTAGAATGGCAAGCAAGTTGTCACTCCCACGAAGAAGCCCAAAGCTGAACCAAAGCCTGAAACTGAGTGCTTACACTGCAAAGGAAATGGTCACTGGAAGCGGAAATGCCCTGAATATTTGGTGGATAAGAAGGATGGCAAAGTGAACAAGGGTATATTTGATACACAGGTTATTGATGTGTGCCTTACTAGTGTTTATAGTAGCTCCTGAGTATTTGATACTTGTTCGGTTGCTAAGATTAGTAACTCGAAACAGGAGTTACAGAATAAACAAAGACTAGTTGAAGGGGAAGTGACGATGAGTGTTGGAAGTAGTTCCAAGATTGATATGATCATCATCGCACACTCCCTATACTTTCGGGATTAGTGTTAAACCTAAATAAATGTTATTTGGCATTTGCGTTGAGCATGAACATGATTTGATCGTGTTTATTGCGATACAGTTATTCATTTAAAGTTAGAGAATAATTGTTATTCTGTTTACATGAATAAGACCTTCGATGGTTATACACCAATGAAAATAGTTTGTTGGATCTCGATCATAGTGATACACATATTCATAATATTGATGCCAAAAGATGCAAAGTTAATACTGATAGTGCAACTTATTTGTGGCACTGCCGTTTGGGTCATATCGGTGTAAAGCGCATGAAGAAACTCCATAAAGATGGATTTTCGGAATCACTTGGTTATGAATCATTTGATGCTTGCGAACCGTGCCTTTTGGGCAAGATGACTAAAACTCCGTTCTCCGGAACAATGGAACAAGCTACTGACTTATTGGAAATAATACATACCGATGTATGCGATCCAATGAGTGTTGATGCTCGTGGCAAGTATCGTTATTTTCTGACCTTCACAAAATGATTTGAGCAGATATGGGTATATCTACTTGATGAAACATAAGCCTGAAATAATTGAAAAGTTCAAAGAATTTCAGAGTGAAGTGGAAAAATCGTCATAACAAGAAAATAAAGTTTCTACGATCTGATCGCGGAGACGGATATTTGAGTTACGAGTTTGGTCTTCAATTAAAACAATATGGAATAGTTTCACAGCTCACGCCACCTGGAACACCACAACGTTATGGTGTGTCCGAACGTCGTAACCGCACTTTATTGGATATGGTGCGATCTATGATGTCTCTTATCGGTTTTACCACTATCGTTTTGGGGTTATGCATTAGAGACAGTTGCATTCACGTTTAATAGGGCACCATCTAAATCCGTTGAGACGACACCGTATGAACTATGGTTTAGCAGTAAACCTAAGCTGTCGTTTCTTAAAGCTTGGAGTTGCGATGCTTATATGAAAAAAAGGTTTTCAACCTGATAAGCTCGAACCCAAATCGGAGAAGTGCGTCTTCATAGAATACCCAAAGGTAACTATTGGGTACACCTTCTATCACAGATCCGAAGGCAAGTTATTCGTTGCTTAGATGGATCCTTTCTAGAGAAGAAGTTTCTCTCGAAAGAAGTGAGTGGGAGGAAAGTAGAACTTGATGAGGTAATTGTACCTTCTCCCTTATTTGAAAGTAGTTCATCACAGAAATCTGTTCCTGTGACTACTACACCAATTAGTGAGGAAGTTAATGATGATGATCATGAAACTTCAGATTAAGTTACTACAGAACCTCGTAGGTCTTACAGAGTAAGATCCGCACCAGAGTGGTACGGTAATCCTGTTCTGGAAGTTATGTTACTAGACCATGACGAGCCTACGAACTATGAAGAAGCGATGGTGAGCCCAGATTCCGAAAAATGGCTTGAGGCCATGAGATCCGAGATAAGATCCATGTATGAAAACAAAGTATGGACTTTGATTGACTTGCCCAATGATCGGCAAGACATTGAGATTAAATGGATCTTCAAGAGGAAGACGGACGCTGATAGTGTTACTATCTACAAAGCTAGAATTGTCGCAAAAGGTTTTCGATAAGTTCAAGGTGTTGACTACGATGAGAGTTTTTCACTCGTATCTATGCTTAAGTCTGTCTGAATCATGTTAGCAATTGCCGCATTTTATGAAATCTGGCAAATGGATAAACAAAACTGCATTCCTTAATTGATTTCTTACAGAAGAGTTGTATATGATGCAACCAGAAGGTTTTGTCAATCCTAAAGGTGCTAACAAATTGTGCAAGCTCCAGCGATCCATCTATGGACTGGTGCAAGCATCTCGGAGTTGGAATATATGCTTTGATGAGTTGATCAAAGCATATGGTTTTATATAGACTTTTGAAGAAGCCTGTATTTACAAGAAAGTGAGTGGGAGCTCTGTAGCATTTCTAATATTATATGTGGATGACATATTGTTAATTGGAAATGATATGGAAATTCTGGATAGCATGAAAGGATACTTGAATAAGAGTTTTTCAAAGCAAGACCTCGGTGAAGCTGCTTACACATTGAGCATCAAGATCTATATAGATAGATCAAGACACTTGATAAGATTTTTCAATGAGTACATACCTTGATAAATTTTTGAAATAGTTCAAAATGGAACAGTCAAAGAAGGAGTTCTTGCCTGTGTTACGAGGTGTGAAGTTTAGTAAGACTCAAGACCCGACCATTGCAGAAAATAGAAAGAGAATGAAAAGTCATTCCCTATGCCTCAGTCATAGGTTCTATAAAGTATTCTATGCTGTGAACCAGACCTATTGTATACCTTGCTCTGTGTTTGGCAAAGGAATACAATTTTGATCTAATAAGTAGATCACTGGACATGGGTCAAGAATATCCTTAGTGAGGACTAAGGAGATGTTTCTCGATTATGGAGGTGATAAAAGAGCCCGTCGTTAAAGTTACAATGATGCAAGCTTTTACACCAATCCAGATGACTCTAAGTCTTAATCTGGATACATATTGAAAGTGGGAGCAATTAGCTAGAGTAGCTCCATGCAGAGCATTGTGGACATAGAATATTTGCGAAATACATACGGCTCTGAATATGACACACCCGTTGACTAAACTTCTCTCACGAGCAAAACATGATCATACCTTAGTACTCTTTTGGGTGTTAATCACATAGCGATGTGAACTAGATTATTGACTCTAGTAAACCCTTTGGGTGTTGATCACATGATGATGTGAACTATGGGTATTAATCACATGCAGATGTGAATATTGGTGTTAAATCACATAGCGAAGTGAACTAGATTATTGACTCTAGTGCAAGTGGGAGACTGAAGGAAATATGCCCTAGAGGCAATAATAAAGTTATTACTTATTTCCTTATTTCATGATAAATGTTTATTATTCATGCAAGAATTGTATTAACCGGAAACATGATACATGTGTGAATACATAGACAAACATATAGTCACTAGTATGCCTCTACTTGACTAGCTCATTAATCAAATATGGTTATGTTTCCTAACCATAGACATGTGTTGTCATTTGATTAACGGGATCACATCATTAGGAGAATGATGTGATTGACATGACCCATTCTGTTAGCCTAGCACTTGATCGTTTACTCTATTGCTATTGCTTTCTTCATGACTTATACATGTTCCTATAACTATGAGATTATGCAACTCCCGTTTACCGGAGGAACACTTTGGGTGCTACCAAACGTCACAACGTAACTGGGTGATTATAAAGGAGTACTACAGGTGTCTCCAAAGGTACATGTTGGGTTGGCGTATTTCGAGATTAGGTTTTCTCACTCCGATTGTTGGAGAGGTATCTCTGGGCCCTCTCGGTAATGCACATCACTATAAGCCTTGCAAGCAATGTGACCAATAAGTTGGTTACGGGATGATGCATTACGTAACGAGTAAAGAGACTTGCCGGTAACAAGATTGAACTAGGTATTGGATACCAACGATCAAATCTCGGGCAAGTAACATACCGATGACAAAGGGAACAACGTATGTTGTTATGCAATGTGACCAATATGTAGGAAGCAATATGGGCATCCAGGTTCCGCTATTGGTTATTGACCGAGAATAGTTCTAGGTCATGTCTACATAGTTCTCGAACCCGTAGGGTCCGCACGCTTAAGGTTTCGATGATAGTTATATTATGAGTTTATGAGTTTTGATGTACCGAAGGAGTTCGGAGTCCCGGATGAGACCGGGGACATGACGAGGAGTCTCGAAATGGTCAAGATGTAAAGATCGATATATTGGACGACTATATTCACACTTCGGAAAGGTTCCGAGTGATTCGGGTATTTTTCGGAGTACCGGAGAGTTACGAGAATTCGCCGGGGAGTATATGGGCCTTATTGGGCCATACGGGAATAGAGGAGAGAGGCCGAAAGGAAGGAGGTGCGCAGCCCCCCTCTGGTCCGAATTGGACAAGGGGTGCGGCCCCCTTTTCCTTCCTCCTCTCCCCCTCTTTCCCCCTTCTCCTACTCCAACAAGGAAGGAGGGAGTCCTACTCCCGGTGGGAGTAGGACTCCCCTTGGCGCGCCCCTCCTAGGCCGGCTGCCCCCTCCCCCCTTTCTCCTTTATATACGGGGGCAGGGGGCACCTCTAGGCACAACAGAAGTTGATCTACGGATCGTTCCTTAGCCGTGTGCGGTGCCCCCCTCCACCATATTCCACCTCGGTCATATCGTCGCGGAGTTTAGGCGAAGCCCTGCGCCGGTAGAACATCATCATCGTCACCACGCCGTCGTGCTGACGGAACTCATCCCCGAAGCTTTGCTGGATCGGAGCCCGGGGATCGTCATCGAGCTGAACTTGTGCTGAACTCGGAGGTGCCGTACGTTCGGTGCTTGGATCGGTCGGATCGTGAAGACGTACGACTACATCAACCGCGTTGTGCTAACGCTTCCGCTTTCGGTCTACGAGGGTACGTGGACACACTCTCCCCTCTCGTTGCTATGCCATCACCATGATCTTGCGTATGCGTAGGAATTTTTTTGAAATTACTACGTTCCCCAACACTTCAACGGTGCATAAGGTGTGTCAAGCTACGGTATACTCCAGGCTCCAGCTATGACGCAGATGAATAAAGAAAGGACCTTCTAGCATCCCCCGCGAACTATAAAGGAGGAGGACTGAGCGCAGTGAGAAACACACAGACACAACACCAGACTCTAGAGCATCTCATCATCCAAGCACCACAACCCTCACACTCCTCAGTAGTCATAGTAGTAGTTGCTATCTCCCGTTGTAATAAAGCCTTTGAGGCATTGCATCATTCCGTGGTGGATTTAGGCAGAAGGTGGTCATCTTTTTCTATTTGTAATCCCTTCGGAGTCTCCCGAAAGGGGAACTCGTATATAAATTATGTTGTCAAAATGAAGTAGTTTCGTACTTCACTTGGTTTTCCTGTTATGAATTTATAAGATGAGTTCTTACGCTAGGGATCCTATAGAAGAAAACCCTTCCAGTAGTTCTTTGTTTAGCATGTGTGGCGTTTCAAAACCTTGTAGCCGTAGACAAGCGTTCTCTTCGGGTGGAACCGTCTGAGAAGACAGTAGGAATTTATCCCATAAGTTTATAATATGAACATCAAGTGAAAGAATTTAGCTGCTTCTGAAGCAGCATGTGTCACGCCCAATATGCGACCCTATCCAAAAGGAACTCGAAGGTCCCACCATGGATAGACCCGCATATTGAAACGCTTTTGCAAGGTGGATATCATTACATCAACATTACATAATAGATGGGGATACATACAAGGGGCATACAATGCCACACGAATACAACATCACAATACAAAAGAGCATCATCCGACTATGTATGAATCACAAATAGAAACTCAAATGACATCCACCCTACTAGCCCAGGCTGCCGACCTGGAACCTATCCCCTGATCGAAGAAGGAGTAGAAGAAGAACTCCAATACAAGCAAACATCGCTCTCGTGTCATGATCATCGCATAACCTGTACCTGCAACTGTTGTTGTAGTAATCTGTGAGCCACGAGGACTCAGCAATCCCATTACCATGGGTATCAAGACTAGCAAAGCTTAAAGGGAAAGGAAGGGGTAAAGTGGTGAGGTTGCAGCAGCGACTAAGCATATATGGTGGCTAACATACGCAAACAAGAGCGAGAAGAGAGCAAGCAGAACGGTCGTCAACTAGTAATGATCAAGAAGTGATCCTGAACTCCTACTTACGTCAAGCATAACACAGAAACCGTGTTCACTTCCCGGACTCCGCCGAGAAGAGACCATCACGGCTACACACACGGTTGATGCGTTTTAATTCGGATCTGGTGTCAAGTTATCTACAACCGGAACAAATTCCCATCTGCCTATAACCGCAGGCACGACTTTCAAAATATTATACCCTGCAGGGGTGTCCCAACTTAGCCCATGATTAGCTCTCGCGAGCAACGAAGGATATACCTTCTCCCTGGAAGACCCGATCAGAATCGGAATCCCGGTTTACAAGACATTTCGACAATGGTAAAACAAGACCAGCAAAGCCGCCCGAATGTGCCGACAAATCCTGATAGGAGCTGCACATATCTCGTTCTCAGGGCACACCGGATTGTCCAAACTTCCGGTAGGCCAGCCCAGAGTTGCCCCTGGTGGCCACCAGCGGCTGACAGGTTGGACCAACACTCACGACGAGCACTAGCCCGGGGGGGGATAAAATAAAGATGACCCTCGAGAGCGCGACTCCCAAGGGAAAAAGGGCTAGGTGAGGCAAATGGTAAAACCAAGGTTGGGCCTTGCTGGAGGAGTTTTATTCAAAGCGAACTGTCAAGGGGGTCCCATAAATCACCCGACCGCGTAAGGAACACAAAATCCGGGAACATAACACCGGTATGATGGAAACTAGGGCGGCAAGAGTTGACCTAAACACCAGGCATACGGCCGAGCCTTCCACCCTTTACCAAATATATAGATGCATTAATAATATAAGAGATATTGTGATATCCCAACCAAAATCCTGTCCACCATGGAGAAATCTTCAACTTCACCTGCAACTAACAACGCTATAAGAGGGGCTGAGCAAAAGCGGTAACATAGCCAAGCAATGGTTTACATAGTAAAGGTGTCAAAGGTTAGAGGTTCATGGCAATATGGAAGGCTTGATAAACAGGTGATAGGTAGCGCAGCAAAGCGATAGAACGAAGCAACTAGCATAGCAATGATAGTAGTGAGATCCAGGGTAGCGGTCATCTTGCCTGAAATCCCGCTAGGAATAAGAACGAGTCCATGAAGAAGACGAACAGATAAAGCCACAAAAACGAACCAAGCGTAGACGAACGAATCCTCACGATTGCAACGGAAACAGGAACTATCGAAAAGAAGCACACAACATAGTAAACACACCACACATGAACAAGGCATGATGCACGAACAAGCATGATGCAAGACAAAACTACATGAGGCTACTCATGGCAAGAGATGATGCAAACAAGAGCAACATATCAAGGCAAGTTTAAATGAGGCCGGGAACAACATAGAACAATTCCGGTAAGTCCTCATATGCAAATTTCGAAGTTGGTCCAGATCTGAATAAACCTTATGTTCAAGTTGTTAAACAGCAAGTTAAGATGCACAAAGATGATCTACACGAGATTCTAGTCAAGTTACATATAAAGTTCATTTAGTTCGGAGCTACGGCCTAAAAGATATGAGCAAAACAAGTTAAACATGTCATTGATGCAAAATGCATACAAACATCAAGCAAACACCTCAAAACAAGGATGCAACATGATAATATGAAGCTACATGCAAAACCAAGCAAGTTTCATATATAGCACACTCAAAACGGAACAACGGTTCAACACACACACATGAAACAAGTTTAAAGGACAAGCTGTCCAAAACAGCAACTAGGCATATTGCAAGCATCAAACCAACATGCTACAGCATCTCAACAAGAAAAAAGAAGGCATGGACATGATGTAGAGGTAAAGCATAACAAAACATGAACACTGAGCTATCTCCAGAAATCACACGAACATGCTCAAACACACATGGTAAGATTGCAAACAATAACAATTCAGACTTTGCAGAAAATAACATCAAGTTCCAATGTTTAGAGCTATCAAACAACATGTTACAGGAACTTATCATGGCAAACAAAGGCATAGCATGATACTACTAAATGCATAGATCAAAAGTCCCTTACTGACCATAAGCCAAAAAGGATCAGAAAATATGATGGCACCCATGTAAACATAGCAAGTTATATTACAGATTCATACATGGCAGAAACAGAATTATGAAGGCATGTTGGTGAGCTTGTTACACTCACTACAGAGAAATACATGGCATGGCAAGGCACCCAATAGTAATAAGACATATTTATGAAGCTAAGCATGGCAATAGCAAGTTCATAGGGTGCATGGAACACTAGGAAAACACATGGCAACAACTGAACTTAATGTTAACAGGCTGACAGCAACATTATCAAGCAACTTTGGAGCAAGATTACAACAAGTTAAAGCAAGCTATAAATGCAACCAGGGTCATGGATGGATAGAGCATGACATGTAGAACAAAACACATTTAGTGATCATCTCCAAATTATGCATAGAATGATTAGTAGAAGCAGGTTTACATAGCATCACGAAATAACAGAATCAGCCTAGCAAAACAGCAACAGCAAGTACCCTACTTAACAAGCTTGATTCACTCACGACAAGTCATTGCATGACAAGATAAGCATAGCATCAGCAAGAAGACATGTTTATGCAACAAACCAAGGCAAGAACAAGTTCATAGCATGCAAGGATCAACTACAATAAGCTTGGCAAAATTGAATATGTAAACAATCTACCAGGAAACATTTTGAAGCAAAAGTAGAGCACGCAAATTACATGCTAGACTACTCCATAATTGCAACCAAGGGCAGAGATGTATAGAGCAAAACCATATGTTCAAAACACCGTCACTGAAGTATCTCAAAATATGCATGGATCTCTTTGTAGCATCAAGTTTACATGGCATCAAAATAACAGCAGAACAGGGACTAAAATCAGTAACATCACGATGCCTAGTTTGCATGCTTGTGCTAGTCACCACATTGATCACAAAAATACATGGATGGCACCACTGTAAAGAAGACATAGCATATATAAAAACACATGTAGACATCAACCTCATAGGATGCACACATCAAACATGGCAAAAATGACAAAAGTGCATGTTCTGTTAACAGACAACAGACAACATCATGAAGCACTCTTGCAATAATGATTCAGGCATCAAGATGACCTCAAATGAAAATGATGTGATGGAATGAAATAATGTACTCGTTGAGACGAACAATTTGACATATTACACGCACGAAACGGGGCTACGGATGCAGAGATACGACGCGATGAACATGGCATGAATATGACAAAATATCAGGGACTTGGTGGATTCGGGGTCAACCTTCAGCTTGCACGGATATCGAGGCGGCGGCTCGAGCTCGCCGGAGAGATCGCCGGAGTAGACAGGGAAGACGCCGGGGAGGCCGGAGATGGCGGATCCGGGCCGGATCTCGCCGGATCCGGCCGGGGCGAGCCGGAGGGGCGACGAGGGTGGCGCGGCAGCGCTCGGCGGGCGGCCGGAGGGGCGCGACGGCGG
>NC_041381.1:634663210-634674536 GCF_002162155.2 Triticum dicoccoides
CGCCGCGGGAGGTGGGCGCGGGCGGCGGCGCGTGCTCGGGCCCCGATGGGCTCGGGCGGGCCCCGCTCGGGCCTAGGCGGGCCGGCGGCGAGCTGGAGGAGAGAGAAAGCGCGGGGACAGGTGGCGCTGTTTGGTTGGCTGAGGGCGCGGCGGCGGACGTGTCCGACCGGGGAAGGACGCGTCCCGCGGCGCGGGGAGGAATTCGCTAGGGTTTGGGGTGTTTGGACTGCGAAATCTCAGGGGAGAGGCCAATATATAGGTAGAGGGAGCTAGGAGAGTCCAAATGAGGAGCGGTTTTCGGCCACGCGATCGTGGTCGAACGACCGAGAGCATGGAAGATACTTAGATGGGTTTTGGGCCACTTTGGAGGGGCGTTGGGCTGCAAAGAGAAAGGGGGTTTCGGGCTACGCGGTTAACCGTTGGAGTATCAAACGAACTCCAAATGGCACGAAACTTGACAGGCGGTCTACCGGTGGTATACCAAGGCCGCTTGGCAAGACTCGGTCCATTCCGAGAACGTTTAACACCCTCTCACAACAAGAGGCAAAAGGGGGAACTCCGGAGGGCATAGGAGGGCCGGATTGCGAAACGGACAACGGGGAAAATGCTCGGATGCATGAAACGAACACGTATGCAAAATGAAATGCACATGATGACATGATAAAATGCCACACGCAAGCAAATGACATGGCAACGATGGTGAATAACTGGCGGACACCTGGCGCGTCGAATTCGGGGCGTTACAACACTCATCCACTAACAAGAGATCTCATCCCAAGATCTTAGGACCGAGACGGAAAATAAAAAGGGATGAGGTGAAACAAGAACTCAAGAGAAGAAGTAAAAAATCGAGAGCACTCGAGAAGAAGAGAGGAACGACGAGAATGACGAGAATCGAAAGCTCACGGAATCAGATAGACTATGAAACCACTCCGGTTAAAACAAGATAAGAAAAAGGAATAAGACTGAAAGGATTTAGGCAGCACTCCGGTTGAAACATGGAGGAATAGAACACGAACTTCACAGATGGAATGACACTTGACGAGATGAACAACGCAAAGCCTCCAGAAGAATTGGAAGAAAGGAATGAAAATAACTTAGAAGGAAGGTTTGAATGGAGTTGTTGAGAAAATCAACAACGAAAATAATAAGCTTGTTGTGGACTTATGGATAACATCTCAAAATTTATGAGCTGATCGCCGACCACAAGCGGAAAAGATTAAATAGCTGAGAAGAACGAAGAAATGCAAAACTCCACTTCAAAAGAATACGGAGAATTAAATTCACTTCGAGACGCGAGAAGAAAAGATACTTGAACTCTACCAACAAGAATCTTGATGAACACTTGAAGAATGAATTAAATTATGAAGAACCATCATGAAGAACTCCGGTAACAAAAGGATGATGAGATAGAATGAAGGATGAACGAATAAGATGAGCCATCACGGTTTTTATATACATATATAAGATGGGTGCCGGTTAACTGAGGCACACGACTTATATAGCCTGCTCATGTGTCCAGATGGTCTATAAGCCGGGTGCCAGGTGCTGGGATACACTGTCGTGGTTCTAAGTCTGACAGTAGAATTGGGGGTAGGTATGGAGAGGCAAGATCCTAGCTATGGAGTAGTTGTACACACGAGTGTTTAGCGAGTTTATGTAACGCCCTCGATGCGGCTATAGCTCCCACGTGTCGAGGCACGACTTAGAGACATAACCGCATTGAAAGCAATGTCGCAAGTCAGGCAATCATTACAACATCCCATGTAATATATAATAAAAGGGGGAGATAACATAGTTGGCTTACACTCGCCACGTCACATCAGAGTGCATAAATAACATCCATCAAACAAACACTCATGGCCCGACTACGGCGCCAAAATAGAAAAGAACCCAACATGCGACAAGGTCCTGAATCGATAACCCCAACCAGGCACCACTACTGATCATCGGGAAAAGAAACATAATAACGCTGAGAGTCCTCGTCGAACTCCCACTTGAGCTCGTACTCGTCACCTGGAGCGGGATCACCTGGACCTGCATCTGGAGTTGTAGTATCTGTGAGCCACAAGGACTCAGCAATCTCACACCCACGCGATCAAAACTATTTAAGCTCATGGGAATGGATAAGGCAAATATATGTGGATCTGCAGCAAGCGACTAGCATATATGGTGGCTACAATCGCAAAAGAGAGCGAGAAGAGAAAGCAAGCACGGTCGGTACAAGTATGATCAAGAAGTGATCCTATTGCAACCTATGTCAAGCATAACTCCAACATCGTGTTCACTTCCCGGACTTCGCCGAGAAGAGACCATCACGGTTACACACGCGGTTGATGTATTTTAAATAAGGTCAACTTCGGGTTTTCTACAACCGGACGTTAACAAATTCCCATCTGCCCATAACCGCGGGCACGGCTTTCAAAAGTTCAATCCCTGCAGGGGAGTCCCAACGTAGCCCATGACAAGCTCTCACGGTCAACGAAGGAATAGACCTCCACCCGAGACGTTCCGATCAGACTCGGTATCCCGGTACAACAAGACATTTCGACAGGGTAAAACTAAACCAGCAACACCTCCCGAATGTGCCGACAAATCCCGATAGGAGCTGCACATATCTCTTTCTCAGGGCACACTCAGATTGTCCTAGGTACGGGTAGGCCAGCCCAGAGTTGCCCCTGGTAGCCACCGGTAGCTGACAGGTGGACCAACACTCAGAGGAGCACTGGCCCGGGGGGGGGGGTAAAATAACGATGACCCTTGAGTCTGCAGAACCCAAGGGAAAGAAAAGGCTAGGTGGCAAATGGTAAAACCAATGTTGGGCATTGCTGGAAGAGCTTTACTTAAGACGAACTGTCAAGGGGTTCCCATAATAGCCCAACCGTGTAAGGAACGCAAAAATCCGGGAACATAACACCGATATGACGGAAACTAGGGCGGCAAGAGTGGAACAAAACACCAGGCATAAGGCCGAGCCTTCCACCCTTTACCAAGTATATAGATGCTTTAATTAAGTAAGGTATATTGTGATATCCCAACAAGTAAATAAAAGTTCCAACAAGGAACGGCTCCAATCTTCCACCTGCAACTAACAACGCTATAAGAAGGGCTGAGCGAAGCGGTAACATAGCCAATCAACGGTTTGCTAGGACAATGGTGGGTTAGGGGATCAACATGGCAATTGGGAGGCTGACAAGCAAAAGGTAGGCATCGTAGCAGTGGCAAAGCAAAAGAGCGAGCAAACTAGCATAGCAAAGATAGTAGTGATTTCGAGGGTATGATCATCTTGCCTGCACAGTTGTCAGAGTTGAATGGATCCTCGCAAGCAAACTCAACGGGCTCCTCGGTAGCGAACTCGTCTCCCGGCTCTACCCAACAAGACAAACAAGCAACAAGGATACAATCAACCACGGCAAGACCAAGCAATATGATGAAATGACGATATGCTATGCGGGATGCGATGCGGGATGCAAAATGCAAGATATGACAGGAAATGCATGAACCTGGCATCAACTTGGAAAACCAAGTGTGCCACTGGATAGAGGGGATGAAATCGCTTGAAAACGATATAAAGATCATTGGAATCGGAGCTACGGTTTGGAAATGGCAAGCGTTTTAAGATATGACACCGGTATGCGATTTACAGCAAGTAGGCATCTAAATGCAACGAAATGAACATGCTACAGCCACCAAACATGAAAACAAAATACATGGCAGTGATGTACACAAGATGGTTGACAAAACACTAGCACTGAGCCATAGGCAAATTCATCCATTAAGAGGTTCAAACAAGCATGGCTAAAACGCAAATGCAAAACAGATTTCCAGACTTAGTGAAATTAACACTAGTCTGAAATTTCAGATCACGATGCTCTCTTCGGAGCAGCAAAACAACATGATAGAAAACCTGAACATGACAAGTAAGAACATGGCATGGAGCTACTCAACAAGCTTAACAAAACACCCAAAGTGACCTGGGGCCAAAAGGGTTCACAAAATACTCTACCGAGCTCACGAACATAGCTCGAACACAATCAGTTTTCAGACTTAGTGAAAACTGAGACACGCTGAAATATAACTCACGAAGGCATGTAAACGAGCTCGATGCACTCACTACGGTGCAAGTCATGGCAAGGAAAGCATATAACCAGCAAGAAGGCACAAAGTGCTAGCTACACATGGCAAGAACGAAGGCATAGCATGCATGGAACACTAACGGTAGCATCGGCAAAATCGCAAACAAGTTGACGATCTGCCCGGATTAACAACGAAGCAAAAGTTCAGCTCGATTGAGTCAACCTAGAGCACTCCACATATGCAAACAAAGACATGGATGGAAAGAGCATAACATAATTATCAAAACTCTCTTACTGATCATCCTCAAAAGAGGCACGGATCACTAGGAAACAAGCTGGACATATAGCATCACGAACTAAAATATCCCAGACTTAGTGAAAATCACTAAGTCTCTGAAATCAGTAATCTCAGGTACCTCTCTTCGCAAGCTTGCACAAGACAACACACACATCCTAAAAATGCATGGGTGGCACCTCTGGAAAGAAGACAAAATGCTTAACAATTCATCCCAAAGGGGCACAGGCATATCATGCACGAATTAAACATGGCAAAAATGACAAAAGTGCATGATGAACTAACGGATTTGCAATTTAACCCACGTGGCGGCACCGGAGTGGTCGGGGGCGCTGGCGGACGTGTCCGGTCAGGCGGCGGACATGTCCGTCGGTGGCTGGGAGCTGTTTTTTTTAGCTAGGGTTTGAGACGAGGGGATCCGGGATTTGGAGGAGGGGGTCTATATATAGGCATAGAGGGAGCTAGGAGAGTCCAAATGAGGTGCGGTTTTCGCCCACACGATCGTGATCGAACGCTCTAGGGCATGGAGCAGAGTTTGGTGGGTTTTGGGCCAAATTTGGGGGGTGTTGGGCTGCAACACACACGAGGCCTTTTCGGTCCCTCGGTTAACCGTTGGAGTATCAAACGAAGTCCAAATGATACGAAACTTGACAGGCGGTCTACCGGTAGTAAACCAAGGCCGCTTGGCAAGTCTCGGTCCAATCCGGAAATGTTTAATTCCCAAACACGAAAGAAAGCTAGAGATGACCACCGGAGGAGAACGAAGCGCCGGAATGCAAAACGGACAACGGGGAAAATGCTCGAATGCATGAGATGAACATGTATGCAAATGCAATGCACGAGATGACATGATAAGAGATGCATGAAAAAGAAAACAACACACGGAGACAAAGACCCGAACCCGAGAAATAAATATAACTTAGCGCCGGAGACGGCAAGAGTTGGATACAAATATGGAAATTATATCTGGGGCGTTACAACACTCCACCACTACGAAAAGATCTCGTCCCGAGATCTAGGACTGAAAGAACTCCGGGTACTCAGAACGGAGGTGATCCTCTCGTTCCCAGGTGGCTTCACGGTCGGAATGGTGAGACCACTTAACTTTGAGAAATTTGATTGACTTGTTGCGAGTCTTGCGTTCAGTCTCTTCAAGAATAGCAACTGGGTGCTCACGATAAGAGAGATCTTCTTGGAGCTCAATGTCCTCGAAGTTGACGGTGCGGTCAGGAGTCTTGAAGCACTTTCGAAGCTGAGAGACATGGAACACATCATGAACATTTGCAAAGTTTGAAGGAAGCTCGAGTTGATAGGCGAGGTCGCCTCTCTTGCTGACAATCTTGAAAGGTCCCACGTATCTAGGGGCAAGCTTCCCTTTGATACCGAAGCGACGAGTACCTTTCATAGGAGAGACGCGGAGGTAAACATGATCTCCGATCTCAAAAACCAGATCACGGTGCTTACTATCATAGTAGCACTTCTGGCGGGATTGAGCTGCTTTGAGGTTATCACGAATGACTTTGCACATATCTTCTGCTTCTGTGATTAAGTCATTACCCAGCAGCTGACGTTCACCGGTTTCAGACCAGTTGAGAGGGGTACGGCACTTCCTGCCATATAGAATTTCAAAGGGGGCCTTGCCCGAACTTGCTTGAAAGCTGTTGTTGTATGAGAATTCAGCATAAGGAAGACAGTCCTCCCACTTCATGCCGAAAGAAATCACACAAGCCCTGAGCATGTCTTCGAGAATCTGGTTGACACGCTCGACTTGACCGCTCGTTTGAGGATGAAAAGCGGTGCTGAAGCGGATACTGGTGCCCATGGCCTTCTGAAAAGAATCCCAAAACTTGGAGGTAAAGATGCTGCCACGGTCTGAAGATATCACTTGAGGAATACCGTGCAGAGAGACAATGCGAGAGGTATAGAGTTCCGCCAATTGAGCTGCAGTGATTGACTCTTTGATAGGCAGAAAGTGAGCCACTTTGGTGAGCTTGTCGATGACGACGAATATAGCATCATTGCCACGCTTGGACTTTGGAAACCCAGTCACGAAGTCCATTTCAATGTGGTCAAACTTCCATTCTGGAATGGCAAGAGGTTGGAGGAGACCTGCTGGCCTTTGGTGTTCTGCCTTCACTCTTCTGCAGACATCACACTCGTTCACGAATTGAGCGATCTCGCGCTTCATTCGAGTCCACCAATAAGTTTGCTTGAGATCCTGATACATCTTCGTACTACCAGGGTGGATGGAGAGGAGAGAGTTGTGAGCCTCGTTCATGATCACCTTACGAAGTTCACCTTTGGGCACAACAATTCGATCCTCGAAGAAGAGAGTGTCCTTGTCATCAAGTCGGTAGCACTTGTACTTGGACAGACTCTTTGCAATACCAATCTTCACCTTTTTCACCATAGCATCAAGAAGTTGGGCTTGGCGAATCTGGTCTTCTAAGGTAGGAGAGACTTGAAGGTTGGCGAGGAAACCTTGAGGAACAACTTGCAGATTAAGTTTGCGGAAAGCTTCACAAAGCTCGGGTTGATAAGGCTTGAGAATCAGACTGTTGCAATATGCTTTTCTGCTCAAAGCGTCAGCAATCACATTAGCCTTGCCTGGAGTATACTCGATACTCGGATTGTACTCTTGAATCATTTCGACCCATCGAGTCTGCCTGAGGTTGAGATTAGGCTGAGTGAAGATGTACTTGAGACTCTTGTGATCAGTGAAAATGTCCACTTTTCTTCCCAATAGAAGATGTCTCCAAGTCAACAAAGCGTGCACAACTGCCGCCAACTCGAGATCATGAGTGGGGTAGTTCTTCTCATTAGGTTTCAACTGGCGAGAGGTATAAGCAACAACTTTCTTCTCTTGCATCAGTACAGCACCGAGACCTTGGAGAGAGGCATCACAAAAGACCTCGTACGGCTTGGTTTCATCAGGCGGAGTCAGAACTGGAGCAGTGATCAATTTCTCTTTCAAAGTGTTGAAAGCCATATCACACTCCGGAGACCAAACGTACTTGACGTGCTTCTGAAGAAGATTTGAGAGAGGCTTGGCGATCTTAGAAAAGTTTTCAATGAATCTTCTGCAATAGCTTGCGAGACCGAGGAAACTGCGGAGTTGCTTCACGTTCTGAGGAGGTTCCCAATTCACAATTGCAGACACCTTCTCAGGATTCACGGAAATGCCCTTGGCAGAGATGATATGACCAAGATAAAGAACCTCATCGAGCCAAAATTCACACTTGGAGAACTTGGCGTAGAACTGATGTTCCCTGAGCTTGTCAAGAACCAAACGCAAGTGCTTAGCATGATCTTCCTTGTTCTTCGAGAAAACCAGAATGTCGTCGAGATAGACCAAAACGAATTCATTGGTGTAAGGGTTGAAGATGAAGTTCATCATGCGAGAGAACGTCGGAGGAGCGTTTGCGAGGCCAAAAGACATGACGGTGTATTCATATGAACCAAAACTTGTTCTGAACGCCGTCTTGGGAATATCTTGCTCACGAATACGAATCTGATGATAACCCATACGGAGATCAAGCTTGGAGAATACTTGAGCACCCTTGAGTTGTTCGAACAGCTCATTGATGTTGGGAAGTGGGTATTTGTTCTTGATGGTCTTCTTGTTTACTGGACGGTAATCAACACAAAGTCGACTCGATCCATCCTTCTTCTTCACAAAAAGAACACCACAACCCCACGGAGAAGTACTAGGCCGAATGAGACCCAATCTTTCTTGCTCATCGAGTTGTTTCTTCAGCTCCTTCAACTCTTCCGGTCCGAGCTTGTAAGGACGTTTGCACACAGGTTCCGTGCCAGGCTCAAGTTCAATAACGAATTCAACTGGCCGGTGCGGAGGCATTCCTGGGAGCTCTTCTGGAAAGACGTCTTGATACTCACAAACAACCGGAATCTGCGAAATAGCATCCAATTCACCCTTCTCATTGAGAGAAAACAACCGGATGGTATTATCCCGAGCGGCAAAGACAATGACATCCTCAGACGAATGAGTCAGTTGAATCTGCCTGGCTGCACAATCAAGCTGAGCTTTATGCTTAGAGAGCCAGTCCATCCCGAGAATAAGATCGATATCCGAGTTGCCAAGAACCGTAGGAGAAGCCAAGAACTTGTAGTCACCCAGAGTGATAGAAACATCTGGAACGATGGAGTTAGCCTGCATGCGCTTACCGGGAGAGACAACTTCTAAAGGACTAGGTAAAACTTGTGAGACCAATTCATGCCTATTTGTAAACGGTCTCGAGATGAAGCAATGCGATGCACCAGTGTCAAAAAGAACTTTTGCAGGAATATCATTAACAGGAAGGTTACCCATGATCACATCTGACGAGTCCTCTGCCTGAGCTGCATTCATCAAGTTGACCTTGGCGGACTTGGGGTTATGCTTGACCACAGCTGTACTTGCCGATCTGACAGGAGGAGGAGGAGGAAGACGCCTCTGGTTGGTACACTTGTTGGCATAGTGACCCTTCTGTTGGCACTTGTTGCACGTGACCTCTGAAAGCGGACGGTGATACGGAGCACTCGATCTTGGCGCTTGAGACGAAGACTTGTTCTGAAAGCCTGGGTTGGGTGGGTGGGAGAAACCACTGCCACCTTTGCTCTTCTGCTGATACGGCTGACGGAACGGAGGAGGAGGAAGCCAATACTTCTGCTGCTTGACCACTTGAGTAGAGGAAGACGGAGTAACATCTCTAGCACGCTTCCTGGAAGCATCACACCTTATCTGAGCAGCCTCTTGCTTCAGTGCCATGTTGTAGAACTCATCGTATCTCAACGGCTCAAAGAGGACAAGAGCGAGCTGTATTTCCTCACGAAGACCACCCCTGAACTGATAGATCATGCTCTTCTCATCAGGAACATCCTGCTTGGCAAAACGGGCGAGCTTCTGGAACAACTTGTTGTAGTCATAGACAGACAAAGAGCCTTGCTTCAGATTGCGGAATTCCTGACGCTTACTCTCAACCACACTTTGAGGGATGTGATGAGCGCGGAAATCTTGACGAAAATCATTCCAAGTGATAACACGTCCACCTCTGGAATCCTTGTACTGCTGGAACCACTCTGCAGCCTGATCTTTGAGCTGGAAAGAAGCGAACTTGACGAAATCTTCAGGCCTGACGTTGCTACATTCAAAATTCTTGCCCAGATCCACTAGCCAATCGTCAGCATCGGTAGCCTCAACACAACCGCTGAACGTCTTTGGGCCATTAGCAAGGAACTGGTTCAGTGTAGCAAAGTGGTGCTGATTATGGCCTTGATTCCCTTGACTGCCTTGATTGCGCTCTTGGAGAATTTGCATGATCAACTGTGTGTTTGCATTAGTAGCGGCCATCACAACTTGCCATGCTTCCGGAGGAGGCGGAGGTGGAGGCGGATTAGGATTCAGAGTCGTGCGCGTTGGAGGAGCCATCCTGAAGAGGTTGACCACTATTAGCACATTGATAGACAACAATATAGAAGCTGAATCCAACGGAATGAAAATTGCAACATATAGTCTTCACATCCGAACAGAATGAACGAATGAATTTCTCTTGAAATGGTCACATATCCATAAATTGAGAAGCCACGAAGAATTTAAGGTAGAGAAATAATTCAACAAGGTACGATCAAGAACGAATAATCGGTAAGAAATCCCAATCTCAAACCAATATCCGTGGAAGAAGAACTAGAGCTACTAGAATTCCCACCTATGAAATTCCCGAACCTTTCTGGTTATGCAATCAGGTGTTGGGGATACAGGGGAAGCACAAAATCTCACCCAAACTAGCAAATCCTACATCCAGATGTATCCATCCTTCAACACATAACCAAGAAACCTTCGGAAACCATCTATCTCAACCTTCGAAAAGCATCCGTTATACAAGTTATGGCGATACTCCCGAACTCCCGCCCCAGTACTGGGTGGCGTCGAGGTTATCTCACCAACGAACTGCATAAAAGAGATTTCCGATGTCGCGCACATATCTCAAGTATACCAGAATTGCAACGATAAAATTGTGACGACAACACCTCGGAGCTCAACTCCCCGGGACACTGCCACAACCCCTAAAGACAGGAGGCACCAAGAACAATGTTCTCGTCACAAAACTATCGGAACAAAACCAAGATACTCGCGTGATCCTAAAAAAAAATTTAGTGAAATTTGAGAAGAGAAGAGTCAAAACTCTACGTCAGGATGCCTTACCAGAGCGATGAGGAGACTGGGAAGTAAAAGAATTCCTAAGCTCTCCGATATATAATTCCTAAGGACTCAAAACATTTTCCAGACACAACTCGGCTGCTAAAAACGATCAAGCAATGGGGCTCCTAAGGTCGGGGAAGGCTCTGATTACCAACTTGTAACGCCCTCGATGCGGCTATAGCTCCCACGTGTCGAGGCACGACTTAGAGACATAACCGCATTGAAAGCAATGTCGCAAGTCAGGCAATCATTACAACATCCCATGTAATATATAATAAAAGGGGGAGATAACATAGTTGGCTTACACTCGCCACGTCACATCAGAGTGCATAAATAACATCCATCAAACAAACACTCATGGCCCGACTACGGCGCCAAAATAGAAAAGAACCCAACATGCGACAAGGTCCTGAATCGATAACCCCAACCAGGCACCACTACTGATCATCGGGAAAAGAAACATAATAACGCTGAGAGTCCTCGTCGAACTCCCACTTGAGCTCGTACTCGTCACCTGGAGCGGGATCACCTGGACCTGCATCTGGAGTTGTAGTATCTGTGAGCCACAAGGACTCAGCAATCTCACACCCACGCGATCAAAACTATTTAAGCTCATGGGAATGGATAAGGCAAATATATGTGGATCTGCAGCAAGCGACTAGCATATATGGTGGCTACAATCGCAAAAGAGAGCGAGAAGAGAAAGCAAGCACGGTCGGTACAAGTATGATCAAGAAGTGATCCTATTGCAACCTA
>NC_041381.1:634675003-634677284 GCF_002162155.2 Triticum dicoccoides
AAAATAACGATGACCCTTGAGTCTGCAGAACCCAAGGGAAAGAAAAGGCTAGGTGGCAAATGGTAAAACCAATGTTGGGCATTGCTGGAAGAGCTTTACTTAAGACGAACTGTCAAGGGGTTCCCATAATAGCCCAACCGTGTAAGGAACGCAAAAATCCGGGAACATAACACCGATATGACGGAAACTAGGGCGGCAAGAGTGGAACAAAACACCAGGCATAAGGCCGAGCCTTCCACCCTTTACCAAGTATATAGATGCTTTAATTAAGTAAGGTATATTGTGATATCCCAACAAGTAAATAAAAGTTCCAACAAGGAACGGCTCCAATCTTCCACCTGCAACTAACAACGCTATAAGAAGGGCTGAGCGAAGCGGTAACATAGCCAATCAACGGTTTGCTAGGACAATGGTGGGTTAGGGGATCAACATGGCAATTGGGAGGCTGACAAGCAAAAGGTAGGCATCGTAGCAGTGGCAAAGCAAAAGAGCGAGCAAACTAGCATAGCAAAGATAGTAGTGATTTCGAGGGTATGATCATCTTGCCTGCACAGTTGTCAGAGTTGAATGGATCCTCGCAAGCAAACTCAACGGGCTCCTCGGTAGCGAACTCGTCTCCCGGCTCTACCCAACAAGACAAACAAGCAACAAGGATACAATCAACCACGGCAAGACCAAGCAATATGATGAAATGACGATATGCTATGCGGGATGCGATGCGGGATGCAAAATGCAAGATATGACAGGAAATGCATGAACCTGGCATCAACTTGGAAAACCAAGTGTGCCACTGGATAGAGGGGATGAAATCGCTTGAAAACGATATAAAGATCAATGGAATCGGAGCTACGGTTTGGAAATGGCGAGCGTTTTAAGATATGACACCGGTATGCGATTTACAGCAAGTAGGCATCTAAATGCAACGAAGTGAACATGCTACAGCCACCAAACATGAAAACAAAATACATGGCAGTGATGTACACAAGATGGTTGACAAAACACTAGCACTGAGACATAGGCAAATTCATCCACTAAGAGGTTCAAACAAGCATGGCTAAAACGCAAATGCAAAACAGATTTCAGACTTAGTGAAATTAACACTAGTCTGAAATTTCAGATCACGATGCTCACTTCGGAGCAGCAAAACAACATGATATAAAACCTGAACATGACAAGTAAGAGCATGGCATGGAGATACTCAACAAGCTTTAAAAAACACCCAAAGTGACCTGGGGCCAAAAGGGTTCACAAAATACTCTACCGAGCTCACGAACATAGCTCGAACACAATCAGTTTTCAGACTTAGTGAAAACTGAGACATGCTGAAATATAACTCACGAAGGCATGTAAACGAGCTCGAAGCACTCACTACGGTGCAAGTCATGGCAAGGAAAGCATATAACCAGCAAGAAGGCACAAAGTGCTAGCTACACATGGCAAGAACGAAGGCATAGCATGCATGGAACACTAACGGTAGCATCGGCAAAATCGCAAACAAGTTGACGATCTGCCCGGATTAACAACGAAGCAAAAGTTGAGCTCGATTGAGTCAACCTAGAGCACTCCACATATGCAAACAAAGACATGGATGGATAGAGCATAACATAAATATCAAAACTCCCTTACTGATCATCCTCAAAAGAGGCACGGATCACTAGGAAACAAGCTGGACATATAGCATCATGAACTAAAATATCCCAGAGTTAGTGAAATCACCAAGTCCCTGAAATCTGCAATCTCAGGTACCTCTCTTCGCAAGCTTGCACAAGACAACACACATATCCTAAAAATGCATGGGTGGCACCACTGGAAAGAAGACAAAATTCTTAACAATTCATCCCAAAGGGGCACAGGCATATCATGCACGAATTAAACATAGCAAAAATGACAAAAGTGCATGATGAACTAACGGATCTGCAATTTAACTCGCGAAGCCTCCTTCTAACAGCATTTTGGGCAACAAGATGAGCTCAAATGCAAATGATGCAATGGAATGAAATGATGTACATGTCGAGACGAAGATTTTGATATATCATACGCCCAAAATGAAGCTACGGTTGCAAAGATACAAGCAATCAAAGAATGCATAAAAATCTGGGAGATTAGGGTTTCGGGGAGAGGTCAACCTAGCCCAGATCCAGATCTGGATCGGCACGCTTCCCGAGGCGGCGCCGGGGAACACTGTAGCAGCCGGAGGCGGAGCTCGCCGGAGACGCGGCCGCCGGTCGGGGAGGAGGCTGCCGGGGCGGCGCCGGCGTGGAGGCGGGCGGCGCGGCGCCGG
>NC_041381.1:634678365-634683868 GCF_002162155.2 Triticum dicoccoides
AAATTTGGGGGGTGTTGGGCTGCAACACACACGAGGCCTTTCCGGTCCCTCGGTTAACCGTTGGAGTATCAAACGAAGTCCAAATGACCCGAAACTTGACAGGCGGTCTACCGGTAGTAAACCAAGGCCGCTTGGCAAGTCTCGGTCCAATCCGGAAATGTTTAAACCCCACACACGAAAGAAAGCTAGAAATGACCACCGGAGGAGAACGAAGCGCCGGAATGCAAAACGGACAACGGGGAAAATGATCGAATGCATGAGATGAACATGTATGCAAATGCAATGCCCGTGATGACATGGTATGAGATGCATGAAAACGAAAACAACACACGGAGACAAGGACCCGAACCCGAGAAATAAATATAACTTGACACCGGAAACGGCAAGAGTTGGAGTACAAATGGGGAAAGTTACATCTGGGGCGTTACAGTTTAGGCCCTTCTCGGAGGAAGTAACAGCCCTACGTCTCGGAGCCCGGGGGCGGTCGACTGGTTTCTGTGTATATGTGTTACAGGGGTGCGAACCCTTTACACTGAGGAGGTGGGCGGCTTATATAAAGTTCGCCAGACCCCTCCGGCCCTCAGTTATGCAGGGCTTAAAGTATATTAAGACAGGGGGTTACTGGTAACGCCCTCATAAAGTGCTATGAAGACTATTAAAGCTACTTAATGACAGACCGTTGCGTGTTGAGTGACTTTAGGTCTCCTGGCCGTCGAGTGGTTGGCTTCATGGTCGAGTGGCTATCTTCATCGTGAAGTGAAGTCTCTCTTGGTCGAGTGAAGTCCCTCTTGGTCGACTGGAAGGTAGCTTCTTCTAAGGATGTACTTAGGTAGGGTATCCTAGATAGGTCCACGACCCTACCCTAGATACATAACCTCATCATTAGCCCCCGAATTGATCGAGGTTCGAGTGAGGAAGGAGTTGATGATCTTCTCCGACCTATTTCCCGTGCTTTGATTTATGTCGTATCTTGGATCAGCGATTCTTCTTTTCGGCGTTGGCATCAACTTGTCTTTCAGTCGCCTTGATCAATTCCTTTCTTCTGTCGAGTGAACTTTGGTGAACTTCCGAGCGACGGATCGTAGGAAAGATATTGTCTGATAGATTGATCTGCCGTTAGCGGATTTTGTGGGATCCGAATTTTGGGAAGCGCGTGAAACAGGGAGGACCGCGGTACTTGGATGGGATAAGGCGCGGACGCCTCGATTTCTGTGCCGCCTTTTTTCGCCACGTATCGTGCGTGCGCGACTGTTTCGGGATGTGACAGGATCGCCCGGGCCTACTCGTCAGCCACT
The DNA here is from genome assembly GCF_002162155.2 of Triticum dicoccoides. Classification (NCBI taxonomy): domain Eukaryota; kingdom Viridiplantae; phylum Streptophyta; class Magnoliopsida; order Poales; family Poaceae; genus Triticum; species Triticum dicoccoides. The sequence goes on from NC_041381.1 coordinate 634,679,661, forward strand.
CGAAAGTGTCCTTATATAAAGCGCCGGGCGAGGGCTTTTGAACAGTGCCTTCCCATTCTTCTCTCCGCCCTCTTTGCCCCCGCCCGCTGCACCCGCTCTCGCCTCTGCTTATCCACTCCTCGCGCACTTCGCCGGCGACAATGGTGAAGGAGAAGACGGCGGCCTTGGAGCGCACGAAGAAGGCGACGGCGGCGGGGAAAGCGAAGGGGAGAGCGTCCAGTCGGGGTGGATCTTCGTCAAGGTCCCGCCTGCCGAAAGGTTGGGTCCAAGGGGATTGGATCCGCTCGACCATCACTGAGAAGGATCTCAACGACCTGGCCAACGAGGGTCTGATCCCCCACGGGTCAGCAAGGCTTCCGGGGACCGAGTGTCAACCGCAGCCGCAGGAGGGTGAGTGCGTTCTCCTGGCCACTCACATAGATCGTGGATTCTCTTTGCCGCCGAGTGTTTTCTTCTGAGGGTTTCTGAACTTTTTTGGGGCGCAACTCCACCATTTCACTCCCAACTCTATCGCCCATCTTGCTGCTTTCGTGTCCATGTGCGAGAACTTCCTGGGTTGTCGACCGCACTGGGGTCTCTTCAAGCACATATTCACCTGTTGCTCACAGATGGTGAAAAAGGCGAGTCCGGACGATGAGAGGACCAAGGTTATTCAGATGTGCGGGGGTCTTGGGATTCAGATGAGGAATAAGAGCACTTTCCCGGCCATGACCCTTCCTGAGTCGGTCAGAGGGTGGCAGTCGACTTGGTTCTACTGCCAAGACGAGTCGACGCCGGGGCAGTCGACTGGTCTCCCTCCGTTCTCCATGGACCGAGTGGACAAACCCTCTTCTCTGAAGGTGCTTCCTGAGGAGAAAGCCCAGGTAAAAATGTTGATGGAGCGCGTAGTCCAACTCGTTCGGGACGGAGTGACGGGCATGGATCTTCTGGAAGTCTTCCTTAGGCGGCGCATCCAACCACTTCAGTACTGAGGCCACCCGATGTGGCTGTACTGCGGTACTGAAGACACCACTCGGGTCCATCCAGAAGCGGTCGACGACGCCACACTGGAGAGGTGGGTGGCCGCCATCACAGGGAACAAGGACAACCCTTGAGGGGCTAGGAGGATCCCGCCACTCGACTGTACCTATACACTGGACACAGTATGACCATTTATCTCCGATTGTAATCTTGCTTTATCTATTATGCTTTGCCGCGAATTGGTCGATTGATCCTTGTTTTGCTTTGTTGTCTGACAGGCCACCACTGAGTTATACTCGATGCCCAATGAAGTGCAGACGCCGACTGAGGAGGAAGAAGGAAGTGGGGGCGAAAGCCCGGAGGAGTGGGATTCGGATGCTGACGACGATGATGAGGTGATGACTCTGGTGAGGAGGAAGAAGAGGAGGAGGAGGAGGAAGTTGTACCTCCTCACTCGGAGAGATGCTCGAAGCTTTTCCAGGATCCCGCGGTCGAGCGCGGTAAGGGGGGTCGCAACCGTCACGCAGTCATCCAAGCGCCCTTGGACTACTTCTCCAGCGCCGACTGAGAAAGCTCCGAAGCAATCTCGAGTGGCGCCGTCGAAGCCGACGAAGGTCCTGCCGAAGATGAAGATGGTGATCCCCACTATCTCAGGGTAATGGTGTAGCCTGAGTTTGTCTGTCCCGCATGAACTTATTCTTGGTCGACCCATGAGCTAATCGACTGACTTCTGGAACTGCAGTGCTGCTACTTCTGATACCTCGGGCAGAGTTGAAGATCAGGAGATGGAGGATGCTGTTACTTCGAAACCTGGTATGACTCTTGTATTTTCGTCTTCGGTCGATTGGCTTCTTGTCTCTAATTTTGATTCTTTTTCTGTAGCTTCATCCAACGTCGTTATCGACCTTCCCGACGACGACGACGAGGAACCACCAAGGCAGAGGAGGAGCAAGAAAGCGTCTGCTGGCAAGGCGACTCAGGACATGCCAGCACCCGAGACGTTGGTCGTGGAGGGAGACAATGTCACTCGGCCTACCGTAACCTTTGTGGTGCCGTTGACGAGTGCTCGTCCTTCGTCGTCGAGTGCTGCTCAACCCTCGCTTTTCTCAACCTACCACGTTCCAGAAGACCAAGCTAGTGCTGATAAAGAAGCAATACGCCAAGCGGGGGTCATGATGGAGCAAGTGAAGGTAATACGAGAAGCCAGCTAGGCAGCCTATGACGCCAGTTCGGCTCTTCAGAGTAATGTTCAGGTCAGTCGGTCACTGCCTATTCTGTTAGGATATGATATCTGAAAACTCTTCTTTCTGAGATTCTTAGAGTTTGTCCTACACCCACTGGGTGTGTCGATTGAAATTCTGGATTAGTGGGGGCACGCTGAGTGCACCCACTGGGTGTAGTCCCCAAGGCTATGGTCGACTACTAGCAGTCGACCATAGGCTTTATGTCTTAAGTTTTTCCTTAGACTAGGTCGAATAGATTCATAGACCGGTGGGGGCACGCTGAGTGCACCCACTGGGTGTAGTCCCCGAGACTGTGGTCGACTGCTGGCAGTAGACTATAGTCTGAAGAACAACTCCCGTTTTTTTTGTTGGTCGACTGGTCGACTCTAACTGATGAAACTAGTGGGGGCACGCTGAGTGCACCCACTGGGTGTAGTCCCCGAGACTGTGGTCGAATGTTTGTATTCGGCCATAGTCTTAGAAATGCTATGATTTTTCTTTAGTCACTCGGAAGTGAATTGTCTTTGATGTTTGTCGACTGAACCTTCACAGAAATCTTGTGATCTTGTTTCTCGCTATGCCGAATTGGAGAGCAAGTTTATCCAGCTTGAGCTTGACCAAAAGCTTGTCCAAGAAAAGTTCACAAAGGCGAAGGAGGAGGCAAAAGGTATGTTCGGTGAGAATCTTGACGACTGTCCTTGCTTTTTGCCTGCCTCTGACTCTGATCTTATTGTGATTTTCGCAGAAAAACTGAGGGATGCTCTGAAGAAGAAATACCTTGACTTGGTTGAGTTGTAGAAGACGGCTTTAGAAAAGACCAAGCTCGCAGATGAAAAGCTGGCTTCAGTCACCAAGCTTGAAGAAGAAAACACCAATCTGAAGGCTGCTCTTGATGCTGCTAACCAGGAGGTCAGTCGACTAAAAAGTGACAAGGTTGCCCTGAATGACAAGGCCAGTGAGTTGGAGGGAAAGAAGAACGATCTGGAGGCTTATCTGGGTGGACTCGCCAAGAAGCTTTTCCTTATGCTTGAAGGTAATCTTTTGCAACAAACAGACGTTTTAACTGTGATCTCTGATTGTTGTCTTGACTCGGTGGTTGTGCTTGCAGAATTTTGCCAGAACTTTGAAGAGGAGACTGGTCGACTGGAAGTAAACCTGGACCCCATCAACTCTCCCGTGAAAGATGAAGTCGCCATGAATGTGCTCCGGCTTGAATCTCGTGTTGCTGCTGTCATCGACTATCTCGCAAGGCTGAAGGTCGCAACCTCTCGCATTGACACGACACTCTGGCCAAGAGAGACACTCCAGAACGACCTCGAGTCTTTAATGACTCGACTGAACGAGGTCCCAAGTCGAGTGCAGGAGTGGAAGAAGTCTTCGGCCAGGTGCGGTGCGGATGTTGCTCTGTCTCTGGTCCGCGTTCACTGCAAGGATGCATGAGAGGACAAGCTGGTGGCTCTTAGGGTGGCTAATACCAAGAAGCACGATTTCCGATCCTTCATGGAGACCTTCATTGCTGCTGCCACTCGGATTGCAGATGGAATTGACCTGGACGAGTTTGTCGCACCTTCCAGCCCTCCACAGGAGGGGTAAAAAACTTCTGAGCTCGATACTTTAAATTTGCCTCGGTATGCCGAGTGAGTTTTGTAACCGATAAACCTTAACCTCGGTATGCACTTTCAGTTCCGTTAGGTGTTATCTGAACTTGGATTCAACGTTGAATATGTTTGCATTCGGTTTGAGGTGTCTTTTGCAGGTTAAAGCGAAGCGCTCATTGCAATCGACTTGCTCCCCAATACACTTAGGTGAGCACTGGGCTGGAGCTAAGCCCCCGAGTGGGAGGTCTGCTCTCCACTCGGTAGGATTTCAGATACTTACGCGAGCACTGGGCTGCAGCTAAGCCCCCGAGTGGGAGGTCTGCTCTTCACTCGCTAGGATTTCAGATACTTAGGCGAGCACTGGGCTGCAGCTAAGCCCCCGAGTGGGAGGTCTGCTCTTCACTCGGTAGGATTTCAGATACTTAGG
>NC_041381.1:634683909-634684361 GCF_002162155.2 Triticum dicoccoides
GCTCTCCACTCTGTAGGATTTCAGATACTTAGGCGAGCACTGGCCTGCAGCTAAGCCCCCGAGTGGGAGGTCTGCTCTTCACTCGGTAGGATTTCAGATACTTAGGCGAGCACTGGGCTGCAGCTAAGCCCCCGAGTGGGAGGTCTGCTCTTCACTCGGTAGGATTTCAGATACTTAGGCGAGCACTGGGCTGCAGCTAAGCCCCGAGTGGGAGGTTTTCTCTCCACTCGGTAGGATTTCAAATACTTAGGCGAGCACTGGGCTGCAGCTAAGCCCCCGAGTGGGAGGTTTGCTCTCCACTCGGTAGGATTTTGAATTGCTGGCGTAGCTCAGAAGGAGAGGGTAGCAGTCGACCTGCACCTCGTCCTCCTTGCAGAGCGCATGTTGTACTTGTGGCGTAGCTCGGAAGGAGAGGGTAGCAGTCGACCTGCACCTCGTCCTCCTTGCGAAGC
>NC_041381.1:634684396-634687490 GCF_002162155.2 Triticum dicoccoides
TAGGCGAGCACTGGGCTGCAGCTAAGCCCCCGAGTGGGAGGTCTGCTCTTCACTCGGTAGGATTTTCAAAAACTTAGGCGAGCACTGGGCCGCAGCTAAGCCTCCGAGTGGGAGGTCTACTCTCCACTCAGTAGGAATTTCAAAAACTTAGGCGAGCACTGGGCTGAAGCTAAGCCTCCAAGTGGGAGGTCTGCTCTCCACTCGGTAGGATTTTCAAAAACTTAGGCGAGCACTGGGCTGCAGCTAAGCCTCCGAGTGGGAGGTCTGCTCTCCACTCGGTAGGGTTTTGTATTGGTGGCGTAGCTCGGAATGAGAGGGTAGCAGTCGACCTGCACCTCGACTTCCTTGCAGAGCGCATGTTGTATTCGTACTTAGGCGAGCGCAATGCTGCAGCTAAGCCCCTCGAGTGGAAGGCTAGCTTACCACTCGACAGGATTTTGTTTATCTTAGGCGAGTACTTGGACTGCAGCTAAGCCTCCGAGTGGAAGGCTGGCTTACCACTCGACAAGATTTCGTTTATCTTAGGCGAGTACTTGGACTGCAGCTAAGCCTCTGAGTGGAAGGCTCGCTTACCACTCGACATGATTTTGTTTATCTTAGGCGAGTACTTGGACTGCAGCTAAGCCTCCGAGTGGAAGGCTCGCTTACCACTCGACAAGATTTTGTTTATCTTAGGCGAAACGGATTTCGCAGCTAAGCCTTCGTGTGGGAGACTGGCTCACCACTCGGTTAGGAATTTTTTTACAGACTTGGGCGAATCGGATTCGCAGCCAAGCCACCCACTGGGGGATTGTTTTGTGTGGACAAAAGAAATAACTATTACTGGGAAAATTATAAAGCTCTTGTCTTTGATAAATAGACTAGAGAAGTACTTTTATTACAACTCATCCGAGTGAATACTTAAGTGTAAAAGGGGCGGAGAAGCTCCGCATTCCAAGCTCGGGGCTCGTCGATCTGATGCTCGACATTGTAAAGGCGGTATGCTCCATTGTGGAGGACCTTGGTGACGATGAAGGGACCTTCCCAAGAAGGAGCAAGCTTGTGTGGTTTCTGCTGATCCACTCAGAGAACTAAATCTCCTTCCTGGAAGGCTCGACTCTTCACGTTTTTGGCGTGGAAGCGATGCAAGTCTTGTTGGTAAATGGTCGATCTGATCAGAGCCATCTCCCTTTCTTCCTCTAAAAGGTCGACTGCATCCTGCCGCGCTTGTTCTGCTTCAGCGTCGGTGTAGAGCTCGACCCGGGGAGCATTGTGGAGAAGGTCACTCGGCAAGACTGCTTCAGCTCCGTAGACCAAAAAGAATGGAGTTCTTCCAGTCGACCGGTTGGGCGTGGTCCTTAACCCCCAAAGCACCGAGGGAAGTTCGTCGACCCACGCACCAACCGCATGCTTAAGATCACGCATCAAACGGGGTTTCAACCCTTTGAGAATAAAACCGTTGGCTCGTTCTGCCTGTCCATTCGACTGTGGATGAGCGACTGAAGCATAGTCGACTCGTGTGCCTTGAGACGTGCAGAAAGCTCTGAACTCTTCCGAGTCGAAGTTTGACCCGTTGTCAGTGATGATGTTGTGCCGGACTCCATATCTGAATATCAATTCTCTGATGAAGCTGACAGCAGTACCGGCATCGAGGTTCTTGATGGGTTTAGCTTCGATCCACTTAGTGAATTTGTCGACTGCTACCAGCACATGGGTAAAACCGCTTCTGCCTGTTCTCAAAGGACCGACCATATCCAAACCCCACACTGCAAAGGGCCAGATGAGTGGTATAGTCTTCAAAGCTGATGTGGGCTTGTGTGACATATTGGAGTAAAATTGACATCCCTCGCACTTGTCGACTATCTCCTTCGCCATTTCATTCGCTCTTGGCCAATAAAATCCGGCTCGGTATGCTTTGGCCACGATGGTCCGAGAAGACGCATGATGGCCACAGGTCCCCGAGTGGATGTCATCAAGGATTATTCGACCTTCCTCCGGTGTTATGCACTTCTGACCAACTCCAGTCGCGCTTTCTCTGTACAACTGTCCTCTTATCACGGTAAAGGCCTTAGATCGGCGGACGATCTATCAAGCCTCTTCTTCGTCCTCTGGGAGTTCTTTCCACAAGATATACGCGATATATGGTGAAGGAAATATGCCCTAGAGGCAATAATAAAGTTATTATTTATTTCCTCATATCATGATAAATGTTTATTATTCAAGCTAGAATTGTATTAACCGGAAACATGATACATGTGTGAATACATAGACAAACATATAGTCACTAGTATGCCTCTACTTGACTAGCTCATTAATCAAAGATGGTTATGTTTCCTAACCATAGACATGTGTTGTCATTTGATTAATTGGATCACATCATTAGAAGAATGATGTGATTGACATGACCCATTCCGTTAGCCTAGCACTTGATCGTTTAGTATATTGCTATTGATTTCTTCATGACTTATACATGTTCCTATAACTATGAGAAATATGCAACTCCCGTTTACCAGAGGAACACTTTGGGTACTACCAAACGTCACAACGTAACTTGGTGATTATAAAGGAGTACTACAGGTGTCTCCGAAGGTACATGTTGAGTTGGCGTATTTCGAGATTAGGTTTTGTCACTCCGATTGTCGGAGAGGTATCTCTGGGCCCTCTCGGTAATGCACATCTTTATAAGCCTTGCAAGCAATGTGACCAAATGAGTTGGTTACGGAATGATGCATTACGGAACGAGTAAAGAGACTTGCCGGTAACGAGATTGAACTAGGTATTGGATACCGATGATCAAATCTCGGGCAAGTAACATACCGATGACAAAGGAACAACGTATGTTGTTATGCGGTTTGACCGATAAAGATCTTCATAGAATATGTAGGAACCTATATGGGCATCCAGGTTCCGCTATTGGTTATTGACCGAGAATAGTTCTAGGTCATGTCTACATAGTTCTCGAACCCGTAGGGTCCGCACGCTTAACGTTACGATGACAGTTTTATTATGAGTTTATAAGTTTTGATGTACCGAAGTTTGTTCGGAGTCCCGGATGTGATCACGGACATGACGAGGAGTCTCGAAATGGTCGAGACATAAAGATCGATATATTGGA
>NC_041381.1:634687744-634693259 GCF_002162155.2 Triticum dicoccoides
CCTATTCCAACTAGGAAAGAAGGGAGTCCTACTCCCCCCTTCGCGTGCCCTCCTTGGCCGGCCGCCTCCTCCCCCCTGGCTCCTTTATATACAGGGGCGGGGGGGCACCCCATAGACACACAAGTTGATCTACGGATCGTTCCTTAGCCGTGTGCGGTGCCCCCCTCCACCATATTCCACCTCGGTCATATCGTCACGGAGTTAAGGCGAAGCCCTGCGCCGGTAGAACATCATCATCATCACCACGCCGTCGTGCTGACGGAACTCATCCCCGAAGCTTTGCTGGATCGGAGCCCGGGGATCGTCATCGAGCTGAACGTGTGCTGAACTCGGAGGTGCCGTACGTTCGGTGCTTGGATTGGTCGGATTGTGAAGACGTACGACTACATCAACCGCGTTGTGCTAACGCTTCCGCTTACGGTCTACGAGGGTATGTGGAAAACACTCTCCCCTCTCGTTGCTATGCCATCACCATGATCTTGCGTGTGCATAGGAAATTTTTTGAAATTACTACGTTCCCCAACAGTGGCATTCGAGCCTAGGTTTTATGTGTTGATGTTATATGCACGAGTAGAACACAAGTGAGTTGTGGGTGATACAAGTCATACTGCTTACCAGCATGTCATACTTTGGTTCGGCAGTATTGTGAGATGAAGCGGCCCGAACCGACATTACGTGTACGCTTACGCGAGACTGGTTTCACCGTTACGAGCACTCGTGCTTAAAGGTGGCTGGCGGGTGTCTGTCTCTCTCACTTTAGCTGAATAGAATATGGCTACGCCCGGTCCTTACGAAGGTTAAAACAGCACCAACTTGACGAACTATCGTTGTGGTTTTTATGCGTAGGTAAGAACGGTTCTTGCTAAGCCCGTAGCAGCCACGTAAAATTTGCAACAACAAAGTAGAGGACGTCTAACTTGTTTTTGCAGGGCATGTTGTGATGTGATATGGTCAAGACGTGATGCTATATTATATTGTATGAGATGATCATGTTTTGTAACCGAAGTTATCGGCAACTGGCAGGAGCCATATGGTTGTCGCTTTATTGTATGAAATGCAAACGCCCTGTAATTGCTTTACTTTATCTCTAAGAGGTAGCGATAGTCGTAGAAGCAATAGATGGCGTAATGACAATGATGCTACGATGGAGATCAAGGTGTCGCGCTGGTGACGATGGTGATCACGACGGTGCTTCGAAGATGGAGATCACAAGCACAAGATGATGATGGCCATATCATATCACTTATATTGATTGCATGTGATGTTTATCCTTTATGCATCTTATCTTGCTTTGATTGACGGTAGCATTTTAATATGATCTCTCACTAATAATCAAGAAGTGTTCTCCCTTGAGTATGCACCGTTGTGAAAGTTCTTCGTGCTGAGACACCACGTGATGATCGGGTGTGATAGGCTCTACGTTCAAATACAACGGGTGTAAAACAGTTGCACACGCGGAATACTCAGGCTTGACGAGCCTAGCATATACAGATATGGCCTCGGAACACGGAGACCGAAAGGTCGAGCGTGAATCATATAGTAGATATGATCAACATATTGATGTTCACCATTGAAACTACTCCATCTCACGTGATGATCGGACATGGTTTAGTTAATTTGGATCACGTGATCACTTAGATGACTAGAGAGATGTCTGTCTAAGTGGGAGTTCTTTAGTAATATGATTAATTGAACTTAAATTTATCATGAACTTAGTACCTGATAGTATTTTGCTTGTCTATGTTTGGTTGTAGATAGATGGCTCGTGCTGTTGTTCCATTGAATTTTAATGCGTTCCTTGAGAAAGCAAAGTTGAAAGATGATGGTAGCAATTACACGGACTGGGTCCGTAACCTGAGGATTATCCTTATTGCTGCACAGAAAAGTTACGTCCTGGAAGCACCGCTGGGTGCCAGGCCTGCTGCTAATGCAACTGACGACGTTAAGAACGTCTGGCAGAGCAAAGCTGATGACTACTCGATAGTTCAGTGTGCCATGCTTTACGGCTTAGAACCGGGTCTTCAACGACGTTTTGAACGTCATGGAGCATATGAGATGTTCCAGGAGTTGAAGTTAATATTTCAAGCAAATGCCCTGATTGAGAGATATGAAGTCTCCAATAAGTTCTATAGCTGCAAGATGGAAGAGAATAGTTCTGTCAGTGAACATATACTCAAAATGTCTGGGTATAATAATCACTTGATTCAACTGGGAGTTAATCTTCCTGATGATAGTGTCATTGACAGAATTCTTCAATCACTGCCACCAAGCTACAAGAGCTTCGTGATGAACTATAATATGCAAGGAATGAACAAGACTATTCCCGAGCTCTTCGCGATGCTAAAAGCCGCGGAGGTAGAAATCAAGAAGGAGCATCAAGTGTTGATGGTTAACAAGACCACCAGTTTCAAGAAAAAGGGCAAAGGGAAGAAGAAGGGGAACTTCAAAAAGAACAGCAAGCAAGTTGCTGCTCAAGAGAAGAAACCCAAGTCTAGACCTAAGCCTGAAACTGAGTGCTTCTACTGCAAGCAGACTGGACACTGGAAGCGGAACTGCCCCAAGTATTTGGCGGATAAGAAGGATGGCAAAGTGAACAAAGGTATATGTGATATACATGTTATTGATGTGTACCTTACTAATGCTCGCAGTAGCACCTGGGTATTTGATACTGGTTCTCTTGCTAATATTTGCAACTTGAAACAGGGTCTACGGATTAAGTGAAGATTAGCTAAGGACGAGGTGACGATGCGCGTGGGAAATGGTTCCAAAGTCGATGTGATCGCGGTCGGCACGCTACCTCTACATCTACCATCGGGATTAGTTTTAGACCTAAATAATTGTTATTTGGTGCCAGCGTTAAGCATGAACATTATATCTGGATCTTGTTTGATGCGAGACGGTTATTCATTTAAATCAGAGAATAATGGTTGTTCTATTTATATGAGTAATATCTTTTATTGTCATGCACCCTTGAAGAGTGGTCTATTTTTATTGAATCTTGATAGTAGTGATACACATATTCATAGTGTTGAAACCAAAAGATGCAGAGTTAATAATGATAGTGCAACTTATTTGTGGCACTGCCGTTTAGGTCATATCAGTGTAAAGCGCATGAAGAAACTCCATACTGATGGGATTCTGGAATCACTTGACTATGAATCACTTGGTACTTGCGAACCGTGCCTCATGGGCAAGATGACTAAAACGCCATTCTCCAGAACTATGGAGCGAGCAACTGATTTGTTGGAAATCATACATACTGATGTTTGTGGTCCAATGAATGTTGAGGCTCGCGGCGGATATCGTTATTTTCTCACCTTCACAGATGATTTGAGCAGATATGGGTATATCTACTTGATGAAACACAAGTCTGAAACATTTGAAAAGTTCAAAGAATTTCAGAGTGAAGTAGAAAATCATCGTAACAGGAAAATAAAATTTCTACGATCTGATCGTGGAGGAGAATATTTGAGTTACGAGTTTGGTCTACACTTGAAACAACACGGAATAGTTTCGCAACTCACGCCACCCGGAACACCACAACGAAATGGTGTGTCCGAACGTCGTAATCGTACTTTACTAGATATGGTGCGATCTATGATGTCTCTTACTGATTTACCGCTATCGTTTTGGGGTTATGCTTTAGAGACGGCCGCATTCACATTAAATAGGGCACCATCAAAATCCGTTAAGACCACGCCTTATGAACTGTGGTTTAGCAAGAAACCAAAGTTGTCGTTTCTTAAAGTTTGGGGCTGCGATGCTTATGTGAAGAAACTTCAACCAGATAAGCTCGAACCCAAATCGGAGAAATATGTCTTCATAGGATACCCAAAAGAGACTATTGGGTACACCTTCTATCACAGATCTGAGGGCAAGATTTTCGTTGCTAAAATCAGATCCTTTCTAGAGAAGGAGTTTCTCTCGAAAGAAGTGAGTGGGAGGAAAGTAGAACTTGATGAGATAACTGTATCTACTCCCTTATTGGAAAGTAGTTCATCACAAGAACCGGTTCCTGTGACAACTACACCAATTAGTGAGGAAGCTAATGATATTGATCATGAAACTTCAGATCAAGTTTCTACTGAACCTTGTAGGTCTACCAGAGTAAGATCCGCACCAGAGTGGTACGGTAATCCAATTCTGGAAGTCATGTTGCTTGACCATGATGAACCTACGAACTATGAGGAAGCGATGATGAGCCCAGATTCCGCAAAATGGCTAGAGGCCATGAAATCTGAGATGGGATCCATGTATGAAAACAAAGTATGGACTTTGGTTGACTTGCCCGATGATCGGCAAGCAATTGAGAATAAATGGATCTTTAAGAAGAAGACTGACGCTGATGGTAATGTAACTGTCTATAAAGCTCGACTTGTTGCGAAAGGTTTTCGACAAGTTCAAGGAGTTGACTACGATGAGACTTTCTCACCCGTAGCGATGCTTAAGTCTGTCCGAATCATGTTAGCTATTGCTGCATTTCATAATTATGAAATTTGGCAAATGGATGTCAAAACAGCATTCTTGAATGGATTTCTGGAAGAAGAGTTGTATATGATGCAGCCAGAAGGTTTTGTAGATCCAAAAAGTGCTAAAAAAGTGTGCAAGCTCCAGCGTTCCATTTATGGACTGGTGCAAGCATCTCGGAGTTGGAATAAACGCTTTGATAGTGTGATCAAAGCATATGGTTTTATACAGACTTTTGGAGAAGCCTGTATTTACAAGAAAGTGAGTGGGAGCTCTGTAGCATTTCTGATATTATATGTAGATGACATATTATTAATTGGAAATGATATAGAATTTTTGGATAGCATAAAGGGATACTTGAATAAAAGTTTTTCAATGAAAGACCTCGGTGAAGCTGCTTATATATTGGGCATCAAGATCTATAGAGATAGATCAAGACGCTTAATAGGACTTTCACAAAGCACATACCTTGATAAAATTTTGAAAAAGTTCAAAATGGATCAAGCAAAGAAAGGGTTCTTGCCCGTACTACAAGGTGTGAAGTTGAGTCAAACTCAATGCCCGACCACAGCAGAAGATAGAGAGAAAATGAAAGATGTTCCCTATGCTTCAGCCATAGGCTCTATCATGTATGCAATGCTGTGTACCAGACCTGACGAATGCTTAGCAATAAGCTTGGCAGGAAGGTACCAAAGTAATCCAGGAGTGGATCACTGGACAGCGGTCAAGAACATCCTGAAATATCTGAAAAGGACTAAGGATATGTTTCTCGTATATGGAGGTTCGTAGGTTATGTGGGAACCAATATGAACATCCAGGTTCCGGTATTGGTTATTGACCGAGAATAGTTCTAGGTCATGTCTACATAGTTCTCGAACCCGTAGGGTCCGCACGCTTAACGTTACGATGACAGTTTTATTATGAGTTTATAAGTTTTGATGTACCGAAGTTTGTTCGGAGTCCCGGATGTGATCACGGACATGACGAGGAGTCTCGAAATGGTCGAGACATAAAGATCGATATATTGGAAGCCTATATTTGGACATCG
>NC_041381.1:634693508-634704794 GCF_002162155.2 Triticum dicoccoides
TTCCGGGTGAAATCGGCATTTTACCGGAGCACCGGGAGGTTACCGGAACCCCCCCGGGGGGTTATTGGGCCTACATGGGCCTCGAGGGAGAAGAGGGAAGGAGGCAGGAGGGGGCCGCGCGCCCCTCCCCTTCCTAGTCCGAATAGGACAAGGGAAGGGGGGCGGCGCCCCCCCTTTCCTTCCCCTCTTCCTCCTCTTTCCCCCCTTCTCCTATTCCAACTAGGAAAGAAGGGAGTCCTACTCCCGGTGGGAGTAGGACTCCCCCCTTGGCGCGCCCTCCTTGGCCGGCCGCCTCCTCCCCCCTGGCTCCTTTATATACGGGGGCGGGGGGGCACCCCATAGACACACAAGTTGATCTACGGATCATTCCTTAGCCGTGTGCGGTGCCCCCCTCCACCATATTCCACCTCGGTCATATCGTCGCGGAGTTAAGGTGAAGCCCTGCGCCGGTAGAACATCATCATCGTCACCACGCCGTTGTGCTGACGGAACTCATCCCTGAAGCTTTGCTGGATCGGAGCCTGGGGATCGTCATCGAGCTGAACGTGTGCTGAACTCGGATCGTGAAGACGTACGACTACATCAACCGCATTGTGCTAACGCTTCCGCTTACGGTCTACGAGGGTACATGGACAACACTATCCCCTCTCGTTGCTATGCCATCACCATGATCTTGCGTGTGCGCAGGAATTTTTTTGAAATTACTACGTTCCCCAACATATGGTACTGTCCAATCTGGAGTGATCACTAAAACTTCCATGATCAGGTCGACCACTGCTGGGACTTCGACCTCAGTCGGATCCGCAACACTCTTAGGTTGCGGAGCTTCATCGGTAAAAGGATCTTCTACGACTGACGGAGTGTGGATATGCTCCAAGAACACATCGTTGGGGATGGCTTCTCTCTTGGATCCTATCTTCGCCAGATCGTCAGCTGCTTGATTTTTCAGTCAGGGTATGTGGTGGAGCTCTAACCCTTCGAACTTCTTTTCGAGCTTCCTCACTGCATTGCAGTATCCAGTCATGGATGGGCTTCTAACGTCCCACTCCTTCATCACCTGATTGACCACCAAATCTGAATCGCCATAGACCATCAGGCGACGGACGCCGAGTGAAATGGCCATGCGCAACCCATACAAGAGTGCTTCATATTCTGCTTCATTGTTGGAGGAATCAAAGTGGATCTGGAGCATATATCTAAGCTTGTCTCCTCGGGGGGAAACCAAAACAACCCCAGCACCAGAACCATTTAACATCTTAGAGCCATCAAAGAACATGGTCCAATGCTCCGAGTGAACTTGAGTCGGCTGGTGTTGCTCAATCCACTCGGCAAGGAAATCTGCTATAGCCTGGGACTTAATGGCTTTCTTTGCCTCGAATTTGACATCAAGGGGAAGGAGTTCAATCGCCCATTTAGCCACTCGACCAGTTGCATCTCTGTTGTGCAGAATCTCTGACAATGGTGCGTCGCTGACGACTGTAATGTCATGATCAGAGAAATAATGAGAAACCTTCTTCATGGTCATGTAGATCCCATATACAAGCTTCTGATAATGAGGATATCTTTGCTTCGATGGGGTCAAAACTTCAGAGAGATAATACACTGGGCGCTGAACTTTGAAGGATTTCCCTTCTTCTTCACGCTCGACCGTAAGTACTGTACTGACGACTTGTCCTGTGGCTGCAATATAAAGCAACAGAGGCTCTTTGCTGATTGGAGCAGCAAGCACCGGCTGGGTGGAGAGCAGAGTTTTTAACTCGGCAAATGCTGCATCAGCTTCTAGAGTCCACTCGAACTTGTCTGCCTTCTTCATCAGTCGGTAAAGGGGCAATGCCTTTTCACCGAGGCGAGAGATGAATCGACTTAACGCGGCCAAGCATCCAGTAAGCTTCTGGATGTCGTGCACACGCACAGGGCGTTTCATTCGGAGTGTGGTGCCAACTTTTTCTGGGTTAGCATCGATTCCTCGTTCTGAAACGAGAAAACCGAGTAACTTTCCGCCAGGTACTCCGAATGTGCACTTCGATGGATTGAGCTTGATATCATACCTTCTCAGATTGGCAAATGTTTCAGCTAGGTCAGTCAATAGGTCGGAACCCTTTCGCGACTTGACCACGATATCATCCATGTACGCTTCCACATTCCGACTGATTTGAGTGAGTAAACACTTTTGAATCATTCTCATGAACGTGGCTCCGACATTCTTGAGGCCGAATGGCATGGTGATATAGCAGAAGCACCCTAATGGAGTGATGAAAGCTGTTTTGATTTCGTCAGGTCCATACAGACGGATCTGATGATACCCGGAATAAGCGTCTAAAAAAGACAATCTCTCACACCCTGCGGTCGAGTCGACAATTTGGTCGATGCGAGGGAGAGGAAAATGATCTTTTGGGCAGGCCCGATTGATATGTTTGAAATCAATGCACATGCGGAGTGAGTTGTCTTTCTTGGGAACCATGACAACATTGGCGAGCCACTCGGAGTGGTATATCTCTCGGATAAACTCTGCTGCAAGGAGTCGAGCCACCTCCTCGCGAATGGCTTTTTTCTTCTGAACGGCGGACCGTCGAAGATGTTCTTTAACAGGTTTTGCTTTTGAGTCGACTCTAAGGCGATGCTCAGCCAGCCCCCTGGGAACACCCGGCATGTCAGCTGGCTTCCATGCAAAGATTCCCAGTTCTCATGGAGGAACTGGATGAGCGCTTCTTCCTATTTAGAGTCGAGTGTTGTGGAAATATGGGTCGGAGATGCATTGGGGTCAGTCGGGTGGATATGGACTGGCTTTGTCTCCCCAGACAACTGAAATGCTGACTCCGTGGCGGGCTTCTTGGCCCGCAGCAAATCACTCGGATCTGCATTCTTCTTGTATTCCTCCAGTTCTACCACTGTTATCTGGTCATCTGCAATCTTTGAGCCTTTCTGGAAACACTCTTCTGCCTTCTTCCGGCTGCCAGTGATAGTGATTACGCCTTTGGGACCAGGCATCTTCACTTTGAGGTACACGTAACATGGTCGAGCCATGAAGCGGGCATAGGCTGGTCTTCCCAAAATAGTGTGGTAGGCGCTTCGGAAATCCACGACTTCAAATGTCAGCTTCTCTTTGCGGAAATGCTTCGAGTCGCCGAACACTACATCCAAGGCTATTTGGACGAGTGACTCAGCCTTCTTTCAGGGATGACTCCGTGAAAACTCATGTTGCTGGAACTGAGCCTAGACATCGGAATGCCCATTCCCTTGAGCGTTTCTGCATACAGTATATTCAATCCACTGCCGCCATTCATCAATACCTTCGTCAGTCGAGTGCCTTCGATGACTGGGTCGACCACCAGCGCTTGCCTCCCAGGGGTGGCAATGTGAGTAGGGTGATCAGACTGGTCGAAAGTAATGGGAGTTTGCGACCATCTCAGATAGCTTGGTGTCGCCGGGGCGACCATATTGACCTCACGGTTGATCACTTTCAGTCGACTTTTGCTCTTTACATTAGCAAAAATCATCAGAGTGGAGTTGACATGAGGGTACTCTCCATCACTGTCTTCGGCCTTGTCCTCGGCCTTGTCCGACTCCTTCTCTTTGTCCTTCGGTTGCTTTCCTTGAAACTGCTGGATTAAGAGTCGGCACTGGCGAGTGGTATGCTTTGGGTAGATAAACTTACCCTCTTCGTCTTTCTTCGTGTGGATGTGACACGGCAGATCCATCACGTCATTACCTTCTTTATCCTTTACTTTCTTGGGGTTCCAAGATCCTTTGGGCTTCCCTTTGAATTTGCCCTGAGTCACGGCCAGAGCCTCTCTCAGAGCAGCTGGCTCGGCCTTCCGCTTCTGCTTCCGACTGGAGTTTCCTTTCTCCGACTGACTCGGCTTGTACTTTCCACTCCGGAGTCGGTCCTCTTCTTCGCCATTGGCGTACTTGGTGGCTATTTCCATCATCCGACTCAGGGTCATATCTCCAGTTCGACCAAACTTCAGGCTCAACTCTCTGTTCTTGACACCATCCTTGAAGGCGCAGACCGCTTGATGGTCTGACACATTCTCCATAGTATGATTCAAAGTGATCCATCTCTGGATGTAATCTCTCAATGTTTCACTCGACTTTTGTACACAAACTTGCAGCTCTGTCAATTCGGCCGGTCGCTTGCAAGTTCCTTTGAACGTCCTGACGAACACTCAGGAAAGATCTTCCCAGGTGTAAATGCTGCTAGGAGCTAACTGATTCAACCACGCCCTGGCCGAACCCTCTAGCATAAGTGGAAAATGCTTCATGGCCACCTCATCATTACCGCCACCAATTTGTACAGCCACTCGGTAGTCTTCAAGCCAAGTTTCGGGCTTAGACTCTCTAGTGAACTTACTTACTCTAGTCGCCAACCTGAAGTAGGGGGGTATCACTGCAGCTCTGATGGCTCTGCTAAAGCATTCTGGACCTGAAACGTGGACTCGGCTCCTTGTAGGCACATCTCTGTCATGGCCACCTCTGTGAGCTCTGTTCCGGTCGACCAAACCTTGCACGATGATGGATCTCGCGTCAAAGCCCGGCTCTCTGGGGTCGACTGGAACTCTCCGCACAACACTGAGCTGGCGCCTGTCATCTTGCTGCCGATGGGCGTTAGACCCACTTCTCGGGGGAGGAGTGGGCACTTGATGCCTATCATCATGATCAAAACGATCGTCATAGTGGTCTCGCCGGCCTTCACGTCCCACTCGCCTCAGAGGCGACCTTGGGCTGGGAGCCGACTGAACAGTCTTCGCAGCGACGGATCGACTGTGAATCCTGTTGCGTGACTGCAACACAGCTGAATTCTGATCTCCTGCCGCCCGGAGCAAATCTCTGATCTGCATCAAGCCTCTTCCAGCCTCCAACTGGGAGGGCTGAATTGACTCCGCTATACGGGCTGCAGCTGCCAAATTTTGAATCGGGGTTCGATATACCTGAGTCGGTTGTGGAAAGAGCTGACGCCGGCGGGAGTCGGGTACTCGCTGACGCGCACGCTCATCGAGTGCTCGCTGGAGGTTCTCCAGTCGAGTGTGTTTAGCCAAGTTGGCCAAACGCGCCTCTTCCAGGGCTCGAGCCTCCGGAGTTTCTCCTGCAATGGGAGTATGCAGGGCATCCATGTTCTGGCGGCGAAGTTCTTCCCTCTACTGAGAAGTGAGTGGCTCGGGATGATACTCTTCGTGGGCCTGAGCGGGGTCGCCCCCATCGTCCATCCCGTTGTTGCGGGGGAAACCGGGAGGGCTACGAGGCCCATTGATCATCAGGACCTCCGCCGCTGGATCACTGCTGTCGCACTCGGATGCAGTCTCTACGGAGCCAGTCGACAGATCGAACAGGTCGTAGAGAGATTCGTCGGGCTCAATCGCCGCGACTTGGGTGGTGGCCGATTGGCGAGCCACTGCGTGTCTCACCCATCGCTGAAGCCTCAACCGACCAGAGCGCTTGTGCTGGCGGGAGACAGAGAGGGAAGACGGCACAGGAGTCGACCGGTATGGGGTCGACGGCTGCCGCAGCAGGACGCCGCGGACACACGCCCGAAAGTGCGTCGCCCCGCGGACGGGGAGCGCGTCGGTGTCGAGTGGTGCCTCCTGGAGCCAAGCGGAGTCGTCGGCGATGAAAGCGAGCGCGTCGAGACGGATCTCGCGGCCCTCGACCAGAGCTCCGCCAGAAACCATGATGAAGGCAATCGGACAAATTGCAACTTCTCCAAAAAGTCGCTACGACACCCGCCCCAAGGTGGGCGCCAACTGTCGTGGTTCTAAGTCTGACAGTAGAATGGGGGTAGGTATGGAGAGGCAAGATCCTAGCTATGGACTAGTTGTATACACGAGTGTTTAGCGAGTTCAGGCCCTTCTCGGAGGAAGTAACATCCCTACGTCTCGGAGCCCGGGGGCGGTCGACTGGTTTCTGTGTATATGTGTTACAGGGGTGCGAACCCTTTACACTGAGGAGGGGGCGGCTTATATAGAGTTTGCCAGACCCCTCCGGCCCTCAGTTATGCAGGGTTTAAAGTATATTAAGACAGGAGGTTACTGGTAACGCCCTCATAAAGTGCTATGAAGACTATTAAAGCTACTTAATGACAGACCGTTGCGTGTTGAGTGACTTTAGGTCTCCTAGCCATCGAGTGGTTGGCTTCATGGTCGAGTGGCTATCTTCATCGTCGAGTGAAGTCTCTCTTGGTCGAGTGCAGTCCCTCTTGGTCGACTGGAAGGTAGCTTCTTCTAAGGATGTCCTTAGGTAGGGTATCCTAGATAGGTCCATGACCCTACCCTAGATACATAACCACATCAGCCATGTCATAACAATATTTTATCATGCAACAGGAAGCCGGTCTCTCAGCCACGACATGGTCTTCTGTCTGGAAAATGTTTTCACCTTGGAAAAAATTCTCAGTCTAGACAAAGTTCTCAGTCTGGATAAAAATACCAGCCTAGCATTGGAGTCAGCAAGGCTTGATTGTGCAAACATTGAGGCACTTCAACGGTGCATAAGGTGTGTCAAGCTACGGTATACTCCAGGCTCCAGCTATGACGCAGATGAATAAAGAAAGGACCTTCTAGCATCCCCCGCGAACTATAAAGGAGGAGGACTGAGCGCAGTGAGAAACACACAGACACAACACCAGACTCTAGAGCATCTCATCATCCAAGCACCACAACCCTCACACTCCTCAGTAGTCATAGTAGTAGTTGCTATCTCCCGTTGTAATAAAGCCTTTGAGGCATTGCATCATTCCGTGGTGGAGGTAGGCAGAAGGTGGTCATCTTTTTCTATTTGTAATCGCTTCAGAGTCTCCCGAAAGGGAAACTCGTATATAAATTATGTTGTCAAAATGAAGTAGTTTCGCACTTCACTTGGTTGTCCTGTTATAAATTTATAAGATGAGTTCTTACGCTAGGGATCCTATAGAAGAAAACCCTTCCAGTAGTTCTTTGTTTAGCATGTGTGGCGTTTCAGAACCTTGTAGTCGTAGACAAGCGTTCTCTTCGGGTGGAACCGTCTGAGAAGACAGTAGGAATTTATCCCATAAGTTCATAATATTAACATCAAGTGAAAGAATTTAGCTGCTTCTGAAGCAGCATGTGTCACGCCCAATATGCGACCCTATCCAAATAGAAATCGAAGGTCCCACCAAGGATAGACCCGCATATTGAAACGCTTTTGCAAGGTGGATATCATTACATCAACATTACATAATAGATGGGGATACATACAAGGGGCATACAATGCCACACGAATACAACATCACAATACAAAAGAGCATCATCCGACTACGGATGAATCACAAACAGAAACTCAAATGACATCCACCCTGCTAGCCCAGGCTGCCGACCTGGAACCTATCCCCTGATCGAAGAAGGAGCAGAAGAAGAACTCCAATACAAGCAAACATCGCTCTCGCGTCACGATCATCGCATAACCTGTACCTGCAACTGTTGTTGTAGTAATCTGTGAGCCACGAGGACTCAGCAATCCCATTACCATGGGTATCAAGACTAGCAAAGCTTAAAGGGAAAGGAAGGGGTAAAGTGGTGAGGTTGCAGCAGCGACTAAGCATATATGGTGGCTAACATACGCAAACAAGAGCGAGAAGAGAGCAAGCAGAACGGTCGTCAACTAGTAATGATTAAGAAGTGATCCTGAACTCCTACTTACGTCAAGCATAACACAGAAACCGTGTTCACTTCCCGGACTCCGCCGAGAAGAGACCATCACGGCTACACACACGGTTGATGCGTTTTAATTCAGATCTGGTGTCAAGTTATCTACAACCGGACATTAACAAATTCCCATCTGCCTATAACTGCAGGCACGGCTTTCGAAAGATTATACCCTGCAGGGGTGTCCCAACTTAGCCCAAGATAAGCTCTCACGATCAACGAAGGATATACCTTCTCCCAGGAAGACCCGATCAAACTCGGAATCCCGGTTTACAAGACATTTGGACAATGGTAAAACAAGACCAGCAAAGCCGCCCGAATGTGCCGACAAATCCCGATAGGAGCTGCACATATCTCGTTCTCAGGGCACACCGGATTGTCCAAACTTCCGGTAGGCCAGCCCAGAGTTGCCCCTGGTGGCCACCGGCGGCTGACAGGTTGGACCAACACTCATGATGAGCACTGGCCCGGGGGGGGTAAAATAAAGATGACCCTCGAGAGCGCGACTCCCAAGGGAAAAAGGGCTAGGTGAGGCAAATGGTAAAACCAAGGTTGGGCCTTGCTGGAGGAGTTTTATTCAAAGCGAACTGTCAAGGGGGTCCCATAAATCACCCGACCGCATAAGGAACACAAAATCCGGGAACATAACACCGGTATGACGGAAACTAGGGCGGCAAGAGTGGAACAAAACACCAGGCGTAATGCCGAGCCTTCCACCCTTTACCAAATATATAGATGCATTAATAATATAAGAGATATTGTGATATCCCAACCAAAATCCTGTCCACCATGGAGAAATCTTCAACTTCACCTGCAACTAACAACGCTATAAGAGGGGCTGAGCAAAAGCGGTAACATAGCCAAGCAATGGTTTGCATAGGAAAGGTGTCAAAGGTTAGAGGTTCATGGCAATATGGGAGGCTTGATAAACAGGTGATAGGTAGCGCAGCAAAGCGATAGAACGAAGCAACTAGCATAGCAATGATAGTAGTGAGATCCTGGGTAGCAGTCATCTTGCCTGAAATCCCGCTAGGAGGAAGAACGAGTCCATGAAGAAGACGAACAGATGAAGCCACGAAGACGAACCAAGCGTAGACGAACGAATCCTCATGATCGCAACAGAAACAGGAACTATCGAAAAGAAGCACACAACATAGTAAACACACCACACATGAACAAGGCATGATGCACGAACAAGAATGATGCAAGACAAGACTACATGAGGCTACTCATGGCAAGAGATGATGCAAACAAGAGCAACATATCAAGGCAAGTTTAAATGAGGCCGGGAACAACATAGAACAATTCCGGTAAGTCCTCATAGGCAAATTTCGAAGTTGGTCCAGATCTGAATAAACCTTATGTTCAAGTTGTTAAATAGCAAGTTAAGATGCACAAAGATGATCTACACGAGATTCTAGTCAAGTTACATATAAAGTTCATTTAGTTCGGAGCTACGGCCTAGAACATATGAGCAAAACAAGTTAAACATGGCATTGATGCAAAATGCATACAAACATCAAGTAAACACCTCAAAACAAGGATGCAACATGATAATATGAAGCTACATACAAAACCAAGCAAGTTTCATATATAGCACACTCAAAACGGAGCAACGGTTCAACACACACACATGAAACAAGTTTAAAGGACAAGCTGTCCAAAACAGCAACTAGGCATATTGCAAGCATCAAAACAACATGCTACAGCATCTCAACAAGAAAACAGATGGCATGGACATGATGTACAGGTAAAGCGTAACAAAACATGAACACTGAGCTATCTCCAGAAATCACACGAACATGCTCAAACACACATGGTAAGATTGCAAACAATAACAATTCAGACTTTGCAGAAAATAACATCAGGTTGCAATGTTTAGAGCTATCAAACAACATGTTACAGGAACTTATCATGGCAAACAAAGGCATGGCATGATACTACTAAATGCATATATCAAAAGTCCCTTACTGACCATAAGCCAAAAAGGATCAGAAAATATGATGGCACGCATGTAAACATAGCAAGTTATATTACAGATTCATACATGGCAGAAACAGAATAATGAAGGCATGTTGGTGAGCTTGTTACACTCACCACAGAGCAATACATGGCATGTCAAGGCACCCAACAGTAATAAGACATATTTATGAAGCTAAGCATGGCAATAGCAAGTTCATAGGGTGCATGGAACACTAGGAAAACACATGGCAACAACTGAACTTAATGTTAACAGGCTGACAGCAACATTATCAAGCAACTTTGGAGCAAGATTACAACAAGTTAAAGCAAGCTATAAATGCAATCAGGGGCATGGATGGATAGAGCATGACATGCACAACAAAACACATTTAGTGATCATCTCCAGATTATGCATAGAATGATTAGTAGAAGCAGGTTTACATAGCATCACGAAATAACAGAATCAGCCTAGCAAAACAGCAACAGCAAGTACCCTACTTAACAAGCTCGATTCACTCACCACAAGTCATTGCATGACAAGATAAGCATAACATCAGCAAGAAGACATGTTTATGCAACAAACCAAGGCAAGAACAAGTTCATAGCATGCAAGGATCAACTACAACAAGCTTGGCAAAATTGAATAACATGTAAACAATCTGCCAGGAAACATTTTGACGCAAAAGTAGAGCACGCAAATGACATGCTAGACTACTCCATAATTGCAACCAAGGGCAGGGATGTATAGAGCCAAACCATATGTTCAAAACACCGTTACTGAAGTATCTCAAAATATGCATGGATCTCTCTGTAGCATCAAGTTTACATGGCATCAAAATAACAGAAGAACAGGGACTAAAATTAGTAACATCACGATGCCTAGTTTGCATGCTTGTGCTAGTCACCACATTGATCACAAAAATACATAGATGGCACCACTGTAAAGAAGACATAGCATAGATCAAAACACATATAGACATCAACCTCATAGGATGCACACATCAAACATGGCAAAAATGACAAAAGTGCATGTTCTGTTAACAGACAGCAGACAACATCATGAAGCACTCTTGCAACAATGATTCAGGCATCAAGATGACCTCAAATGAAAATGATGTGATGGAATGAAATGATGTACTCGTTGAGACGAACAATTTGACATATTACACGCACGAAACGGAGCTATGGATGCAGAGATACGACGCGATGAACATGGCATGATTATGACAAAATATCAGGGACTTGGTGGATTCGGGGTCAACCTTCAGCTTGCACGGATATCGAGGCGGCGGCGCGAGCTCGCCGGAGAGATCGCCGGAGTAGACAGGGAAGACGCCGGGGAGGCCGGAGATGGTGGATCCGGGCCGGATCCGGCCGGGGCGAGCCGGAGGGGCGACGAGGGTGGCGTGGCAGCGCTCGGCGGCCGGCCGGAGGGGCGCGACGGCGGGGAAGCACGGACGGCTCCGGCGAGGGCGGGGCCGCGGGGAGGCGTCCGGCCTGGCGAGGGGCGGCGGAGGCGGCAGAGGGACGCTGGGGCGGGGCCGGTTGCGGGCGGCGCAAGTGACCGGAGGGAGGGCCGCGGCCGGGCGGAGGCGGAGGCCGGCGGAGAGCGGCGACGGCGAGGCACCGACGGGCGGCAGGGCCGCCGCGGGAGGCGGGCGCGGGCGGC
>NC_041381.1:634705395-634712699 GCF_002162155.2 Triticum dicoccoides
GGCGCGCGCTCGGGCCCTGATGGGCTCGGGCGGGCCCCGCTCGGGCCTGGGCGGGCCGGAGGAGAGAGAAAGCGCGGGGACAGGTGGCACTGTTTGGTTGGCTGCGGGCGCGGCGGCAGACGTGTCCGGCCGGGGGCGGACGCGTCCGGCGGCGCGGGGAGGAATTCGCTAGGGTTTGGGGTGTTTGGACTGCGAAATCTCGGGGGAGAGGCCAATATATAGGTAGAGGGAGCTAGGAGAGTCCAAATGAGGAGCGGTTTTCGGCCGCGCGATCGTGATCGAACGACCGAGAGCATGGAAAAGACTTAGATGGGTTTTGGGCCACTTTGGAGGGGCGTTGGGCTGCAAAGAGAAAGGGGGGTTTCGGGCTACGCGGTTAACCGTTGGAGTATCAAACGAACTCCAAATGGCACCAAACTTGACAGGCGGTCTACCGGTGGTATACCAAGGCCGCTTGGCAAGACTCGGTCCATTCCGAGAACGTTTAACACCCGCTCACAACAAGAGGCAAAAGGGGGAACTCCGGAGGGCATAGGAGTGCCGGATTGCGAAACGGACAACGGGGAAAATGCTCAGATGCATGAAACGAACACGTATGCAAAATGAAATGCACATGATGACATGATAAAATGCCACACGCAAGCAAATGACATGGCAACGACGGCGAATAACTGGTGGACACCTGGCGTGTCGAATTCGGGGCGTTACAACACTCATCCACTAACAAGAGATCTCGTCCCGAGATCTTAGGACCGAGACAGAAAATAAAAAGGGATGAGGTGAAACAAGAACTCAAGAGAAGAAGTAAAAAATCGAGAGCACTCGAGAAGAAGAGAGGAACGACGAGAATGACGAGAATCGAAAGCTCACGGAATCAGATAGACTATGAAACCACTCCGGTTAAAACAAGATAAGAAAAAGGAATAAGACTGAAAGGATTTAGGCAGCACTCCGGTTGAAACATGGAGGAATAGAACACGAACTTCACAGATGGAATGACACTTGACGAGATGAACAACGCAAAGCCTCCAGAAGAATTGGAAGAAAGGAATGAAAATAACTTAGAAGGAAGGTTTGAATGGAGTTGTTGACAAAATCAACAACGAAAATAATAAGCTTGTTGTGGACTTATGGATAACATCTCAAAATTTATGAGCTGATCGCCGACCACAAGCGGAAAAGATTAAATAGCTGAGAAGAACGAAGAAATGCAAAACTCCACTTCAAAAGAATACGGAGAATTAAATGCACTTCGAGACGCGAGAAGAAAAGATACTTGAACTCCGCCAACAAGAATCTTGATGAACACTTGAAGAATGAATTAAATCATGAAGAACCATCATGAAGAACTCCGGTAACAAAAGGATGATGAGATAGAATGAAGGATGAACGAATAAGATGAGCCTTGCAATGATTTAGATGGAGGTTCCGACAAAATAGCCGAGGAAAATTTGAACTCCGGAGAAGAAAAAGATGAAAAACACTTGGAACTAGAATTTATTCATCAAGAACAAACTCTGAAGGAAGGGATTAATCACCTTGAGGAAATAAGAATAAGATTTATTGTATGCTTATCCTTCATCAAATTAAATTGATGACAAGCAATGGATTTTGCATACTACTTATTCTCGTTGAACAAGGATTAAGAAGTGACATATCGCAAACTTGAGAAAGTCTTCATGAACCACCGGTAGGATTGGAAAGGACGAATGAATTAATATGATAATCAAAGAAAAAGAATCTTGAACGAATCACCGTAAGAATTCGAAATTGACTGATGAAAGAGACTGAATCACCGGGAAGAATTAGAAGAACAAATATGTTAAAGGAGATTTAGATGCAAGAGAACGGGAAGATCATGAGTTGACTAAAGAACACTTGAACGGAGCACCGGGATAAATGGATAACGGTAGCTGAAATGTGAGGACGAAGTATTCTTCTAGAACGATGGCCTCCGATGAAAAGAAATGGAAAAACAACTTCTGACATACTCCGGATGGGTAAGAAAGAATATCTGACAAACTGAAATAAATCGAGAGGATGATATGAAGCTAGAACCACGAATCTTCGAGATGACGGACAAGATTTAGAGGAAAACTCTTCTTCGATCTTCAAATGACGACGACAAACACCACCAAAATACTGAGATACTCCAGTAGAATGGAAAGCGAAGAGGTTGGGCCAACAATGAAATGATTTGAAATCGATCTTGGAAAAGGCATGTGACTGATGGAATCCATTCTTACGTCCCACTTGAAAAGAATTGAGAATAACTTCGGGGGAATCAGAAGAGTCAGGTAAGATCCTGGGAAAAGACCTGTGGGTTAGGGCCCGCTGAAGAGAAAAACACCGTTGAAAAGGATTCTTGAAAAGATAGATGATGCACCAGAACAATTGAAAATTTTGAATGAGGTGACAACCTCGAATTAATTGGAACACAAACGGATCTCCTGAGAAGTCTTACAAACTCCGGGATGATTGAATGGCGAGATGCAAATGGGCAGGGAAAACACTTCGAGGAAAAAGGATATGATCTACCGAAAAACTTGAATTGAGTCCACCGAAGAAGAAAAAGAGATGAAGAATGTCCACCGAGACGAGAATTCACCGGTTGAAATGATCGAGGGAAGACTGAAGAAGCTCCACACAAATGAAATAGATGGTCGAAATAGACTCGGGCTCCGGGAAGAAGAGGGTGGGAGGGCGGGAAAGCAAAGACAACTTGGAAGGGGAAACCGATGAATATCTTGAAGAGAAAGCACCAGTTGAAATCATTGAGGAGAGAGAGCAAAACTTCACACGAGTAGGATGGATACTCGATTACGGACTCCGGTTTCAAGAAGAAGAAGGGGTGGGCGGGTGGGAAAAGAAAACAACTGAGGATTGAACTCAAAGATGAAGAGGGTCGAGTCAACTTGACAAGAAAAGCACCGGATGAAAAGAGCCGAGGAACAACGAACGGAAAACCAACTGCGTGAACCTAAAGAAAATTTGAAGGGGAAGAGGAGTAATTCAAAACACCTACGTCAAGATTCCTTACCAGAGCGACGAAGGGGCTGAGGAGTAAAAAGAATTCCTACTCTCTGATATAACTAGACTCATAAAATAGTTTTCTTCTAGACTCAACAACGACCAAACTACACGATCAATCAAGGGGGCTCCTAGGGTTGATCGAGGCTCTGATACCAACTTGTCACACCCAATATATGACCCTATCCAAAAGGAACTCGATGGTCCCACTAAGGATAGACCCGCATATTGAAACGCTTTTGCAAGGTGGATATCATTACATCAACATTACATAATAGATGGGGATACATACAAGAGGCATACAATGCCACATGAATACAACATCACAATACATAAAAGCATCATCCGGCTACGGATGAAACACAAACAGAAACTCAAACAACATCCACCCTGCTAACCCAGGCTGCCGACCTGGAACCTATCCCCTGATCGAAGAAGCAGAAGAAGAACTCAACGCAAGCAAGCATCGCTCTCGCGTCATGGCCATCGCATAACCTGTACCTGCAATTGTTGTTGTAGTAATCTGTGAGCCACGAGGACTCAGCAATCCCATTACCATGGGTATCAAGATTAGCAAAGCTTAATGAGAAAGGAAGTGGTAAAGTGGTGAGGTTGCAGCAGCGACTAAGCATATATGGTGGCTAACATACGCAAATAAGAGCGAGAAGAGAGCAAATGGAACGGTCGTGAAGCTAGCAATGATCAAGAAGTGATCCTGAACTCCTACTTACGTCAAACATAACCCAGAACCGTGTTCACTTCCCGGACTCCGCCGAAAAGAGACCATCATGGCTACACACGCGGTTAATGCGTTTTAATTCGGATCTGGTGTCAAGTTATCTACAACCGGACATTAACAAATTCCCATCTGCCTATAACTGCAGGCACGACTTTCGAAAGATTATACCCTGCAGGGGTGTCCCAACTTAGCCCATGATAAGGTCTCGCGATCAACGAAGGATATACCTTCTCCCAGGAAGACCCGATCAGACTCAGAATCCCGGTTTACAAGACATTTCGACAATGGTAAAACAAGACCAGCAAAGCCGCCCGAATGTGCTGACAAATCCTGATAGGAGCTGCACATATCTCGTTCTCAGAGCACACCGGATTGTCCAAACTTCCGGTAGGCCAGCCCAGAGTTGCCCCTGGTGGCCACCGGCGGCTGACAGGTTGGACCAACACTCACGACGAGCACTGGCCCGGGGGGGGGGATAAAATAAAGATGACCCTCGAGAGCGCGACTCCCAAGGAAAAAAGGGCTAGGTGAGGCAAATGGTAAAACCAAGGTTGGGCCTTGCTGGAGGAGTTTTATTCAAAGCGAACTGTCAAGGGGGTCCCATAAATCACCCGACCGCGTAAGGAACGCAAAATCCGGGAACATAACACCGGTATGACAGAAACTAGGGCGGCAAGAGTGGAACAAAACACCAGGCATAAGGCCGAGCCTTCCACCCTTTACCAAATATATAGATGCATTAATATTATAAGAGATATTGTGATATCCCAACCAAAATCCTGTCCACCATGGAGAAATCTTCAACTTCACCTGCAACTAACAACGCTATAAGAGGGGCTGAGCAAAAGCGGTAACATAGCCAAGCAATGATTTGCATAGGAAAGGTGTCAAGGGTTAAAGGTTCATGGCAATATGGGAGGCTTGATAAACAGGTGATAGGTAGCACAGCAAAGCGATAGAACGAAGCAACTAGCATAGCAATGATAGTAGTGAGATCCAGGGTAGCGGTCATCTTGCCTGAAATCCCGCTAGGAAGAAGAACGAGTCCATGAAGAAGACGAACAGATGAAGCCACGAAGACGAACCAAGCGTAGACGAACGAATCCTCACGATCGCAACGGAAACAGGAACTATCGAAAAGAAGCACACAACATAGTAAACACACCACACATGAACAAGGCATGATGCACGAACAAGCATGATGCAAGACAAGACTACATGAGGCTACTCATGGCAAGAGATGATGCAAACAAGAGCAACATATCAAGGCAAGTTTAAATGAGGCCGGGAACAACATAGAACAATTCCGGTAAGTCCTCATATGCAAATTTCGAACTTGGTCCAGATCTGAATAAACCTTATGTTCAAGTTGTTAAACAGCAAGTTAAGATGCACAAAGATGATCTACACGAGATTCTAGTCAAGTTACATATAAAGTTCATTTAGTTCGGAGCTACGGCCTAGAACATATGAGCAAAACAAGTTAAACATGGCATTGATGCAAAATGCATACAAACATCAAGCAAACACCTCAAAATAAGGATGCAACATGATAATATGAAGCTACATGCAAAATCAAGCAAGTTTCATATATAGCACACTCAAAACGGAGCAACGGTTCAACACACACACATGAAACAAGTTTGAAGGACAAGCTGTCCAAAACAGCAACTAGGCATATTGCAAGCATCAAAACAACATGCTACAGCATCTCAACAAGAAAACAAAATGCATGAGCATGATCTACAGGTAAAGCATAACAAAACATGAACACTGAGCTATCTCCATAAATCAATCGAACATGCTCAAACACATATGGTAAGATTGCAAACAATAACAATTCAGACTTTGCAGAAAATAACATCAGGTTGCAATGTTTAGAGCTATCAAACAACATGTTACAGAAACTTATCATGGCAAACAAAGGCATGGCATGATACTACTAAATGCATAGATCAAAAGTCCCTTACTGACCATAAGCCAAAAAGGATCAGAAAATATGATGGCACCCATGTAAACATAGGAAGTTATATTACAGATTCATACATGGCAGGAACAGAATTATGAAAGCATGTTGATGAGCTTGTTACACTCACCACAGAGCAATACATGGCATGGCAAGGCACCCAATAGTAAGAAGACATATTTATGAAGCTAAGCATGGCAATAGCAAGTTCATAGGGTGCATGAAACACTAGGAAAACACATGGCAACAACTGAACTTAATGTTAACAGGCTGACAGCAACATTATCAAGCAACTTTGGAGCAAGATTACAACAAGTTAAAGCAAGCTATAAATGCAACCAGGGGCATGGATAGATAGAGCATGACATGTAGAACAAAACACATTAAGTGATCATCTCCAGATTATGCATAGAATGATTAGTAGAAGCAGGTTTACATAGCATCACGAAATAACAGAATCAGCCTAGCAAAACAGCAACAACAAGTACCCTACTTAACAAGCTCGATTCACCACAAGTCATTGCATGACAAGATAAGCATAGTATAAGCAAGAAGACATGTTTATGCAACAAACCAAGGCAAGAACAAGTTCATAGCATGCAAGGATCAACTACAACAAGCTTGGCAAAATTGAATAACATGTAAACAATCTGCCAGGAAACATTTTGAAGCAAAGTAGAGCACGAAAATGACATGCTAGACTACTCCATAATTTCAACCAAGGGCAGGGATGTATAGAGAAAAACAATATGTTCAAAACGCCGTTACTGAAGTATCTCAAAATATACATGGATCTCTCTGTAGCATCAAGTTTACATGGCATCAAAATAACAGCAAAACAGGGTAAAATCAGTAACATCACGATGCCTAGTTTGCATGCTTGTGCTAGTCACCACATTGATCACAAAAATACATGGATGGCACCACTGTAAAGAAGACATAGCATAGATCAAAACACATGTAGACATCAACCTCATAGGATGCACACATCAAACATGGCAAAAATGACAAAAGTGCATGTTCTGTTAACAGACAGCAGACAACATCATGAAGCACTCTTGCAACGATGATTCAGGCATCAAGATGACCTCAAATGAAAATGATGCAATGGAATGAAATGATGTACTCGTTGAGGCGAACAATTTGACATATTACACACATAAAATGGAGCTACGGATGCAGAGATACGATGCGATGAACATGGCATGATTATGACAAAATATTAGGGACTTGCTGGATTCGGGGTCAACCTTCAGCTTGCACGGATATCGAGGCGGCGGCGCGAGCTCGCCGAAGAGATCGCCGGAGTAGACAGGGAAGACGCCGGGGAGGCCGGAGATGGCGGATCCGGGCCGGATCTCGCCGGATCCGGCTGGGGCGAGCCGGAGGGGCGACGAGGGTGGCGCGGCAGCGCTCGGCGGCCGGCCGGAGGGGCGCGACGGCGGGGAAGCACGGACGGCTCCGGCAAGGGCGGGGCCGCGGGGAGGCGTCCGGCCTGGCGAGGGGCGGCGGAGGCGGCAGAGGGGCGCCGGGGCGGGGCCGGTTGCGGGCGGCGCAGGCGACCGGAGG
>NC_041381.1:634713294-634724005 GCF_002162155.2 Triticum dicoccoides
GCGGGCGGCGGCACGCGCTCAGGCCCCGATGGGCTCGGGCCGGCGGCGAGACGGAGGAGAGAGAAAGCACGGGGACAGGTGGCGCTGTTTGGTTGGCTGCGAGCACGGCGGCGGACGTGTCCGGCCGGGGGCGGACGCGTCCGGCGGCGCGGGGAGGAATTCGCTAGGGTTTGGGGTGTTTGGACTGCGAAATCTCGGGGGAGAGGCCAATATATAGGTAGAGGGAGCTAGGAGAGTCCAAATGAGTAGCGGTTTTCGGCCACGCGATCGTGATCGAACGACCGAGAGCATGGAAGAGACTTAGATGGGTTTTGGGCCACTTTGGAGGGGCATTGGGCTGCAAAGAGAAAGGGGGGTTTCGGGCTACGCGGTTAACCGTTGGAGTATCAAACGAACTCCAAATGGCACGAAACTTGACAGGCGGTCTACCGGTGATATACCAAGGCCAATTGGCAAGACTCGGTCCATTCCGAGAACGTTTAACACCCACTCACAACAAGAGGCAAAAGGGGAAACTCCTGAGGGCATAGGAGTGCCGGATTGCGAAACGGACAACGGGGAAAATGCTCGGATGCATGAAACGAACACGTATGCAAAATGAAATGCACATGATGACATGATAAAATGCCACACGCAAGCAAATGACATGGCAACGACGGCGAATAACTGGCGGACACCTGGCGCATCGAATCCGGGGCGTTACAGCATGTGTGATAAATATGGTGAGTATCGAGTAGGATTAACACAACCGCTGCATATCCGTAGGTCGTCTCGTCGGTTTGCCAACTCATAAAAGATCATGCATAAACACATAACATATAATAATTAGTGTATCTAATTAAATTATGTTAATCTCGAATACATTAATTAAATAAAATTTAATACTAATCAATTTCGAAATTTTTAATTAACAAAGTTTTCATACTAAATTATTTCATATTTCGCACAAACATGTCCTGACAGAAATAGAACTTGTTAGATAAGTGGATTTGTTGTATCACAACACTTAAAGAGAACAACGAATGTTGTTTTCGTATGGTAAGGCACCCCTTCGATATCAACACCTTCCAACCGCAAGCAATACCTGTGCGAGTTACTTTTCTGGCCGTATGTCACCGTCAAAAGATTATCTTTGGGTCGTAGCGAGTCAAACAAGATCAACTACTCTATGGTGAAGCTGCAACTTCTGGGTGGAACTGCAGCAAAGTAGATTTGATGGAGTGGAGTTGATTTTGAAAGGATAGAACAGTCCCAAACAGGCTCTACATATTGGTTTCCTTGTGGTGTTTCTCACCATGCTTGTTTCATGGACTGTCTGGAACGAGCGAAACGCAAGGGTCTTCAAGCACAAGAGCGCTCCTCCAACTATTTTGCTTGTCTCCATAGAGACCGAGGCCAACCTTTGGGTCATCGGCGGTGCCAAAAAAATTAGAGTCCATTATTTCGCGAGAATGATGTCATGCCGTGTATTGAGTGACTTGTACCAAACTCTATTCTCTCTTATTCAATGGATGAGGCAAAGCTTTTGCCTCCGTTTCAAATAAAAAAATCACGTGCGATCTCGTCGATAGCTGCAATTCTTCATGCTTGAAACTACTCCCACCGTCCCATAATATAAAAACGTTTAGAAAGGTTCAAACCTTCATATAACCTTATTCCTTTTTATATGCTTCAATGCTTAATGTCGATGTGTATCGCCTTCATTGCAAAGTATCAAGCTGACTTTGCAGCTACTAGCTGTGCAAGCATACCATGCTTATTTATATATTAACCTTTTGCATTTTAAAGTCATTGCTATAATATATTTCAGATTATAGGTTCCTATGATTTGTTTTTGAATTCTATCGCTGCGATAATTATATTTCAAGAGTGGGAAAAATAATTGATTAGGACTGTAAGTGTATATGGTGTGTGGTTTATTCATGAGAAAAGGCTTAACTGACAGTCTGTTATTCCTATATTTGGTACAGATGCACATTTTGCATCTTATTTATTTCCTACGTATGCACATAAGCAGCAGAATGAGCAGCAGAATGCGTGCCCGATATCAGCTGTGAAAAAAGACAGGTCTGCATGGATTCGAACTTCAAAGTACTTCGTCCGTTTTTACATATTTGTCTTTCTAGAGATTTCAATAAGTGACTTCAAGATGAGTGAATCTACACTTTAAAATATGTCTATATACATCCATATGTGTAGTCCATTTGAAATCTCTAAAAAGACAAATACTCCGTATTTAGAAACGGAGGGAGTAGGAAATATTCTGGTTTGCTAACATTTCATGGAAGCACAGAGCTGAGGAAAAATAACTGAATGTCACCCATGTGCTAAATGGAGAACAAAAGTTATTTCAAAACTTATCATTTACATAATTTGCGGCCAAGAACACTGTACAAAATCATGCCTTTTTCAATTTCAAGTAAGTAGTAAGTACTCAGTTTGTAAGGATAAAACGGTAGCATCAACAGCTTAAGCCGGACCTAGTACTACTGCATGGGCACCGTCGCATCAGTTCTTCCCCTTGGCGAAGAGCCTGATTCTTTGTCCTGCTTAAAGGCCTTCTTCAGGAAGAATGCCATGGCAAGCTGTGCGCCGAGGTTAGACCGACCTTTCGACAGACAAACAATGCTTCCAATTAGCAAAAGTCCACTTGCAATCGTTTCCCGTGATGACTTCTTCCCTAGCTGCTTGCAGGGAGAAGTTCCGGATGAAGGTGTAGGAGGAGCAACAGCTGCAGCTGTATTCACCGGAGATCGATTACTTTCATCCACGTTGATCTGCAAGTCCTGGGGAAACTGATGCAAGAAAAAAGATTCATCAGAATGACATTCAGACATCATGTGGATACATACATAATTTTAAATTCAAATTCAAAAGAGTAGGCTGATACTACTTATGAACATATTGCATCTCCAAAACAATTGCATTGCCTGCATTGTTGTATCTTAATCATGGTAGCAAACAAGAGACAACTTACAATCCATAACAAGCAATAAACTAACATGAATCGACAAACTGGTAAGAAGCACCAACCTTCTTGGTAAGTCTTCGCATGGTCAAAATTGATATCGACGGACCACGGTGCTGAGGATACCGGCGTAAAGCATTGTTCATTTTACAAATATAATTCCAGATGCCCTTGGAAAAGGCCAGCTTTGCCATCTCGATGTTCATGCCATTGTCTTCATGGTGCAGCACTGTGATTTCACATGCGTCTCTTCCAGGGACTACAAGGTAAATTGTAGGTGTAACATTACCAACAGACCACGTAGATGATATAACTACCCCATTCCAAAAATGATGAACCTAGAAAGTGTGCAATAAAATTTCTCTAACTTTTACTATTTATATGTAAAAGGATTAATGAGACAGATCAAATGAAAATACTAACATCATTAGATTTGTCCTGAAATCGTTTCATAATTATGTATGCTTTTAGCTTTCTTTGCTAACATATTCATATAAGAAATAACGATCGAAATTGCATCTTCAAAACTTAGTCCATGTGTACAACGTCATGTAGTAAGATATATCCAAAAAAGATACTCCCCCTGTTCCAAAATAGTGTTACAGTGTATTTATTTGGTATTACTGATGTTGATAGTTTCATCTATGAACTTGGTCAAGCTTTACGAAGCTTGACTTCTGAAAAAATCTATACACACTATGTTTTGGAATGGAGGGTACTTGGTAGATGAATTTACTGCACATTTCAAGCAAATAATAATATACAAGGATTAACAAGCTATAAATCAAACAGATAATTATAAACCAATATTAAAAAGGTTTAAAATGGCACTTTCTATTCGTTCCAACTTCCGATTTCCATCAGAGGGGCACATATCAGGTTATACAGGAAATTAACTCAATGGGTACAGAAATACACTACTCAGTACAACTCAGTACACATAGCATTTCCAACTTCCGAGTTCTATTTGTTTTGAGTTCCCATCAAACGTGCACATAGCATTCAGTACAACTCAATGGGTACAGAAATTTTACACAAAGCCTCAGGTTCTTTTATTAGACAAAGTACAAGTCAATCCAATCCACATATTGATAAAGATACAGAGTTGTGATATAGTAGTTGCATTTGAATCTGAAAACTATGTATATATTTATATCTTATGGACATTATATAGGCTGATATTTCCTGTTGTAACAAAAGCTAGTCACATAATAGCATTCACTCAATGTCATTCTATATGCCACTTTTTAAAAAGCTACAATCACCACCAAACGAGTCACTGAAAGAAGATAGCTTAGTCTAAGCTAAATAAATACCAAATAGAAGGCCTTGTATCAATCTTCACTTACCTTTCCTAATACACCACCCCGATCTCAGAAGTCGTACTCGAACAAATTTTCTTTGTATTGGCGCAAGAGAGTGTTCACATTCCTGCCAGGATAAACTAATTAAACAAGGCAACCAGGTAATTTTGCAATAGCAATGTCATTCTCGTTCAGACTGCATATGGAGCAACTCAAGCGTAAACTGAGTGACAGTTTTTTTTAGAATGGCAGCTCAACTTTATTTCAAGTGACTAATGTTTCCTGGTTCAATTTCATTCAGGTGAGTGTTTTTCAACATCAGTTGATACAATTTTTTCTTTTTTTTTCTTTCAAGTGATTTTATGTTTATTTGGTTCAAGTGACTTTACTTTTTTTTTTGTTTAACATTAGTTCGAGTGATTTCATGTTTATTTGGTTCAACCTTAGTTCTAGTGATTGTAATTTTTTGGTTCAACCTTGGTTCATGTGATTGTATTTTTTTGGTTCAACCTTAGTTCAAGAGATTTTATGTTATCTATAATGGGCATAACATTACTGCCACAATATGTGTATGCAGTCACATCAATGAATTTTCAAGCATAAGAATGGAATCTTGAATTTCAGGTTAGAATAGAACATTTTAGATGTAACTGTGGCTCCATCAATTTGATTCTGTAATTTACTCCAGGAACATTGCTACCTTCTAGGTGACACAGGACGAGCTAATATTTTCATTTCAGGAGAAAATTACTGCATCCGTACAAAAACCATAAATAGCACAACTGCAGATAAATCGACATCTGAAAAGATGTCACATATATATATCACTGATGCACAGTTGTGTGAAACTGCAAATGAATAGTTTATGCAAGAGGCAGGGAGGGTGAGGAGATGTGACTAACCTTGACCAAGCAATAGAAAGAGTTCTCATCTGATGCCCAAACTCGCCATGCCAATATGTACTCTCTTGGTGTTAAAAGAGGGAACTTCTTAACTGTACGCCCTATCTCGATTCCGCTATCTTCATCACACTGCAGCTGCTCATGCTTTATCACAGTGTTATCCCACTCCATTCTGTACTCATTATCCATGTAAAAGTCCCTCAAAAGCTCTGTTGAGCATCCCTCATAAGTTGTCACACTAAGATATCTAGGCGGGCCATCCTGCATTTGAGAACATTGTTCAGAATCCAGAAACAACCCATAGGCCCTATGAGATTTGATTTATCAGTAATTAGTGATTAACTCTTGCGACCATTATGAGTTCTAAATAATTGCAAAGCCTTAATTTCACACGTCAATTTCATGTAAAAGAAAACAGATACAGTTCCAATTCACCAGGAGAAAAAACATAACAATTATTCAAAAAAATTGTCTGTCACCATCTTTGAGAATTTTTCTAGTGGTCAGGTGGTGGCCGACTACCAAGGATTACGAGTCGATTGGTCGAGCGAAATGTTAATCCTTGTTCGACTAAACCCCTGAATTGATCGCAACGAGCACGTGCTATGATGTACTTATGTGGTACAAATCTTAATGTGCTTCTATCTAGCCTAATATCTCTAGGATGAACCCCAAGAGCAATAGCCAAACCCTGGCACATATTTATGTGTAAGATGAGAATGAATACAAATCAATGAGAAACAGGGATAAAGAGGCAGCGTTGCTACCTTGGTCCTCTCGCACCACGCCTTGTAGGAGACGGCGTCGTTCCCCTTGGCGATGACGGGGTTCCAGCCCTCGAGCTCCGGCTGGCGGGCGCCGACCCCCAGACTGCCCACCAGCCGCCTCAGATCGTCCTCCGTCACGAGGCCCTCCACCCTGCGGGAAACACAAACACCCCCATCCGATCAAATCAATCGCACGCATTCGACCAAGGGGCAAACAAGGGGATATCTGACCGACCCTGTGCTGGACCCGGAACCGGAGGAGGGGGAGGGTGAGGCGGGGGCGGGCGCCGCGGGGGCGTCCTCCTGCTGCCGGGCGAGGCGTGCCCGCCCCCGGCGGCGGCGGCGGACGAGGAGGACGGAGAGGTGGGCGACGAGGAGCAGGAGGAGCGCGGCGGCGGTGGCCCAGCCGCCGGCCCCGCGCGCCGCGGGGCGCCAGAGCTCGGCGGCGCCGAGGAGGGCCTCCAGCGGCGGCATGGGACGGGATGGGAGGCGCGCGCGCTCGGCTCGGGTCCGCGGCCTTGTTGCGGGGGGTTCCGTCCCCTCCCCTGCCTCGTTCCTTCCGTGATGGGGGAGAAAGCGAGGAGGCTAAAAGGAGAAAAATAATAATAGTCGGAGGAAAATAGGGGAAAAGGGAGAGGCGGGTGGCCGTGCTCGGACGGTCGCCGCAAGTTTTGTGACGGGCTGGGTTTATGCCCCCCTTTTTCCCCCTGGGTTCAGACCTTGAGTGTAGTGGCTCACAATGAACTTTGAGTGGGTTACAAGAAATGGGCCACAAGAATCTCCTCTTTTTCTCACTGGATGAGTGTGATGTGCTTGAATCTTGGTGGTGGCCTTGGATAAGATGCGTGGCATGGTCCCGCTGGATGTCTCCTCTCATATTGTTATTTAACTGGTTTCGTGAATTGTAGGAGAAGAGAAGATAATTGCAGGAGAAGATTTTGACACACAGCGGAGCTTTATTTCGCTACTAGGAAGATCAGAGCACCTCTTGTTTTCATCTACGGTCTCTGCTTTGAATTGCTAGTGCGGAGTAAACAATTGATCATAGGATAGCATTCATATATAGTGTAAGTGTTTATAATAACAATTGAGAATATACAATATTTTTTATTAAAAGAAAGGCCTCTCCCTTCGATTTTCATTAAGAAAACCCGACTGGTTCATACAGACTACTAACAGAAAAAAAAAAAGGTCCAAAGGCAGCGATATCTCCAGTCTAATTAACAGAACAGATGAGCAACACAACACAACACCTGCCAACAGCAAAGTACCATTACAATGACGCAACTTAAAGCATAAAAGTTTCCAGGCACAAGCAAACTAGTCTTATGACTTCCAAAGGAAAGACAATATAGATGTAAATGTTCTATATTTAGATAATGAATGTACATGTTCATTGAAGAATTCCATTCCCTTGTCTCGGTGGCCATGTAAATATGATACCATGTAACTATATTTACCCTTTTTTAGAGAGAGTTGAATATGGCGAGGTTGAAGCAGTTGAATTTCTATGTCTCTACTCTTTCGGTGGTGGTTCTTTGATTTAGTTTACACATGGGAGTTCAAAATCCTAGAGGGGAACTTACTACCCAGAGGATACATGTCATCAAAGAGATTTTTTTAAGCTGGGACTAACTATTACCTCGAATGATATTAATCTTAGGTAACAACATCACTCCAGGTAATGTTATTTGGATGTTTAGTTTGTGCACACATTATAATATTATGTATGTATGTTAGGACGACAAATGGCATGCTTTAAAATTTTGATATTTTGCACCACATTTTTGCGCAAGAAGATATATACATCATAGTCTTGTGCATCTGTCGACTCATGGAACCTATGTTGCATCCCACAGAGCCCAGATGGTGGAGCAGAGTTTGCTTTTTGGGTCGATTATGAGGGAGCAAAGTTAATGGCATTCCATGATGAAGCATGAGACAAAGCTTGGATGTCTAGGCGGGCCTCGTCATAGAGCCGAATCAAAGGCGCTAGCTTGGTGACTTGCTTTACCTTGCATAGGTAGCTTACCTTGTCATGTGGGATTGTATCACCTACTTGCATGTTTAGAGAACTAACTTCATCACATTTATCCCCAACATTGTAAATAAAAGCTAAAAACCCAAAGCCGTTTATCCACCCCCCCCCCCCTAGTTGAAATCTTTGATCCTTTCAGTACGCCCCAACCATCCGTCCTACCACGACATGGAAATATCATGTACTCCTTGAGAACGTTGCTCCAACTTTTATTAGAGGGAATGATATTTGGTCCGGTGGAGCTTCCTTGTGAGAAACGGTAGACCGAGCTACAAGCAAGAAAATGATCCTTAACAAGCGAGTAGTGGGGTGTTTAAATCAATTTTTGCTCTAGAGGTTTTCGTGCTTTCTTAATTGAGAATTTCAAATCAATATTAATATATTTTTTAGTCAATATCATTTGGATTTCTCTATAAAGAAATACTCTAGAAGGATATTAAAGTATACAGACATACACATACATATATATACAATAATTTAAGGAGTTGTGAAAATATTAAAATAAAAATTCAAATACGCATGCAATTTTGTCATTTAAAAAAATCACATTTACGAGATTTGCTTTCACGGTCTTGTTACGGCAAATGTCTATAAAATGATAAAACCGGCATAACTTAATACCAATTGCATCTAGCGGAATTAAAATGTGGTTTGCAATTATCTATAATAAAACTATATAACAAAAAACATATAATTAATATTTAGCATTATTGTTATATAGTAATGTGGTAAGCAATCCAAACAATTGAAAAAACTAAGAAATTGAAAAATATACATGTTTACATTGTGTTATGCTAAAAATGAATTATAAAGAAGTATACAAGTTTAATATGAATTATATTTATTTTAACTCATAATGAAAGTTGTATTGTCCTTTGGTGCGGTAATGTCTATTGATGTAGAACAATATATCTATAAACATTAACTAATTACTTGAATCGATAAGTTTTGATCGCTTTTCTTAGGATACTACCGCACTGATGTGATGGCGGCCTGATCTTTCGATGAGAGTGGGAATAACTATCGATTTGTTGGATTTTGACCTTGAAGATCCGGCTATACCGTACTCGACGATATGCCTCAACAATTGCTAAACCAATCTCCGATGGTTATTGACCTTGCCTTAGACACGATCAACCTGAAGAATGAGGTTCGAGTTCCTGCAAGCAACCGAAGAATCGGCAAGAACAAAGGTGAATTGCAATCTCGAATTACGGATGAAAAAATGAGCACACCTAATAGATGAACAAGTTGGGGTTCCACTGTAGACCTGACAGGACGGTAGTCCTATGCGTCTCGTAGATGCAAATTGTAGTGATGACTAGACAATAAAATTAAACCCGAGTCATAACTTTGACCTAGATGTTTCACTACTGCTCCCGGTCGAAGGCGTCTGTGAATCGGACTGCTCAAAAGTTGTACGTGGTTGGCCTTGCTGGAAATTAGAGGCAAACACCTGACGGCGTAGTCGAGAACTCTAGAGGCCCACCCACGTAGTGATGTTGGGCCATGGAGTCAACTCCAAATCCTTTGGTCCTGCATGTGATGGTTCAGTGCATGTAGTGCTACTAAAGTGATCTTCATCTTTAATTGATTCTTCAATCTCTTTATTTCTGAGTACAAGTAAATCAGAAAATGAGTGTAGCATCATATTCTCGTCAGTTAAATCATGTGTACAAAAGAGCGATAATACCTGACCATTTATTTATCGTGCACATGCTCTAGTCATAGGACCAAGTGGAATAATTAATGTAAGAGTCACGGTGGGTGTAACAGCAGAACAGATGTCCTCATCAGATACAATGTTGAGAAATGGAAGATAAACTCATCTCCAGTTTTAGTACAATTGGGAGGGCAACAAAGGTCTTATTTAGACGCAGGAGATTGGGGTGCGTTTATTTATTCAATTGTCTATTGATTTTGAGCTTGGGTACGCAAGATCCAACCAAGACCCTAGAAAGATATTGATAATGGTATTGTATTTTAGTAGGATCCTGAAAGGTGGATTTTCCTGGATGTATTTTGCTTACTGCTCAATACATGATATGTTCATATCTTTACATGAACTTTATTTTGCACCTCATTATTTGAGATATATTATGTCATAAGTAATGTGCTTAATATAAACAGGGAAAGATATTGTAGAAGGTATGCATGATGTATGACATTTTTAAAGTAATTGGAAAAATGGGGCAGACTATAAATTGTATGTACAAAAGGTCCATATATCACTAATTAGGTAATTGTAATTGATGACATGCTACTGAAGAGTAAATTGGAGACATGGTATATGTCCTCAAAATAGTTACTCGACATTTAATTATATGTAGTTTTGTTTATGATGAGGACATCCCTTCTGCTGTTATATGCTATTATAAAATGTTGAAGAATACGGTGAGTGTAACAGCAGTAGTTTTGTTTATGGTTCACATCCTCTTAGTCGCCATGTAATTATATGTCGAGTGTAGTTAGTAGTAATATCTGGAAGCATTACATGTGAGAAAAAATGACTTACAAAAGGCTGAGGACCTGGATCCATTTTTTTCCAATTTATAACAACATCATGGATCGTGAAAAGAATGGATCCGGGTCCCTCAGTAGTCATTAGAGATCCAACATCATATTTGCAACGCCATGGCAGCAATTGGCCATGGTCAACAACGCACTGCATGTTGGCTCTCTAATATACCCCAGGAGATTAGCTCTATCATTAGTGAGGAATGTAAAACCAT
>NC_041381.1:634724208-634757852 GCF_002162155.2 Triticum dicoccoides
TATCACTAGGGTCGGCAAATCTGTCCAGTGGGGCGCCTGCATAGGTGGGGTTGGCAGTTCGCAAACCGTGTCTATAGCGGGCCAAATGGGCCGGGCCTGGCATGCCGGACCGCAAGCACACTGGCACGGCACGTGATGGGCCAAGCCCGGCACGCTCTAATCGGGCCGTGCCAGGCACGCGGCACGCCTTGGGCCATGTCTGGGCCTGAAGGCTGGGCACGCGGGCCGGCACGGCACGGCCCGTTTATCTTTTTTATTTTTTATCCAGATTTTTTTATATATAACATATAAAAAACAGCCCAGCAGGCCAAAATCATCCCAAGAAACAGCCTAGCAGGCCATCAGGCTAGTGGGCTAGCGTGCCTGACGTGCCGTCGGGTCGGCCCGTTTGACTCCTGGGCCGTGCTTGGGCCGGAGGGGGCAGAACGCGGGCCGGCATGGCACGGCCCGACTAATAAGCGTGCCATGGCGGGTCGGGCCGTGCCAGGCATGATTAAGGTGGGCCGGGCCGAGTCGGCCCGTTTGGCCAGCTATAGCCGTGTCGTTGCACTTACTAGGTTTTGGAATAAAATGTATATTTGCATTTCCCTTGAAATTTCAAATGAGTTAAGTAGTTCTTTAGTAGAATATGTCCTACTTGCCTTGCATTTGGTACATTTATATCTTATACCAAATAACAACAATACTCTGCTTTTGGTATACTATGAGCACTCGTCTAGGCGCTGCCATTACACTTTCGACCAGGTGCGCAAGTTATTGGTGCTGGATATACATACTAGTTTGGCTCACTGTTAAAGTATACTTGACCCACATGTTAGGGCATCTTCTACGGCAACCCGAAAAAATTCCTGCATCCGTCCGCGAACAGGAGATCTTT
This sequence comes from Triticum dicoccoides, assembly GCF_002162155.2. Classification (NCBI taxonomy): domain Eukaryota; kingdom Viridiplantae; phylum Streptophyta; class Magnoliopsida; order Poales; family Poaceae; genus Triticum; species Triticum dicoccoides. Next base: position 634,725,086 of record NC_041381.1, read on the forward strand.
CCACGGACACGGATTCGAAAGGCAGCCATCCAACGCTAGCCGTATACATTTTTACAACCACTCAAACCAACCAGACGAAATTCATGCAAACACGGACGGATTTCATAGAAACTGGACACAAACGGTTACATTTTGGAAATATTTTAACTAAAAAGTTAAAACTATGTGCACGCACGATCACGCGAAGCTCCACTCCACGACACGGGTACACTACACTAGTCTATGGCCGGCCGCGGTGGATCCCTTCGTCACCGGACTACCAGGAGTCCTGGAGGCATATTCTTCCCCCGTATCACCCCTATGTCCGGTTGTGTCGCTCATCGGAGTGTGACGAAGAGGGTGCTCCAGCTGGAGGGGAAGGGTGCTTCCGTGGATGCCCAGGCCAGGGTGGCCTAAGATAAAGAAGAAATCGGGCACGTGACCAGCTGTACAAGCCGGCGACGCGCCGGCGGTGGCCTTCCTGGGACCCAAGCGGCGGCAGCCTCCCGTGTTCTATTTTCCCTCGAAGTTGCCAGAGTTAAAAGGAATTATTTGTCGTGGTTAGCCCCAACCGTCTGGCATATCTTTATATTGATAGATCAACTTGTACAACGAGGAAATACAACGGGTATACAACACGTACACATATACATAGGGAATACAACTCTAACACCCCACCTCAGTCTAAACCGTCCTGAACAAGGTTGAGATTGGAACGGAATCGACGAAGTGTGAGCTGAGTAGAAGGCTTCGTGAATACGTCAGCCAACTGATCGCCAGTGGAGATGAACCGAACATCAAGAGCACCCAAGGCAACCCGCTCACGCACAAAGTGAAAATCAACCTCGATATGCTTCATGCGGGCATGAAAAAGTGGATTGGCAGATAAGTATGTGGCGCCAACATTGTCACACCACAAAACAGGAGGGTGGGGAAGAAACACACCAAGCTCCTTCAACACCGACTGTATCCATATAGCCTCAGCGGTGCCATTGGCCAAAGCCTTGTACTCTGCCTCACCACTAGAGCGAGAAATCGTGGGTTGCTTGCGAGAACTCCAGGAAACCAGATTGGATCCAAGAAAAATGGGAAAACTTCCCGTAGACCGTCAATCATCAGAACAATCCGCCCAATCTGCATCAGTGAAAATACTCAGCCCCATAGAAGCAGAGCACCGGAAACGCAAACCAGTGGACACGGTGCCTCGGATATATCGAAGAATTCGCTTCACGGCCTCATAGTGAGCGGTAGTAGGCTGCGACAAGTATTGGCACACCTTGTTAACAGCAAATGACAAGTCTGGACGTGTCAGAGTTAGGTACCGGAGACCCCCAACAAGACTCCTGTACTTGAAAGTATCCTCAGAGCTGAGCGGTTGTCCTTAATCTCAAGATAATTTGTCGGAAGTAGACATGGGAGTAGTAAAAGGCCGACATTGCTCCATGTTGGCCCGATGCAAGAGATCAAGAGCATATTTGTGTTGCGTCAAATCCATACCCTCAGAACTGTAAGTGGCCTCAATACCAAGAAAATACTCCAGACGCCCAAGGTCCTTGATAGGAAAAGAACCAGAAAGGGTGGTAACCAGCTTCTCAACATCAGACGAAGAGGATCCAGCCAAGACGATGTCATCAACATAGACGAGCATATATATGACAACCCCCTGATGATCGAAGATAAACAGAGAGGTATCGGCCTTGGTAGCAACAAAACCGAGCTGATGAAGCTTGTCACTCAAGTGTGCATACCAGGCACGAGGCGACTGTTTGAGACCATAGAGAGCACGCTGCAGTTTGCAAACATACCGAGGGTACCGAGAATCCTCAAAACTAGGAGGTTGCTACATGTATATGTCCTCAGACAGAAAACCATGAAGGAAGGCATTACTCACATCAATCTGACGAAGGCACCAACCGCGAGAGGCAGCAACAGGAAGCATCAGGCGAACTGTGACTGGTTTAACCACAGGGCTGAAAGTATCATGATAATCTATACCATACTATTGTGTGAAACCTCGAGCCACAAGCCTCGCCTTGTATTTATCAACTGAACCATCAGGACGGAACTTCGTTTTGAAGATCCATTTGCTGCCAATAATGTTAGTGCCAGGTGGATGGGGTAACAATATCCACGTCTTGTTAGCCTAAAGAGCCTCGAACTCAGCCTCCACAGCAGCACGCCAAGCTGGCTCAGAGAGAGCGATGCGATGAGATGATGGCTCCACCATGAACGTTCGGCGATGATAGGGATCATACCGAACCGTGCCATCCCGATACACCTTGGGACGGGAGATATCATTATGTCGTCGTGTGACGATGACCCGTGCGGATTCAGCAGTGGGAGGTGCTGGAGGCGGCGACGAGGGTGATGAAGCGGGCGGCGACGAGGTAGACCCGTGACGAGCCAGAGACGCGGGCGCTGACGGGGTGAGCGAAGGAGACCCATCACGAGCAGCAGACCGCCCAGGCGACGGAGAGCGGGAACGCGGGCCGTGGTCAAGGACCGGGACCAGCGTGTTGGCCTGGGCGGGGTCAGCACCAGGAGTAGCGCAAGAGGCCGACCCGGGGTTGGCCGGCGTGCCTGCATGCAGGTGGGACCCGGGCGTGCCGTCCGAGGCATGCAGAGGCTGTGCCGATCCGGGTGTGGCCTGTGGGCCTGCATGGGACCCGCGCGTGCCATGGCCGTGCGCTGAAAATAAGCATGGAGGCGGTGATACTCACCCCCCCTCCCCAGTCTGACTGAACAGAATGAACCTTAGCATTCAAGAGACGCTCAACATGGTTTTGAAAAGTGTAAAAGATGCTCTCAACATCAGATTTATGTTTGATCAAGTATATCCAGCAATAATGACTATAGTCATCAATGAAGCTGACATAGTACTTAAAACCCCCGGAATATGGCAAAGTAGGCCCCCAAACATTGGTATGAATAAGCTCAAGTGGTGATGCAGAGACACGAGTAGAATAATTATATGGTAATTGGTGACTTTTAGCACGCTGACAAGCATCACAAATAGAAGACTCAATGTTTGGAGAGCACAACAATTTATTGGAACTAACGATTGTATGAACTATTTTATTCGAAGGATGACCAAGACGCTCATGCCACTGCTCGGTAGTCAGCCTAACACCTGAAGACGCATGACACCCAGAAGCTACGACGCGGCTTAACGGAAGAGGGTAGAGGCTGCCACTACTCCTACCGCGAAGAAGGATTTTCTTCATGACCTTGTCCTTGACATAGAAAAAGAATTTATGAAATTCAATGAAGATTTTATTGTCAGAAACAAGGCGATAGACAGAGAGCACATTAGTGCTAAGTTCAGGAACAAGAAGAATATCTTTGAGTTCTATTGGAGTGGATAACCAGGTAAACGAGAGTGGCCAACATGCGTAATAGAAAAACCTGTACCGTTGGCGACTTGCACTTGATCCGTGCCGGTGTAGCGCTCCTGGATGTTCATCCGGCTCATGTCGTTGGTGAGATGTTCCATGGCACCGGTGTGGAAGAGCCAACATTGGCTGGGGCCGGGTTGGTAAGAGGCCGAATTGCCAGCACGATTCTCGTCGTACTGAAACGCATGGTTGTAGCGTTGTTTACACTGGAGAGCATCATACCCCCTGTACTGGCAAACTTGACAGTGGGGGCGCTCGCGCCGGTTGTTGCGCCTGCCACCGCCATTGCCCTGTCCTCCTCCGCTGTTACTCGCACCACCGCCCCATTAGTTGGAGCGGTTGTTACCGCGGGCGGCCTGATACGTCGCCGTCGTATCTATAATTTTTGATTGTTCCATGCCATTACTCTACAACTTTCTTATACTTTTGGCAACTTTTTATATTATTTTTGGGACTATCATATTGATCCAGCGCCCAGTACCAGTTTCTGTTTGTTGCTTGTTTTATGTTTCACAAAAACCCATATCAAACGGAGTCCAAACGGGATAAAAAATGGACGGAGAATATTTTTGGAATATTTGTGATATTTGGGAAGAAGAATCAACGCGAGACGGTGCCCGAGGGGGCCACGAGGCAGGGGGCGCGCCCCAGGAGGCAGGAGCGCCCCTGACCCTCGTGGGCACCCCGTAAGGCGGTTTCTGCTATTCTTTTGCCGCAAGAAAGCTAATTTTTGGAAAAAAATCGTGGCGAAGGTTTCAATCCAATTGGAGTTACGTATCTCCGGATATATAAGAAACGGTGAAAGGGCAGAATACCGGAACGCAGAAACAGAGAGAGACAGAGAGATGGATCCAATCTCGAAGGGGCTCTCGCCCCTCCCACGCCATGGAGACCATGGACCAGAGGGGAAACCCTTCTCCCATCTAGGGAGAAGGTCAAGGAAGAAGAAGAAGAAGGGAGGATCTCTCCCCCTCGCTTCCGGTGTGCCGGAGTGCCACCGGGGCCATCATCACCATGATCTACACCAACAACTTCACCGCCTTCATCACCAACTCTTCCCTCCTCTATGCAGCAGTGTAACCCCTCTTTTACCTGCTGTAATATCTACTTAAACATGGTGCTCAACGCTATATATTATTTCCCAATGACGTATGGCTATCCTATGATGTTTGAGTGGGTCCGTTTTGTCCTATGGGTTAATTGATGATCGTGATTGGTTTGAGTTGCATGTTTTATTATTGGTGTTGTCCTATGGTGCTCTCCGTCTCGCGCAAGCGTGAGGGATTCCCGCTATAGGGTGTTGCAATACGTTCATGATTCTCTTATAGTGGGTTGCTTGAGTGACAGAAGCATAAACCCAAGTAAGGGGGTTGTTGCGTATGGGATAAAGAGGATTTGATGCTTTAATGCTATGGTTGGGTTTTACCTTAATGATCTTTAGTAGTTGTAGATGCTTGCTAGAGTTCCAATCATAAGTGCATATTATCCAAGAAGAGAAAGTATGTTACTTATGCCTCTCCCTCAAATAAAATTGCAATAATGATTACCGGTATAGTTATCAATTGCCTAGGGACAAATAACTTTCTCGTGACAAAAAGCTCTCTACTAAAACTAACTTAGTTGTGTCTTCATCTAAACAACCCCTACTTTTTATTTACGTGCTCTTTATTATCTTGCAAACCTATCCTATCACACCTGCAAAGTACTTCTAGTTTCATACTTGTTCTAGGTAAAGCGAACGTCAAGCGTGCGTAGAGTTGTATCGGAGGTCGATAGAACTTGAGGGAATATTTGTTCTACCTTTAGCTCCTCGTTGGATTCAACACTCTTACTTATCGAAAGAGGCTACAATTGATCCCCTATACTTGTGGGTTATCAAGACCTTTTTCTGGCGCCGTTGCCGGAGAGTCATAGCGTGTGGGGTGAATATTCTCGTGTGTGCTTGTTTGCTTTCTCACTAAGTAATTTTTATTTGCTGTTCTTAGTTGTTTTCTATCTTTAGTTATGGATATGGTACACAAAATACCAAAAAAAATAGGTATACTTGCTACTCATGGAGATGGGGAACCTCCTAAAACCCTCGATGCTGGTTATGTGAAAAATATTATGTACTACTTTGATAATCCTGAGAAAACCCCATTCAATTATGTTATGGGAGACACGTTGGATCAACGTGAATACTTTAGGGATTATCGCTTGACACAAAAAGGGAAACAATTATGGGATCAAATTCATATGTTACATTGGTATGCTCGTCAACTATGCTTGAGATATGATTATTCTTGTTGCTCTAGGATGAAGGCTCCACACCTTCCCTTTTCATGCCAATTCAATGTTGATAAAACCTTGGCTTCTTGTGCTAATGGTATCTATGATTACTATGATGTGGAACAAATAGAAGAATTCGTTGCTTTTATGGATGCTTATGAAATTGAATCATTATTTAAAGAGTGTGAATATCTTGATGTTGTTGTTTACAGACCTTGACATGAGCACATACCTTCAAATGAGCACATACCTTGACATGATCTTGAAGGTGTTCAAGATGGATCAGTCAAAGAAGGAGTTCTTGCCTGAGTTGTAAGGTATGAAGTTAAGAGTTAAAGCTCGACCACGGCAGAAGAGAGAGAAAGGATGAAGTTCGTCCCCTATGCTTCAGACGTAGGCTCTATAGTATGCTATGATGTGTACTACACCGGAAGTGTGCCTTGCCATGAGTCAGTCAAGGGGTACAAGAATGTTCCAGGAGTGGATAATTGGACAGCGGTCAAAATTGTCCTTGGAGTAAATAAGGACATGTTTCTCAATTATGGAGGTGATAAAGAGTTCGGTGTAAAGGGTTATGTCGATGCAAGCTTTAACACCTATCCGAATGACTTTGAGTAGCAAACCGGATACGTATAGTGGAGCAACCATTTGGAATAGCTCCAAGTGGAGCGTGGAAGCAGCATTTACAATATGACATAGAGAATTGCGAAATTGCGAAATACATACGAATCTGAATGTCGCAGACCCGTTGACTAAAACCTCTCTCACAAGCAAAACATGATCAAACCCCAGAACTCATTGAGTCTTAATCACATGGTGATGTGAACTAGTTTAGTGACACTAGTAAACTCATTGGATGTTGGTCACATGGCGATGTGACCTATCAGTGTTAATCACATGGCGATGTGAACTAGATTATTGACTCTAGTGCAAGTGGGAGACTGTTGGAAATATGCCCTAGAGGCAATAATAAATTAGTTATTATTATTATATTTCCTTGTTCATGATAATCGTTTATTATCCATGCTATAATTGTATTGATAGGAAACTCAGATACATGTGTGGGTACATAGACAACACCATGTCCCTAGTAAGCCTCTAGTTGACTAGCTCGTTGATCAATAGATGGTTACGGTTTCCTGACCATGGACATTGGATGTCGTTGATAATGGGATCACATCATTAGGAGAATGATGTGATGGACAAGACCCAATCCTAAGCCTAGCACAAAGATCGTGTAGTTCGTATGCTAAAGCTTTTCTAATGTCAAGTATCATTTCCTTAGACCATGAGATTGTGCAACTCCTGGATACCGTAGGAATGCTTTGGGTGTACCAAACGCACAACATAACTGGGTGGCTATAAAGGTGCACTACGGGTATCTCCGAAAGTGTCTGTTGGGTTGGCACGAATCGAGACTGGGATTTGTCACTCCGTGTAACGGAGAGGTATCTCTGGGCCCACTCGGTAGGACATCATCATAATGTGCACAATGTGACCAAGGGGTTGATCACGGGATGATGTGTTACGGAACGAGTAAAGAGACTTGCCGGTAACGAGATTGAGCAAGGTATCGGCATACCGACGATCGAATCTCGGGCAAGTACAATACCGCTAGACAAAGGGAATTGTATACGGGATTGATTGAATCCTTGACATCGTGGTTCATCCGATGAGATCATCGTGGAATATGTGGGAGCCAACATGGGTATCCAGATCCCGCTGTTGGTTATTGGCCGGAGAGTTGTCTCGGTCATGTCTGCATGGTTCCCGAACCTGTAGGGTCTACACACTTAAGGTTCGGTGACACTAGGGTTGTAGAGATAATAGTATGCGGTAACCCGAATGTTGTTCGGAGTCCCGGATGAGATCCCGGACGTCACGAGGAGTTCCGGAGTGGTCCGGAGGTAAAGATTTATATATAGGAAGTCCAGTTTCGGCCACCTGGAAAGTTTCGGGGGTCATCGGTATTGTACCGGGACCACCGGAAGGGTCCCGGGGGTCCACCGGGTGGGGGCTCCTATCCCGGAGGGCCCCATAGGCTGAGGGGACGTGGGAACCAGCCCCTGGTGGGCTGGTGCGCCCCCCTTTGGGCCTCCCATGCGCCTAGGGTTAGAAACCCTAAGGGGTGGGGGCGCCTCCACTTGGCTTGGAGGCCAAGCCACCCCTAGGGCCGCCGCCACCCTCCCTAGATGGGATCTACAAGGGTCCGACGCCCCCCTAGGCCCCTATATATAGTGGAGGGAGGGAGGGCAGCCACACCTGAGTCCCTGGCGCCTCCCTCTCTCCCGTGACACCTCTTCCTCCCCGCTTGCGCTTGGCGAAGCCCTGCCGGGATCCCGTACTTCCACCACCACGCCGTCGTGCTGCTGGATCTCCATCAACCTCTCCTCCCCTTGCTGGATCAAGAAGGAGGAGATTTCTCTCCCAACCGTATGTGTGTTGAACGCGGAGGTGCCGTCCGTTCGGCGCTAGGATCATCGGTGATTTGGATCACGACGAGTACGACTCCTTCAACCCCGTTCTCTTGAACGCTTCCGCTTAGCGATCTACAAGGGTATGTAGATGCACTCCCCTCTCTCTCGTTGCTAGTTTCTCCATATATAGATCTTGGTGACTCGTAGGAAAATTTTGAATATCTGCTACGTTCCCCAACAGTGGCATCATGAGCTAGGTCTATTGCGTAGATTCTATGCACGAGTAGAACACAAAGTAGTTGTGGGTGTTGATTTTGTTCAATATGCTTACCGTTACTAGTCTTATCTTGATTCAGCAGCATCGTGGGATGAAGCGGCCTGGACCGACCTTACACATACTCTTACGTGAGACAGGTTCCACCGACTGACTTGCACTTGTTGCATAAGGTGGCTAGCGGGTGCCAGTCTCTCCCACTTTAGTCGGATCGGATTCGATGAAAAGGGTCCTTATGAAGGGTAAATAGCAATTGACATATCACGTTGTGGTTTTTGCGTAGGTAAGAAACGTTCTTGCTAGAAACCCATAGCATCCACGTAAAACATGCAAACAACAATTAGAGGACGTCTAACTTGTTTTTGCAGGATATGCTATGTGATGTGATATGGCCAAAAAGAATGTGATGAATGATATGTGATGTATGAGATTGATCATGTTCTTGTAATACGAATCATGACTTGCATGTCGATGAATATGACAACTGGCAGGAGCCATAGGAGTTGTCTTAATTTATTGTATGACCTGCGTGTCATTGAACAATGCCATGTAACTACTTTAGTTTATTGCTAACCGGTAGCCATAGTAGTAGAAGTAATAGTTGGCGAGACAACTTCATGAAGACACGATGATTGAGATTATGATGATGGAGATCATGGTGTCATGCTGGTGATGATGATGATCGTGGAGCCCCGAAGATGGAGATCAAAAGGAGCAAAATGATATTGGCCATATCATGTCACTATCTTGATTGCATGTGATGTTTATCATGTTTATGCACCTTATTTCCTTAGAACGACGGTAGTAAATAAGATGACCCCTCATTAAAATTTCGAGAAAGTGTTCCCCCTAACTATGCACCGTTGCGAAAGTTCGTTGTTTCGAAGCACCATGTGATGATCGAGTGTGATAGATTCTAACGTTCACATACAATGGGTGTAAGCTAGATTTACACACGCGAACCACTTAGGTTGACTTGACGAGCCTAGCATGTACAGACATGGCCTCGGAACACAAGAGACCTAAAGGTCGAGCATGAGTCGTATAGTAGATACGATCAACATGAAGATGTTCACCGATGATGACTAGTCCATCTCACGTGATGATCGGACACGGCCTAGTTGACTCGGATCATGTAATCACTTAGATGACTAGAGGGATGTCTATCTGAGTGGGAGTTTATAAGATGAACTTAATTATCCTGAACATAGTCAAAAGGTTTTTGCAAATTATGTCATAGCTCATGCTTTAGTTCTACTGTTTTAGATATGTTCCTAGAGAAAATATAGTTGAAAGTTGATAGTAGCAATTATGCGGACTGGGTCCGTAAACTGAGGATTGTCCTCATTGCTGCGTAGAAGGCTTATGTCCTTAATGTACCGCTCGGTGTGCTGAACCTCGAACGTCGTCTGTGGATGTTGCGATCATTTGACATACACGTTTTGATAACTATGTGATAGTTCAGTTAAACGGTTTAGAGATGAGGCACCAAAGAAGATTTTGAAACGTCGCGGAACATGTGAGATGTTTCGAGGGCTGAAATTGGGATTTCAGGCTCGTGCCCACGTTAAGAGGTATAAGACCTCCGACGATTTTCGTAGCCTGCAAACTAAGGGAGAAAGGCTCAATCGTTGAGCTTGTGCTCAGATTGTCTGAGTACAACAATCACTTGAATCGAGTGGGAGTTGATCTTCCAGATGAGATAGTGATGTTTCTCCAAAGTCATTGCCACCAAGCTGCTAGAGCTTCGTGATGAACTATAACATATCAGGGATAGATATGATGATCCTTGAGATATTCGCGATGTTTGACACCGCGAAAGTAGAAATCAAGGAGCATCAATTGTTGATGGTTGGTAAAAACCACTAGTTTCAAGAAGGGCAAGGGCAAGAAAGGATACTTCATGAAACGGCAAATCAGCTGCTGCTCTAATGAAGAAACCCAAGGTTGAACCCAAACCCGAGACTAAGTGCTTCTGTAATAAGGGGAACGGTCACTGGAGCAGAATTACCCTAGATACTTGGTAGATGAGAAGGCTGGCAAGGTCGATAGAAGTATATTGGATATACATTATGTTAATGTGTACTTTACTAGTACTCCTAGTAGCACCAGGGTATTAGATACCGGTTCGGTTGCTAAGTGTTGGTAACTCGAAATAAAAGCTACGGAATAAACGGAGACTAGCTAAAGGTGAGCTGACGATATGTGTTGGAAGTGTTTCCAAGGTTGATGTGATCAAGCATCGCACGCTCCCTCTACCATCGAGATTGGTGTTAAACCTAAATAATTGTTATTTGGCGTTTGCGTTGAGCATAGACATGATTGGATTATGTCTATCACAATACGGTTATTCATTTAAGGAGAATAATGGTTACTCTATTTATTTGAATAATACCTTCAATGGTCTTGCACCTAAAATGAATGGTTCATTGAATCTCGATCATAGTGATACACATTTTCATGCCAAAAGATATAAGATAGTAATGATAGGACCACTTACTTGTGGCACTGCCATGTAAGTCATATTGGTATAAAAATGCATGAAGAAGCTCCATGTTGATGGATCTTTGGACTCACTCGTTTTTGAAAAGTTTGAGACATGCGAGTCATGTCTATTGGTGTATATGAATGAAGAAACTCCATGTAGATGGATCGTTTGGACTCACTTGATTTTGAATCGCTTGAGAAATGCAAATCATACCGCATGGGCAAGATGACTGAAAGCCTCATTTTCAGTAAAATGGAACAAGAAAGCAACTTGTTGGAAGTAGCACATTTTGATGTGTGCAGTCCAATGAGTGCTGAGGCACGCAGTGGATATCGTTATGTTCTTACTTCACGGATGATTTGAGTAGATACTGAGTATATTTACTTGATGAAACACAAGTCTGAATTATTGAATGGTTCAAGTAATTCCAGAGTGAAGTTGAAGGTCATCGTGACAAGAGGATAAAATGTCTATGATATGATCATAGAGATGAGTATCTGAGTTACGAGCTTTGGCACGCAATTAAGACATTGTGGAAATTGTTTCACAATTAATACCGACTGGAACACCATAGTGTGATGGTGTGTCCGAACATCATAGTTGCACCCTATTAGATATGGTGCGTACCATGATGTCTCTTATCGAATTACCACTATCGTTCATGGGTTAGGCATTAGAGACAACCGCACTCACTTTAATAGGGCACCACGTAATTCTGTTGGGACGACATCGATTGAACTATGGTTTGGAGAAACCTAAGTTGTCATTTCTTAAAAGTTTGGGGCCGCGACGCTTATGTGAAAAAGTTTCAGGTTGATAAGCTCAAACCCAAAGCGGATAAAATGCATCTTCATAGGACACCCAAGAACAGTTGGGTATACCTCCTAATTCAGATCTGAAAGCAATAGGGATTGTTTCTTGAATCGGGTCCTTTCTTGAGGAAAAGTTTGTCTCAAAAATTGAGTGGGAGGATGGTGGAGACTTGATATGGTTATTGAACCGTCACTACAATTAGTGTGTAGCAGGGCACAGGAAGTTGTTCCTGTGGCACCTACACCAATTGAAGTAGAAGCTTATGATAGTGATCATGAAACTTCGGATCAAGTCACTACCGTACCTCGTAGGGTGACAAGGATGCGTACTACTTCGGAGTGGTACAGTAATCCTGTCTTGAAGGTCATGTTGCTAGACAACAATGAATCTATGAGCTATGGAGAAGCGATGGTGGGCCCATATTCCGACAAATGGTTAGAAGCCATGAAATCCGAGATAGGATCCATGTATCAAAACAAAGCATGGACTTTGGTGGACTTGCCCGATGATCGGCAAGCCATTGAGATAAATGGATCTTTAAGAAGAAGACGGACGTGAACGGTAATGTCACCGTCTGTGAAGCTCGACTTGTGGCGAAGAGTTTTTCACAAGTTCAAGGAAGTTGACTACGATGAGATTTTCTCATCCGTAGCGATGCTTAAGTCCGTCAGAATCATGTTAGCATTAGCTGCATTTATGAATCTGCCAAATGGATGTCAAAACGAGTTTCCTTACCAGTTTTCGTAAGGAAAGGTTGTATGCGATACAACCAGAAAGGTTTTGTCGATCCTAAGGATGCTAAAAGGTATGCTAGCTCCAGCGATCCTTCTAAGGACTGGAGTAAGCATCTCGGAGTTGGAATGTATGCTTTGATGAGATGATCAAAGATTTTGGGTTTATAGAAAGTTTATGAGAAACTTATATTTCCAAAGAAGTGAGTGGGAGCACTATAGAATTTATGATGAGTTATGTTGTTGACATATTGTTGATCAGAAATGATGTAGAATTTCTGGAAAGCATATAGGGTTATTTGAAAAGTGTTTTTCAATAGAAAACCTGGAATAAGCTGCTTGAACATTGAGCATCAAGATCTATGAGGATTGATCAAAAACGCTAAATGGTACTTTCAAATGAGCACATACCTTGACATGATCTTGAAGGTGTTCAAGATGGATCAGTCAAAGAAGGAGTTCTTGCCTGAGTTGTAAGGTATGAAGTTAAGAGTTAAAGCTCGACTACGGCAGAAGAGAGAGAAAGGACGAAGGTCGTCCCCTATGCTTCAGACGTAGGCTCTATAGTATGCTATGCTGTGTACGGCACCGGAAGTGTGCCTTGCCATGAGTCAGTCAAGGGGTACAAGAATGATCCAGGAGTGGATAATTGGACAGCGGTCAAAATTGTCCTTGGAGTAAATAAGGACATGTTTCTCAATTATGGAGGTGATAAAGAGTTCGGCGTAAAGGGTTACGTCGATGCAAGCTTTAACACCTATCCGAATGACTCTGAGTAGCACACCGGATACGTATAGTGGAGCAACCATTTGGAATAGCTCCAAGTGGAGCGTGGAAGCAGCATTTACAATATAACATAGAGAATTGCAAAATACATACGGATCTGAATGTTGTAGACCCGTTGACTAAAACCTCTCTCACAAGCAAAACATGATCAAACCCCAGAACTCATTGAGTCTTAGTCACATGGTGATGTGAACTAGTTTAGTGACACTAGTAAACTCTTTGGATGTTGGTCACATGGCGATGTGACCTATCAGTGTTAATCACATGGCGATGTGAACTAGATTATTAACTCTAGTGCAAGTGGGAGACTGTTGGAAATATGCCCTAGAGGCAATAATAAATTAGTTATTATTATTATATTTCCTTGTTCATGATAATCGTTTATTATCCATGCTATAATTGTATTGATAGGAAACTCAGATACATGTGTGGGTACATAGACAACACCATGTCCCTAGTAAGCCTCTAGTTGACTAGCTCGTTGATCAATAGATGGTTACGGTTTCCTGACCATGGACATTGGATGTCGTTGATAACGGGATCACATCATTAGGAGAATGATGTGATGGACAAGACCCAATCCTAAGCCTAGCACAAAGATCGTGTAGTTCGTATGCTAAAGCTTTTCTAATGTCAAGTATCATTTCCTTAGACCATGAGATTGTGCAACTCCCGGATACCGTAGGAATGCTTTGGGTGTACCAAACGTCACAACGTAACTGGGTGGCTATAAAGGTGCACTACGGGTATCTCCGAAAGTGTCTGTTGGGTTGGCACGAATCGAGACTGGGATTTGTCACTCCGTGTAACGGAGAGGTATCTCTGGGCCCACTCGGTAGGACATCATCATAATGTGCACAATGTGACCAAGGGGTTGATCACGGTATGATGTGTTACGGAACGAGTAAAGAGACTTGCCGGTAACGAGATTGAACAAGGTATCGGCATGCCGACGATCGAATCTCGGGCAAGTACAATACCGCTAGACAAAGGGAATTGTATACAGGATTGATTGAATCCTCGACATCGTGGTTCATCCGATGAGATCATCATGGAACATGTGGGCGCCAACATGGGTATCCAGATCCCGCTATTGTTTATTGGCCGGAGAGTTGTCTCGGTCATGTCTGCATGGTTCCCGAACCCGTAGGGTCTACACACTTAAGGTTCGGTGACACTAGGGTTGTAGAGATAATAGTATGTGGTAACCCGAATGTTGTTCGGAGTCCCGGATGAGATCCCGGACGTCATGAGGAGTTCCGGAGTGGTCCGGAGGTAAAGATTTATATATAGGAAGTCCAGTTTCGGCCACCGGGAAAGTTTCGGGGGTCATCGGTATTGTACCGGGACCACCGAAAGGGTCCCGGGGGTCCACCGGGTGGGGCCACCTATCCCGGAGGGCCCCATAGGCTGAGGGGGCGTGGGAACCAGCCCCTGGTGGGCTGTTGCGCCCCCCTTTGGGCCTCCCACGCGCCTAGGGTTAGAAACCCTAAGGGGTGGGGGCACCTCCAGTTGGCTTGGAGGCCAAGCCACCCCTAGGGCCGCCGCCCCCCTCCCTAGATGGGATCTACAAGGGGCCGGCGCCCCCCCTAGGCCCCTATATATAGTGGAGGGGAGGGAGGGCAGCCGCACTTGAGTCCCTGGCGCCTCCCTCTCTCCCGTGACACCTCTTCCTCCCCGCTTGCGCTTGGCGAAGCCCTGCCGGGATCCCGCTACTTCCACCACCACGCCGTCGTGCTGCTGGATCTCCATCAACCTCTCCTCCCCTTGCTGGATCAAGAAGGAGGAGATTTCTCTCCCAACCGTATGTGTGTTGAACGCGGAGGTGCCGTCCGTTCGGCGCTAGGATCATCGGTGATTTGGATCACGACGAGTACGACTCCTTCAACCCCGTTTTCTTGAACCCTTCCGCTTAGAGATCTACAAGGGTATGTAGATGCACTCCCCTCTCTCTCGTTGCTAGTTTCTCCATAGATAGATCTTGGTGACTCATAGGAAATTTTTGAATTTCTGCTACGTTCCCCAACAAGTAACTCTTCAACTCATACATTGTTTTATTTCCCTTCGTGCTTACCGAAGGATGATTGCTATGATGATTGTTATGATCATGTTGATTCTCTTGAAATATCCCTTTTTGATGATGCTTGTGGCCAAGATGCCAACATGAATTATACTTATGGAGATGAACTTGCTATAGTTCCTTATGTTAAACATGAAATTAATTATATTGCACCCACGCATGATAGTCCTATTATATATTTGAATTCTCCTGACTACACTATATCGGAGAAGTCTGCCCTTATTAAGGATTATATTGATGGGTTGCTGATAACCCACGAGTGTAGGGGGTCGCAACAACTTTCGAGGGTAAAGTACAACCCAAATTTATTGATTCGACACAAGGGGAGCCAAAGAATATTCTTGAGTATTAGCAGTTGAGTTGTCAATTCAACCACACCTGGATAACTTAATATCTGCAGCAAAGTATTTAGTAGCAAAGGTGGTATGATTATAGTGGTAACAGTAGCAAAAGTAAAGATAAATGTTTTTGGGTTTTTGTAGTAGTTGTAACAGTAGCAACGGAAAATTAAATAAGTGAAGAACAATATATGAAAAGCTCATAGGCAATGGATCGGTGATGGATAATTATGCCGGATGCAATTCCTCATGTAATAGCTATAACAGAGGGTGACATAGAACTAGCTCCAGTTCATCAATGTAATGTAGGCATGTATTCCGTAAATAGTCATACGTGCTTATGGAAAAGAACTTGCATGACATCTTTTGTCCTACCCTCCCGTGGCAGTGGGGTCCTAGTGGAAACTAAGGGATATTAAGGCCTCCTTTTAATAGAGAACTGGACCAAAGCATTAACACATAATGAATACATGAACTCCTCAAACTACGGTCATCACCGAGAAGTATCCCGATTATTGTCACTTCGGGGTTGTCGGATCATAACACATAATAGGTGACTATAGACTTGCAAGATAGGATCAAGAACACACATATATTGATGAAAACATAATAGGTTCAGATCTGAAATCATGGCACTCGGGCCCTAGTGACAAGCATTAAGCATAGCAAAGTCATAGCAACATCAATCTCAGAACATAGTGGATACTAGGGTTCAAACCCTAACAAAACTAACTTGATTACATGGTAAATCTCATCCAACCCATCACCGTCCAACAAGCCTACGTTGGAATTACTCACGCACGGTAGTGAGCATCATGAAATTGGTGATGGAGGATGGTTGATGATGACGATGACGACGAATCCCCCTCTCCGGAGCCCCGAACGGACTCCAGATCAGCCCTCCCGAGAGAGATTAGGGCTTGGCGGCGGCTCCGTGTCGTAAAACGCGATGAAACTTTATCTCTGATTTTTTTCTCCGCGAGACGGAATATATGGAGTTGGAGTTGAGGTCGGTGGAGGTCCAGGGGGGCCACGAGATAGGGGGCGCGCCCTACAGGAGGGGGGGGGCATGCCCCCCTGTCTTGTGGACAGGCCCTGGGCCCCCTGATGTATTTCTTTCGCCCAGAAATTCTTATTAATTCCAAAAGGTGCCTCCGTGGATTTTCAAGACATTCCGAGAACTTTTCTTTTCTACACATAAAACAACATCATGGCAGTTCTGCTGAAAACAGCATCAGCCCGGGTTAGTTTCATTCAAATCATGCAAGTCAGAGTCCAAAACAAGAGCAAAAGTGTTTGGAAAAGCAGATACGTTGGAGACGTATCAACTCCCCCAAGCTTAAACCCTTACTTGTCCTCAAGCAATTCAGTTGATAAACTAAAAGTGATAAAGAAAAAATTTTACAAACTCTGTTTGCTCTTGTTGTTGTAAACATGAAAAGCCAGCATTCAAGTTTCAGCAAATATTATGAACTAACCATACTCACAATAATACTTAGCTCTCACAATCACTCATATCAATAGCATAATCAGCTAGCGAGCCATAATAATAAAACTCGGATGACAAAACTTTCTCAAAATAATTATAACATGATATAAGAAAATGGTATCTCGCTAGCCCTTTCCGAGACCGCAAAACATAAATGCAGAGCACCTTTAAAGATCAAGGACTGACTAAACATTGTAATTCATGGTAAAAGAGATCCAGTCAAGTCATACCCAATATAAACCAATAGTAATGAATGCAAATGACAGTGTGCTCTCCAGCGGGTGCTTTTAATAAGAAGGGTGATGACTCAACATAAAAGTAAATAGATAGGCCCTTCGCAGAGGGAAGCAGAGATTTGTAGAGGTGCCAGAGCTCGATTTTAAAACAGAGTTTGAATAACATTTTGAGCGGCATACTTTCGCTGTCAACACAACATCTATGAGATGGCTATATCTTCCATACTACATGCATTATAGGCAGTTCCCAAACAGAAGGGTAAAGGTTTATACTCCCCCAACCACCAACAAGCATCAATCCATGGCTTGCTCGAAACAACGAGTGCCTCCAACTAACAACAGCCCTAGGGGCGTTTTGTTTAACTATTTCGATTTGCTTTGATCTTTCTGGATCATGGGACTGGGCATCCCGGTTACCGGCCCTTTCTCATGAATGAGGAGCGGAGTCCACTACTCGTGAGAATAACCCACCTAGCATGGAAGATATAGGCAGCCCTAGTTGTAACATGAGCTGCTCGAGCATACAAAACAGAATTTCGTTTGAAGGTTTGGAGTTTGGCACATACAAATTTACTTGGAACGGCAAGTAGATACCGCATATAGGAAGGTATAGTGGACTCATATGGAACAACTTTGGGGTTTAAGGAGTTTGGATGCACAAGCAGTATTCCCGCTTAGTACAGGTGAAGGCTAGCAAAAGACTGGGAAGCGACCAACTGAGAGAGCGACAACAGTCATAAACATGCATTAAAATTAATTCACACCGAATACAAGCATGAGTAGGATATAATCCACCATGAACATAAATATCGTGAAGGCTATGTTGATTTGATTCAACTACATGTGTGAACATGTGCCAAGTCGAGTCACTCAATACATTCAAAGGAGGATATCATCCCATCATACCACATCATAATCATTCTAATAGCATGTTGGCACGCAAGGTAAACCATTATAACTCATAGCTAATCAAGCATGGCACAAGCAACTATAATCTCTAAATGTCATTGCAAATATCTTTACTTCATAATAAGTTGAATCAGAAACGATGAACTCATCATATTTACAAAAACAAGAGAGGTCGAGTTCATACCAGCTTTTCTCATCCCAATAAGTCCATCATATATCATCATTATTGCCTTTCACTTGCACGACCGAACGATGTGTATAATAATAAGAGTGCACGTGCATTGGACTAAGTTGGAATCTGCAAGCATTCAACTCAAGAGAGAAGACAAGGTAATATGGGCTCTAAGTTAAATAAACAATCATGCATATGAGAGCCACTAAGCATTTTCAATATGGTCTTCTCGACCCCCAAAGGAAAGAAAAGAAAAGAAAACTATTTACATGGGAAAGCTCCCAACAAGTAAGAAGAAGAACTAGAAATCTTTTTGGGTTTTCATTTTAATTTCTACTACAAACATGGAAATTAAACTAACTATTTTTTTTGGTTTTTCTTAAGGTTTATCAAGCACACAAGAAGAAAACTAGAAAAGGGAATTTAAACTAGCATGGATAATACAATGAAAGAGTATGAGCACCGACGACTAGTGTGTGAACATGAATGTAAGGTCGGTGAGAAATATGTACTCCCCCAAGCTTAGGCTTTTGGCCTAAGTTGGTGTAATACCAAGGACCGCCGCTACTCTCTCCAGTGTAATGAGAGGTGCAATCAGGATAATACTGGCTGGTCATCTCTGGATCCCACTGGACAGATGATGCACGATAAGGGTCTAGTTCAGGTTCCGGCTCAAGTTCAGGTTCTGGAGTAAAAGCTTGGGCTCGATGATTGTTCACCGCTTCCGGTGTGACGAGAAAATTTTCTCCAAATATGGGGCCTTTCTTCACCGAGGAACCACCTTGGTACATTCTCCTAAGCATATTTCCTTTTCTGAAATAAATCTGAAATTTTTAGTAACTTCAAAATAAAAGCAAATAAAACTAAACAAGATTGATAGCAACTACTCCTACAAGTGCCTAGTGCCTATATCATGCATAAGAATTGCTTGGGACCTCATAAATTTAACATGCAAGCTCAAGAACAGGGTCACCTATGCAGCAGAAATTTGCAATGAATAAAGCACTAGAACAAAAACTATTTGGACCAATGGAGGAGTTACATACCAAGCAACAATCTCCCAAAGCAGCTTTGTGAATGGAGCTTTGAGCAAGGAGATCGAAAATCGCAGCAAAATGAGATAGAACTCATGCTTGAGCTGGATGGGGATTTTTTTGGGTAGAAGATGAAGTGTGTGGGTGCTGGCATAAGTGGAGGGGGGCCACCAGGGGCCCACGAGACAGGGGGGCGCGCCCTCCACTCTTGTGGCCTGGTGCTTGCCCCTCCTGCAGTGATTTTAGTGCCTAAAATCCTCAAATATTCCAGAAAAATCATACTAAATTTGCAGGGCATTTAGAGCACTTTTATTTTCGGACTATTTTTTATTGCACGGATAATTCAGAAAACAGACAGATAATACTATTTTTGCTTTATTTAATCTAAATAACAGAAAGTAAAAAGAGGGTACACAAGGTTGTGCCTTCTAGTTTCATCCATCTCATGATCATCAAAATGAATCCACTAACAAGGTTGATCAAGTCTTGTTAACAAACTCATTCCGAATAGCACGGAACCGGAGAAATTTCGAATAACACTAAGTTACCTCAACGGGATATGAAATCCCCAACAATAAGAATATCATACTTTTTCTTGACAGTAGGGAGAGGAAATTCAAAACCTCCAAAAATAATAGTTGGAACTTTTTCAATAGAATTGATGCTATGAACTTGAGATTGTTTCCTCGGAGTATGCTCATTACCATTAACATGAAAAGTGACATTGCCTTTGTTGCAATCAATAACAGCCCCTGCAGTATTAAGAAAAGGTCTACCAAGGATAATAGACATACTATCGTCCTCAGGAATATCAAGAATAACAAAGTCCATTAAGATAGTGACATTTGCAACCACAACAGGCACATCCTCACAAATACCGACAGGTATAGCAGTTGATTTATCAGCCATTTGCAAAGATATTTCAGTAGGTGTCAACTTATTCAATTCAAGTCTACGATATAAAGAGAGAGGCATAACACTAACACCGGCTCCAAGATCCCATAAAGCAGTTCTAACATAATTTCTTTTAATGGAGCATGGTATAGTTGGTACACCCGGATCTCCAAGCTTCTTTGGTATTCCACCCTTAAAAGTGTAATTAGCAAGCATGGTGGAAATTTCAGCTTCCGGTATCTTTCTTTTGTTTGTAATGATATCCTTCATATACTTAGCATAAGGGTTTGCTTTCAGCATATCAGTTAAGCGCATACGTAAGAAAATAGGTCTAATCATTTCAGCAAAGCGCTCAAAATCCTCATCATCCTTTGACTTGGATGGTTTAGGAGGAAAGGGCATGGGTTTCTGAACCCATGGTTCTCTTTCTTTATCGTGCTTCCTAGCAACAAAATCTCTCTTATCATAACATTGATTCTTTGATTGTGGGTTATCAAGATCAACAACAGGTTCAATCTCTACATCATTGTTTTTGCTAGGTTGAGCATCAACATGAACATTATCATTAACATTATCACTAGGTTCATGTTCATCACCTGATTGAGTTTCAACATCAGAAATAGAAATATCACTGGGCTTATCAGGTGTGTCTACAGTAGGTTCACTAGAAGCATGCAAAGTCCTATCATTTTTCTTTTTCTTCTTTTTAGAAGAACTAGGTGCCTCTAAATTATTTCTCTGAGAATCTTGCTCGATTCTCTTAGGGTGGCCTTCAGGATACAAAGGTTCCTGAGTCATTCTACCAGTTCTAGTAGCCACTCTAACATCAATGTCATTTTTATTATTTAATTCCTCAAGCAAATCATTCTGATCTTTAAGTACTTGCTCAGCTTGAGTAGCAACCATAGAAGCATATTTGCTAACGAGGTGAAGCTCATCTTTAACTCTAGCCAGATTATCACTTACACGTCCTACCTCGAAAGCATTATTCTTTAACTCTCTACCAACATAAGCATTAAAACTTTCTTGTCTAGCCATGAAGTCATCAAATTCATCTAAGCATGGGCTATGAAATTTAGTAGAGGGGATTTCAACTTTATCATATCTATAGAGAGAATTTACCTTTACTACCTGTGTCGGGTTATCAAGACAATATGGTTCTTCAACAAGTGGTATATTAAGACCATGTATTTCTTCAATAGGAGGTAAATTCTTAACATCTTCAGCTTTAATACCCTTTTCTTTCATTGATTTCTTTGTGTCTTGCATATCTTCAGGACTGAGAAATAAAACACCTCTCTTCTTCGGAGTGGGTTTAGGAACAGGCTCAGGAATTGGCTCAATTGGTTCAGGAATTGCTTCAGGAATTGGCTCAGGAAGAGTCCAATTATTTTCATTAGTCAATATATTATTCAATAATATTTCAGCTTCGTCGACTGTTCTTTCCCTGAAAACACAACCAGCCCAACTATCCAAGTAGTCCTTGGAAGCATTGGTTAGTCCATTATAAAAGATATCAAGTATTTCATTTTTCTTAAGAGGATGATCAGGCAAAGCATTAAGTAACCGGAGAAGCCTCCCCCAAGCTTGTGGGAGACTCTCTTCTTTGGTTTGCACAAAATTATATATTTCCTGCAAGGCAGCTTGTTTCTTATGATCAGGGAAATATTTAGCAGAGAAGTAATAAATCATATCCTGGGGACTACGCGCACAACCAGGAGCAAGAGAATTATACCAAGTCTTAGCATCACCCTTTAATGAGAATGGAAATATCTTAAGGATATAAAAATAGCGAGATCTTTCATCATGAGTAAGCAGGGTAGCTATATCATTCAACTTGGTAAGATGTGCCACAACAGTTTCAGATTCAAGGCCATAAAAAGGATCAGATTCAACTAAAGTAATAATTTCATGATCAACAGAGAACTCATAATCCTTATCAGTAACACAGATAGGTGAAGTAGCAAAAGCAGGGTCGGGTTTCATTCTAGCATTAAGAGACTGATGCTTCCATTTAGCTAATAATTTCTTAAGATCATTTCTATCATTGCAAGCAAAGATTTCCCTAGCAACTTCTTCATTCATAATATAACCCTTAGGAACAACAGGCAATACATAATCATTGGGGGAACTTTCATCATCACTATCATCAATAATAGCATCTTCAATATATTCATCCCCCCTAACTCTAGCAAGTTGTTCATCAAGAAATTCACCTAATGGCAAAGTAGTATCATGCACAGAGGTAGTTTCATCATGCATATCAGAAGTGGCATCATCAATAACATGCGACATATCAGAATTCATAGCAGTAGCAGGTTTAGGTGTCGCAAGCCTACTAATAACGAAAGGAGAATCTAGTGCAGAGCTAGATGGCAGTTCTTTACCTCCCCTCGTAGTTGAGGGCAAAATCTTGGTTTTGGCGTCTTTCAAGTTCGTCATAGTGATTAACAGATATAAATCCCAAGTGACTCGGAGAATAGAGCTATGCTCCCCGGCAACGGCGCCAGAAATTAGTCTTGATAACCCACAAGTGTAGGGGATCGCAATAGCTTTCGAGGGTGAAGTACAACCCAAATTTATATATTCGACACAAGGGGAGCTAAAGAATATTCTTGAGTATTAGCAGTCGAGTTGTCAATTCAACCACATCTGGATAACTTAATATCTGCAGCAAAGTATTTAGTAGCAAAGGTGGTATGATAATAATGGTAACAGTAGCAAAAGTAAAGATAACTGTTTTTGGGTTTTTGTAGTAGTTGTAACAGTAGCAACGGAAAATTAACTAAGCGAAGAACAATATATGAAAAGCTCGTAGGCAATGGATTGGTGATGGATAATTATGCCGGATGCGATTCCTCATGTAATAGCTATAACAGAGGGTGACATAGAACTAGCTCCAGTTCATCAATGTAATGTAGGCATGTATTCCGTAAATAGTCATACGTGCTTATGGAAAAGAACTTGCATGACATCTTTTGTCCTACCCTCCCGTGGCAGCAGGGTCCTAGTGGAAACTAAGGGATATTAAGGCCTCCTTTTAATAGAGAACCGGACCAAAGCATTAACACATAGTGAATACATGAACTCCTCAAACTACGGTCATCACCGAGAAGTATCCCGATTATTGTCACTTCGGGGTTGTCGGATCATAACACATAATAGGTGACTATAGACTTGCAAGATAGGATCACGAACACACATATATTGATGAAAACATAATAGGTTCAGATCTGAAATCATGGCACTCGGGCCCTAGTGACAAGCATTAAGCATAGCAAAGTCATAGCAACATCAATCTCAGAACATAGTGGATACTAGGGATCAAACCCTAACAAAACTAACTTGATTACATGGTAAATCTCATCCAACCCATCACCGTCCGGCAAGCCTATGATGGAATTACTCACGCACGGCGGTGAGCATCATGAAATTGGTGATGGAGGATGGTTTATGATGACGACGGCGATGAATCCCCCTCTCCGGAGCCCCGAACGGACTCCAGATCAGCCCTCCCGAGAGAGATTAGGGCTTGGCGGCGGCTCCGTGTCGTAAAACGCGATGAAACTTTCTCTCTGATTTTTTTCTCGGCGAGACGAAATATATGGAGTTGGAGTTGAGGTCGGTGGAGGTCCAGGGGGCCACGAGATAGGGGGCGCGCCCAACAGGGGGGCGCGCCCCCCTGTCTTATGGACAGGCCCTGGGCCCCCTGATGTATTTCTTTCGCCCGGAAATTCTTATTAATTCCAAAAAGTGCCTCCGTGGATTTGGACATTCCGAGAACTTTTCTTTTCTACACATAAAACAACATCATGGCAGTTCTGCTGAAAACAACGTCAGTCCGGGTTAGTTTCATTCAAATCATGCAAGTTAGAGTCCAAAACAAGGGCAAAAGTGTTTGGAAAAGT
The DNA here is from genome assembly GCF_002162155.2 of Triticum dicoccoides. Taxonomy (NCBI): domain Eukaryota; kingdom Viridiplantae; phylum Streptophyta; class Magnoliopsida; order Poales; family Poaceae; genus Triticum; species Triticum dicoccoides. The sequence continues at coordinate 634,749,297 of NC_041381.1, forward strand.
AGATACGTTGGAGACGTATCAGTTGCCTTTTACCATTGCAGATGATAATTTTGATGAATGTGATATGCATGTGCTTGCTGATCCTACTTGCAATTATTATGAGAGAGGAACTATATCTCCACCTCTCTATGTTTCCAATATGATAAAATTGCAAGAAACTGCTTATACTATGCATTGGCCTTTACTATGTGTGCATGAATTGTTCTTTTATGACATGGCGATGCATAGGAAGAGAGTTAGACTTCGTTGTTGCATAATATATGTTACTTTTTGCTCACCACTAAATCACAAATCATTGTTAATTAAAATTGGCTTTAATATACCTTGGGATCCGGGTGGATTCATTACTTGAGCATTATATGCCTAGCTTAATGGCCTTAAAGAAAGCGATGCCAGGAAGACAACCCGGAAGTTTTAGAGAGTCATTTATTTTTGTTGAGTGCTTTCATAAAGTTTAGAAACAAAAAATAAATAAAGAGGGGAACCCAAAACTTTTCAAAAAGGAAAGTGAAAGTGACAACGACAAGCATTGTTGAAGTGGGGGAGCTCCTTGAACTTTTTTCATGCTCACGGAAACTTTGTGAATCTTGATTATTGAAAATTTTCAACAAAAATAATTATCCCCTTTTACAGTTCCATTGTATTATAAAAATAATGTGCTAAGGTTTGCCTTTAGGATGTTTAAAATGCTTGTTGGTTTGTACGGTGCAGGACAGAAACTTTGGCTGTAGTGCGCGATTTTACATTTTTTACTGGAACATCAAACGGTTCTGAAACTTTTTGCAATGTATTGCTGTACAAATTGTTTAGTTTTCCTAATTTTTGTAGAATGTTTGGGTACTATAAGTATGGTGAATGTTCAGATTGCTACAGACTATTATGTTTTTGACAGATTCTATTTTTGATGCATAGTTTACTTGTTTTGATGAAACTATCAATTTCTATCAGTGGATTAAGCCATGGAAAAGTTATATTGCAGTAGCTACAATGCAAAAACAAAATATAATTGGTTTTCAACAGTACTTAGAGTAGTTATTTTGCTTTATTATACTAACGGATCTTATCGAGTTTTCTGTTGAAGTTTTGTGTGGATGAAGTGTTTGATCGAGGAGGTCTTGATATGAGGAAAAGGAAGAGTGGCAAGAGCTCAAGCTTGGGGATGCCCAAGGCACCCCAAGTAAATATTCAAGTAGACTCAAGCATCTAAGCTTGGGGATGCCCCGGAAGGCATCCCCTCTTTCTTCAACAAGTATCAGTATGTTTTCGGATTTGTTTCGTTAATGCGATATGTGCAAATCTTGGAGCGTCTTTTGCATTTAGTTTTCACTTTTATTTTATGCATCATGCTGGTATAAGATAGTCCATGGTTGATTTATAGAATGCTCATTGCACTTCACTTATATCTTTTGAGTATGGCTTTATAGAATGCTTCATGTGCTTCACTTATATCTTTTGAAGTTTGGATTGCATGTTTCTCTTCACATAGAAAACCGCCATTTGTAGAATGCTCTTTTGCTTCATTTATATTTGTTAGAGTGTGGGCATATCTTTTGTAGAAAGAATTGAACTCTCTTGCTTCACTTATATCTATTTCGAGAGATGACATGAATTGGTCATTTACATGGTTAGTCATAAAATCCTACATAAACTTGTAGATCGCTGAATATGATATGTTTGATTTCTTGCAATAGTTTTGCGATATAAAGGTGGTGATATTAGAGTCATGCTAGTGGGTGACTGCGGATTAGTAGAAATACTTCTGTTGAGGTTTGTGATTCCTGAAGCATGCACGTATAGTGAACCGTTATGTGATGAAGTCGGAGCATGATTTATTTTTTGATTGTCATTCTTTGTGTTGAGGTCGGGATTGCGCGATGGTTAACTCTTACCAACCCTTCCCCTAGGAGCATGCGTGTAGTACTTTGTTTCGATGGCTAATAAATTTTTGCAATAAATATGTGAGTTTTTAATGACTAATGTTGAGTCCATGGATTATACGCACTCTCACCCTTCCATCATTGCTAGCCTCTTCGGTACCGTGCATTGCCCTTTCTCACCTCGAGAGTTGGTGCAAACTTCGCCGGTGCATCCAAACCCCGTGATACGATACGCTCTATCACACATAAACCTCCTTATATCTTCCTCAAAACAGCCACCATACCTACCTATCATGGCATTTCCATGGCCATTCCGAGATATATTGCCATGCAACTTCCATCATCATCATATACGTGACTTGAGCATTCATTGTCATATTGCTTTGCATGATCGTAAGATAGCTAGCATGATGTTTTCATGGCTTGTCCATTTTTTGATGTCATTGCTACGCTAGATCATTACACATCCCGATACACCGCCGGAGGCATTCATATAAGAGTCATATCTTTGTTCTAGATATCGAGTTGTAATATCGAGTTGTAAGTAAATAAAGTGTGATGATCATCATTATTAGAGCATTGCCCCATTGAGGAAAGGATGATGGAGACTATGATTCCCCCACAAGTCGGGATGAGACTCCGGATTTTATGAAAAATAAAAAAGGCCAAAGAAGCCCAAATAAAAAAAGGCCAAAGAAGCCCACCCAAAAAAAATAAAAAAAAATAAAAAAAATGAGAGAACAAGAGAGAAGGGGCAATGTTACTATCCTTTCACCACACTTGTGCTTTAGAGTAGCACCATGTCTATATCTTCTACTAATAAAGCAAGGTGTGTTTGTTCGACTTTTTCATCCGTTCACCGCTAAAAGATCTTTCGTTTTTATCCGAGGTGGTACTAAACTTGCGTACTCCGTCTGTTAGCAAAGGAAAAACGATTTGTGGAGCATTTCATACGTGGGCTGCGCGGCCTATGGCCCAGTAAAGTCAGCCATTTTTTCCTGCCCACGCAGCAATAAAAGAATCCTATTTTTCGCTCAACGCGGCATATAGTTTCAGCTACGCACAGGACGACCAAGACACGGCGGCCCATTTGTGTTTGTGTTCTGTTTCAAATTTTATTTTTCTATTTCTTTCTCTTTTCATTTCCTATTTCTTTTTATTTTGCCCATTGCAAATATATTTTTTAAAAATTTATGAAATTCCACAAATTCGGAAAAATGTTTGCAGTTTCAATTTTTATTCACAATTTTGTAAAAATTTAAGAATTACAAAAATGTGTTCCTATTTAAAAAAAAATTCAATTTTTTTTGTCATGTCAAAATATGTTCAAATTTTAAAAATATTTCCATTTTTAATAAAATGTTCGTATTTTTCACAAAAAATCAAGATTTAAACATATGCATTTAAAAAATGTTCCAAATTCGAAAAATATTCCTTTGTTAGATATAGGTTTAAAAATTGAAAAGAATGTTTGCATTAAAGAAACACATTTTCTAAATTTCTTATGCATGTTTAACACATCTTCCCATTTATAAAAATTGTTCACAACGTAAAAATATTCATAGTTTTATAAGAATGTTCAGGTATTTAAGAAATGTATGCGAATTTCAGGAAATGTTCTATTCAATTTTTCTGTTCTTTATTTGTCCAAAAATGTATGTAATTTTCAAAAAACTGTTCAAAATTTGGAGAATTGTTCACGTTGCCAAGTATATTTGGTAGTTCATATTATGAATTCCAAAATCCCGTTCCTATTTAAAAAATGTTTGTAATTTTAAATTTTTATCATTCTGATTTTTTTCATAATTTTAAAAATTATTCCCATTTTTTGAAAAATGTTTGGGGTTTTCCAAATTTGTGCAAGATTTAAAAATGTTACAAATTTGAAAAATATTCTTATTTTAGTGATATGTTCAAAAATTGAAAATATTTTTGCATTAAAAGACACATTTTCTAAATTTCTTCCATATGTTCAAAACATGTTCCCGTCTCCAAAAATTGTTCACAACTTCAAAAAAAATCATGTTTTTATAAAACGTTCATGCTTTTAAGAAATGTTTGTGAATTTCAACAAATGTTCCGTTCAAATTTCTTGTTTGTCTTTTTTTAAAATGTATAGAATTTTTAAAAAGGTAATTTGGAAAATTGTTCACGTTGCCAAGTATATTTGGCATTTCATAGTTATTAGTTTTTGAAAAGTTCAAAAAAAAAGTTTCGAATCTGACGCTGCATTAGATTCTTTAATATTAACGCTAAGTATTGGATAGCAGAACGCATTTGTTTGAGTGGCTAGCAATATACTGGGCCTTCTCCGCATCCGGCACATCAAGCTAAGTCGGCTTGTTTAGAATAAGGGACACCATAAATTATTGACAGTGGTAGCTTCCAGTCGTCAATAAAAGAGAATATGCCGGTTAATTATAATTGAAACAAATTATGGGCACGTGCCAATAAAAAAAGAATATATTGGTTTGGCTCTAATTAAAGGGTGCCGTGTTGAACTAGAGAATACAGACATGTGAGGGTCTTGATCCATTCTTATATTAAGCTAGAGGCATGTAATTTTATTCTTCCGTTGCAACGCACGGGCATGTGTGCTAGTTCTTCATATATAGAGTCTCCTATATTGTCACTTTCATATACTAGTGGGAATTTTCATTATAGAACTTGGCTTGTATATTACGATGATGGGCTTCCTCAAACGCCCGAGGTCTTCATAAGCACACAAGTTGGATGCACACCCACTTAGTTTCCAGTTTGAGCTTTCATACACTTATAGCTCTTAGTGCATCCGTTGCATGGCAATCCCTACTCCTCATATTGACATCAATTGATGGGCATCTCCATAGCCCATTGATTAGCCGCGTCGATGTGAGACTTTCTCCTTTTTTGTCTTCTCCACATAACCCCCACCATCATATTCTATTTCATTTATAGTGCTATATCCATGGCTCATGCTCATGTATTGCGTGAAAGTTGGAAAAGTTTGAGAATACTAAAGTATGAAACAATTGCTTGGCTAAAACCGGGGTTGTGCATGATTTAAATACTTTGTGTGGTGAAGATGGAGCATAGCCAGACTATATGATTTTGTAGGGATAACTTTCTTTGGCCATGTTGTTTTGAAAAGATTATGATTGCTTTATTAGTACATTTGAAGTATTATCGTCTTAATGTCAAATGATAGACTATTGCTTTAAATCACCCGTGTCTTAATATTCATGCCATGATTAGATTACATGATCAAGATTATGCTAGGTAGCATTCCACATCAAAAATTATCTTTTTATCATTACCTACTCGAGGACGAGCAGGAATTAAGCTTGGGGATGCTGATACGTCTCCGTCGTATCTATAATTTTTGATTGTTCTATGCCAATATTCTACAACTTTCATATACTTTTGGCAACCTTTTATATTATTTTTGGGACTAACATATTGATCCAGTGCCCAGTGCCAGTTCCTGTTTGTTGTTTGTTTATGTTTCGCAGAAAACCCATATCAAACGGAGTCCAAACGGGATAAAAACGGACGGAGAATATTTTTGGAATATTTGTGATATTTGGGAAGAAGAATCAACGCGAGACGGTGCCCGAGGGGGCCATGAGGCAGGGGGCGCGCCATGATGACCCACAAGTGTAGGGGATCTATCGTAGTCCTTTCGATAAGTAAGAGTGTCGAACCCAACGAGGAGCAGAAGGAAATGACAAGCGGTTTTCAGTAAGGTATTCTCTGCAAGCACTGAAATTATCGGTAACAGATAGTTTTGTGATAAGGTAATTTGTAACGGGTAACAAGCAATGAGAGTAAATAAGGTGCAGAAAGGTGGCCCAATCCTTTTTGTAGCAAAGGACAAGCCTGGACAAATTCTTATATAGAGAAAAACTCTCCCGAGGACACATGGGAATTATCGTCAAGCTAGTTTTCATCATGTTCATATGATTCACGTTCGTTACTTTGATAATTTCATATGTGGGTGGACCGGTGCTTGGGTACTGCCCTTTCTTGGACAAGCATCCCACTTATGATTAACCCCTATTGCAAGCATGCACAACTACAAAAGAAGTATTAAGGTGAACCTAACCATAGCATGAAACATATGGATCCAAATGAGCCCCTTACGAAGCAACTCATAAACTAGGGTTTAAGCTTCTGTCACTCTAGCAACCCATCATCTACTTATTACTTACCAATGCCTTCCTCTAGGCCCAAATAATGGTGACTTCCTCTAGGCCCAAATAATGGTGAAGTGTCATGTAATCGACGTTCACATAACACCACTAGAGGAGAGACAACATACATCTCATCAAAATATCGAACGAATACCAAATTCACATGACTACTAATAGCAAGACTTCTCCCATGTCCTCAGGAACAAACGCAACTACTCACAAAGCATATTCATGTTCATAATCAGAGGGGTATTAATATGCATTAAGGATCTAAACATATGATCTTCCACCAAATAAACCAACTAGCATCAACTACAAGGAGTAATCAACACTACTAGCAACCCACAGGTACCAATCTAAGGCTTGGGTACAAAGATTGGATACAAGAGATGAACTAGGGTTTGAGAGGAGATGGTGCTGGTGAATATGTTGATGGAGATTGACCCCCTCCTGATGAGAGAATCGTTGGTGATGACGATGGTGATGATTTCCCCCTCCCGGAGGGAAGTTTCCCCGGCAGAACAGCTCCGCCAGAGCCCTAGATTGGTTCTGCCAAGGTTCCGCCTTGGGGCGGTGGAGTTTCGTCCCGAAAGCTTGCTTATAATTTTTTCCAGGGTAAAAGACTTCATATAACAGAAGATGGTCACCGGAGGGCTGCCAGGGGGCCCACGAGGCACGGGGCGCACCCAGGGGGGTAGGGCACGCCCCCACACTCGTGGCCAGGGTGTGGGCCCCCTCTGATACTTCTTCCACTCAATATTTATTATTAATTCCAAAAAACACTTTCGTGGAGTTTCAGGACTTTTGGAACTGTGCAGAATAGGTCTCCAATATTTGCTCCTTTTCCAGCCCAGAATCCCAGCTGTCAGCATTCTCCCTCTTCATGTAAACCTGTAAAATAAGAGAGAATAGCCATAAGTATTGCGACATAATGTGTAATATCAGTCCACAATGCAATACATATCGATATAAAAGCATGATGCAAAATGGACGTATCACGCCCCTGACCCTCGTGGGCACCCCGTAAGGCGGTAGTTGCTCTTCTTTTGCCGCAAGAAAGCTAATTTTCGGGAAAAAAATCGTGGCAAAGGTTTCAATCCAATCGGAGTTATGGATCTCGGGATATATAAGAAACGGTGAAAGGGCAAAATACCGGAACGCAGAAATAGAGAGAGACAGAGAGACAGATCCAATCTCGGAGGGGCTCTTGTTGGGGAACGTTGCAGAAAATTAAAAATTTTCCTACGGTTTCACCAAGATCCATCTATGAGTTCATCTAAGCAACGAGTCATGGGAGAGAGATTGCATCTACATACCACTTTGTAGTGTTGGAAATATGCCCTAGAGGCAATAATAAAAGCATTATTATTATATTTCCTTGTTCATGATAATTGTCTTTATTCATGCTATAATTGTGTTATCCGGAAATCGTAATACATGTGTGAATAACAGACATCAACATGTCCCTAGTGAGCCTCTAGTTGACTAGCTCGTTGATCAACAGATAGTCATGGTTTCCTGACTATGGACACTGGATGTCATTGATAACGAGATCACATCATTAGGAGAATGATGTGATGTACAAGACCCAATCCTAAACATAGCACAAGATCGTATAGTTCGTTTGCTAGAGTTTTCCAATGTCAAGTATCTTTTCCTTAGACCATGAGATCGTGTAACTCCCGGATACCGTAGGAGTGCTTTGGGTATGCCAAACATCACAACGTAACTAGGTGACTATAAAGGCAGACTACGGGTATCTCCGAAAGTGTCTGTTGGGTGACATGGATCAAGACTGGGATTTGTCACTCCGTATGACGGAGAGGTATCACTGGGCCCACTCGATAATGCATCATCATAATGAGCTCAGAGTGACCAAGTGTCTGGTCACGGGATCATGCATTACGGTACGAGTAAAGTGACTTGCCGGTAACGAGATTGAACGAGGTATTGGGATACCGACGATCGAATCTCGGGCAAGTAACATATCGATAGACAAAGGGAATAGCGTACGGGGTTGATAAAATCCTCGACATCGTGGTTCATCCGATGAGATCATCGTGGAGCATGTGGGAGCCAACATGGGTATCCAGATCCCGCTGTTGGTTATTTACCGGAGAGTCGTCTCGGTCATGTCTGCTTGTCTCCCGAACCCGTAGGGTCTACACACTTAAGGTTCAGTTACGCTAGGGTTGTAGGGATATGTATATGCAGTAACCCGAATGTTGTTCGGAGTCCCGGATGAGATCCCGGATGTCACGAGGAGTTCCGGAATGGTCCGGAGGTAAAGATTTATATATGGGAAGTCCTGTTTCGGGCATCGGGACAAGTTTCGGGGTTATCGGTATTGTACCGAGACCACCGGAAGGGTCCCGGGGGTCCACCGGGTGGGTCCACCTGTCCCGGGGGGGCCACATGGGCTGTAGGGGGTGCGCCTTGGCCTAATGGACCAAGGGCACCAGCCCCACATAGGCCCATGTGCCTAGGGTTTGAAAGGGGAAGAGTCC